>NC_051072.1:43343641-43686974 GCF_004664715.2 Peromyscus leucopus
GAGCTTAAATGTCGCTCACAAGCAGGGAGTAGAGAAAGGGAGAAAAGAGAATGGGTCTGGTATGGGCTCTTGGCACCTCAAAGCCCAGCCCAAGTAACACACCTCCTCCAACCAGGCCACACCTCCTAGTCCTTCCTAAACAATCCACCAACTGGGAACCAAATATTCAAAACTATGGGCCTATGGGTGCCATTCTCATTCAAACCACCACTGTCAATGTCTTTACCCTGTAACAGATTACCTATTGAGTTTATTAATATGCAAGTTCCTTTTTCCTTCCTTCCTTCCTTCCTTCCTTCCTTCCTTCCTTCCTTCCTTCCTTCCTTCCTTCCTTCCTTCCTTTTTTTTTTCCAAGACAAGGTTTCTCTGTATAATAGCCCTGGCTGTCCTGGAACTCACTCTGTAGACCAGGCAAGCCTTGAACTCACAGAGATCTGCCTGCCTCTGCCTCCCAAGTGCTGGAATTAAAGGCATGCACCACCACTGCCCAATCTAATATGCAAGTTTCTATGTTTTACCTAGAACAGTAAATTAGAATCTCCTGGATTGTGACCCAGGGACATGCAGTTCAATACACTCTCCTTATATTGTATCTTTGAGGAAGTAACACTGAAATAACAAGGATGAGAAAAGAGACAACTCTTCAGAAACCTGGGGTGAGAGCTAGAGTTGTGCTGTCTGTCCAGTAGGACTGTAGCACCAGTCACATCAGTGAAGCCACATCCGCTTAGGTAAAGTGTTGGCCATGCAAAGGGCAGGGGCTTGCATTTGGATCCCATGTTAAAGGCCAGGCCTGGAAGTATGTGCTTGTAATCCCAGCCCCAGGGAGACAGACTCAAGAAGATCCTGAGGGCTCTCATCAGTAAGCTCCAAGTTCAGTGGGAGACCCTGTCTCAAAAAAATGAGGCAAGGGGCAGGTGAGATGGGTCACTAGGTAATGGGCACCTCTCTCTAAGCCTGGCAACCCGAGTTAAATTCCTTAGAGCCACATGATGGAATGAGAGAACTGATGTACAAAGTTGTCCTTTGACCCCTACATGTGCTCTGGCACATATATGCCCACACAGACATGCACATGATGAATACTGCTTACAAAATTAGTCAAAGAGCAATAGAAGAAGATACCTGATATTGACCTCTGGCCTCTACATGTTCATACACATATAAATGTATACGCATACATACACAATACTGCGCACACTACACATTCAAGCACACATACCAAATAAAATAGTGAAAAAGAAACAGGTTAAATTATCTGTATAATATACTTCACTAATAAATTTTAATTACGTAGTTAATATAAAAATTTTTTGTATATTTCTCATTCTTATTTCTACAAAGTCTTCAAAATCTATTATATATTGTTATGCAGTCTGGATTGGCTACATTCAAGTACTAAGTAACCTCAGCTGTAAAACAAATCTATATTAATTATCTATAGATTTGCACATATTTATTCTGAATGAACTGCCAGTACAAAGGCCCCAGCACAGAGTCTTAAAGAGATGTTCATTTGACATCTGGACATTGAAAACACTGGTCTAGATCTTTGGAACAAGATCAAAACTAGATCTGTAAATTTAAAAATCATTGATAGGGAAGAGTTGTCACAATATAGTCTTCAGTAGCTGTCAGCAAGGATTTACTGAAATCTTTCGTCGTATGTCACTGCACCTTAAGGGGACACGGACAAACATCTGAGAGGGACCTGAGTATCTGGGCTCTGGGGCACCCAAGCACATGTGAGTATCTTCCTAGTTGGTTTGGTGTGGGCTTCCCTGAAGGTTCGTCTCCTGGCTGAGGATCACTAGGTAAAAGGAGTTGAGGATAAAGGAAGTTAAGGGTATTGGGGGGAAAGGGAAGTGCTTGGGGGGATTAGACAAGGAAAGTGGGTACTCCAGCAATGCAGGAGGAGGAAGGGGGGGAGATTTTACAGAGCCTACTCATTGTCACTGATGTCGCATGGGCTCCAGTGGGTTCTGAGGATGAGTCAGTTCATGGAGGCAGAACTGTGGCCTAGCTGCTGGAAGATCAGAGCTGGATTGACTGGTAGAGGGACGGACGTGCTGAGCCTGCCAGCCAGGGATGGGTTTTGTTGTTTTCTCTGTCTTTGGAAGCAGGGTCTTTTTATGTTGCCCAGGATGGCTTAACACTCACTGTGTTGCTTAGACTCTCCTCAAGTGCTCCATCTTGCTAAACTCCCACCCTAAGTGGCAGATGATATGAAATTCCCATCATGCGTAACTATTATAGTTAAATCCTTTGTACTTGTATATTGCTGATCTATAGGTTCTTTCTCCTATGGCTCTCACTTATAGTTTATGAGGTTTAGCTAATTGTATATTGTATGTATACATACATAGCCATTTTTGTTTTAACCATGTTCTAGAATTAGAGGTATACCTAGTCCAGGCTCTTGGTTCCTTGTAGAATGGTAGGATTTCCATGAGTAGGGCCTACATACATCATTACTTAATGTTCCTAATGCCCTTTTGATGTGCCAAGGATGAGACCTACTGATCTGTTTATAGCACCGTGGGCACCTCTAAGGCAGAAAGTAAAACAATTCCTCTTCATGTTCTCAGAGCCCAGCATGTGTTAGGCTTTCAGTAACTAGTGTATGAAAAGATCTAAAAGCATTGACAGAAACATAGATGTAATTCTAAACAGTCTTATTCAATAAGAAACACAGAGCCAAATAAAGAGTTCAAAACCCAGAGATCAGAGAGCAGTAGCCAAGAGCTAAGATCACCTTCTTACCACCCGCTGCCGCTGCCATCCTTCCCCTGAGAAAGAGACCTACTTCCCGTGTGTCTGTCTTTTTATTGACTTTCTGTTCTGCCTTCTCATTGGTTATAAACCCAACTACATGACTTCCTCATCACTGCCTATCTGTACAGACCTCCAGGTCTCTATGGTTGGTACTTGGATTAAAGGCATGTGTCACCAAATTGGCTGTGTCCTTGAACACACAGAGACTCTACCTGCCATGTGATCGGGGTTAAGGGTGTGTGCTACCACCGGCAGACTTCTGCTAAATGGCTTGCTATTAGCTCTGACCCCCAGGCAACTTTATTTACTAGCATACAAATAAAAATCACATTTCAGCACAAATAAAATATCACCATACATCTCAAGTATAAAGATCGACTCACGACTGAGGGGCCTATTCTGAACCCACCATTTACATCATCACAGGGTGCAGTAAACCGCTCCCCTGGGTGTCATTTAAAGAAGTCACTGCAGTCCGATAAAGAATATCCTTTGTATTCCTTTTTAAATCGAAACTAGATTCTCGGGGGCTGGAGAGGTGCCTCAGAGGTTAAGAGCACTGGCTGCTCTTCCAGAGGTCCTGAGTTCAATTCCCAGCAACCATATGATGGCTTACAACCATCTGTAAGGAGATCTGGTGCCCTCTTCTGGCATGCAGGGATACTTGCAGACAGACCACTGTAATAAATGAATGGATGAATGAATGAATGAAAGAAAGGAAGAAAGGAAGAAAGAAAGAAAGAAAGAAAGAAAGAAAGAAAGAAAGAAAGAAAGAAAGAAAGAAAGAAAGAAAGAAAGAAAGAAAGAAAGAAAAGCTAGATTCTCTCATACAATACACCCCACCACAGTTTCCCCTCCTTCCACTCCTCCCAGATCTCCCTCCCCCACCTTCCTTCTTGCCCAGAGCCACTTCCCCTTCATTTCCTCTTCAGAAAAGAGCAGGACTCCAAGAGAGGATAGCCAAACAGGATAAAACAAGATACAATAGGACAAGGGAAAAGCCCTCCTCTCTAGGCTGGACAGGGCTACCCAATAGGAAGAAAAGAGTCCCCAAAAAAGGCAAAAGAGTCAGAGGTACATCTGTTCCCACAGTTAGGGGTCCCAGGAAACCACCAAGCTGACAGCCATAACATATACACAGGGGACCTGGTGCAGAACCTTGCAGGACCCTGTGCTTGTGATTCCAGTCTCTGTGAGCCCATGTGAGCCCTGCTGAGTTGATTCAATGGGCCATGGTCTCCTGTCCACCACCACTTGAAAGTAAGTAAAATTCAATTTCACTAAAAAGTAAAGCATGTATACTTAAAATTTAATATTGAACCTATATTTTAATACCCCATTTTAAAGCATTTTTTTGAAAAAAATTATGCAATATATTTTTGATCATGTTTTCCCCATCCCAGTTTCTCCCAGATCCTCTCCAATCTCCTACCCATCCAATTTCATGTTCTTTTTTAAAACCAAAAATAAAAGAAACAAATAAAAAAACACACAAAACAACCCCACAAAAAATGAAAATCAAGATGGACAATGAATATTTCTAATTCTTGCTCATGATTCTTTTTTGAAGAAAAGTTGCATTTATTTATTTCCTTATCTTATGTGTATAAAGGGAGGGTACAGCTGCCAGCGCTTTTGTGGGGCTCAGAGAACATCTGGCAGGAACTGATTCTCTCCTTCCACCGTGTGGGTCTCTTATATCAAGTAGTCTTCAGCGTTGAACAGCAATCATCTCTACCCACTGAGCAATCCACTCATACTTCTTAAAAGCACTGCAGTGACTTAGATTTTATCTTGAGCTATGGCTTTAAAAAATATCAATAGTGAGAGACATAAAGCATTGTAGAAAGAAAATAAGCTGGCAATCACTACATAATGCATTATGATCAAAATTAAATGGAATGTTCTGTGTCAGGCATTTTATAAAGTGTTCCTTGCCTAAAGCATGCTAACTAGCAAATAGGTACCTGTTTCATCTCATTAAACCCGTTGCTGAAGTTGTCCCAAAAGCTGCAGCAGGGTTTTTCCACAGAGGAGTGTCCCTCAATGTCATCTGTTGGGATTCCAGAGAAAGCAGTTCCAGACTCCAGGCTGTACTGTACTCTCTACAGCATCCATTTGGGACCTTACAGAATGCTACAGCTTTGCTCAGAATGGGCAATGAGAGAAAAGCATGTTGTATCTAGACTGGAGGGATAGGCATGGCCACTCGAGTGATCTAGGAAAGGAATTTTTCTATGGAAGATTTAAGGAATTCTGGCTCAGAGCCAGGACCAGTTTTTTTTAAGTGTTTGGGTGCTAACCAAAACACCTTTTTCAGTGCTGGTGGGGAGTGCTGAAAGTCCCCGCACAGGTTTAATCCTGCTGTCCAATCCCGTAGCTGGCTGTATCAGAGAGGACTCCAGACAGCGATTTTTGGGTCAGGACACAGCATAGGGGAGCTGGGGTCTCTAGTAAAAGATGGTTTTTCCTTCTCTAAACTTGTCGCTTTTGCTGTGCGGGTTTAGAAATCAGACCTCCCTGATGCAGCCTGTCATTCTGAAAATTATTGCTGTTCCCCACAGATGCAAAGAAGCCAAGAGGCAGCAAGCAGACAAGCCAGCGAAGAGCAAATAGGTAGTCTTCGCTGTTGGAAATGTAGAGAATGCATTGCCAGTTCTGGGTGCTTCATGAATTATCTTGAGACTCAAGTGATAGAGGTGAGTTTCTCTGGCTTCAAGAGTTTCAGAGTGTAGAAACACTGGAGGCGCACCCATGCACGCACACCTACTCCTCCACACCTGAACCTATGACAAACACCTCTAAAATCTGATGCATTTCAGTGGACAGAAACCTAAACTTTCTCACTCCAGCGTTTTATTGGATATACTTTGTATAGAATCAAACTTGTTTCCAGCTTGATAACTTAATTAGCTCTAATAGGAACCAATTCACGACATCCATTTCCAGGACCCCAGCAGTCTGTTTTGCCCGTTTCAGACAAGACATTCTCCCACACCAAGGCACCTGCTGTAGTGATGTGTCTCCAGAAGCCGGTATCGCCTGTCCTTGCCGTTCCTTCAAATGAAACAAAATCACATGCGTTCTTTTTGACTTGTATTTTGCCCAGCGTCAGATTTGACAGTTTCACTTAGGTGCTGTGTGCAGCAGTTTGTTGAACTCTGTGTCACTTGTGAATATGACAGTTACCTTTTAGGAGTGTGACAGTTACCGTTGTTTTCTACTGAGGGACCTTTATACTTCCTCCACTTTGAGATTATATGTGTTTATTGTCTTATGCTATGGAAATTTGTATAAAGGTCTTTCTCTTGTTGTCATTATTTTAGATGTGTACATGGAGATGAGTATCTTAGCCACAGGGTAGGCGTACTTTTAATTTTTTAACAAATTGCTGCTAGTTTTCCCAAGTGAGCATTCACCATCAGTAGCGGTGACAGAGAACTCTAGTTGCTCTAGAACTTTCATCATTGTGGTTTATCCATTCAGGCAGATGAGCAGGGGCATACCATTAGGATTGGCTTTGCATTTTTTTTTTGTTAGCTAATGATGGAAATTACTTTTTTTCATACACTTAATTGATTCAAAGACATTTTAGAGCTACATTGTTTATGTTTATATTATTTACATTTTTATTATTTATTCATTAGCATAGCTCTCTGAGGAAGACAATCTGTTATAAATATAAGAAGACTGAGACCCCAAGGATAGGTAATTTGGCTCAACTTGACAGTGTGTCTAGGCAGTGAGTCTGGACAGTGCTAGAATGCAGGGGGATAAGATGTGGAAGGGACGGGGGGCTGGAGAGATGGCTCAGAGGTTAAGAGCACCGACTGCTCTTCCAGAGGTCCTGAGTTCAATTCCCAGCAACCACATGGTGGCTCACAACCATCTGCAATGAGATCTGGCACCCTCTTCTGTATACATAATAAATAAATAAATCTTTAAAAAAAAAAAAAAAAAAAGATGTGGAAGGGACGGATGCAGAACGTCAAGCAGGTGCTAATGCTTGCAGACCTTTAATGTTTAAAGCAGGCCCGTGCAGCCTGGCCTGAGAGAGCTGTGGTAGGGAGGGGAGCAGGCTAGTACCTGCCCTGGTGCCTGGTGAAAGGCTTCCCAGAAAAATCTGGAAATACATAGGCATACGTATATACATGTGTTTTTAGCTATTTCAAAAATGCAATTGGTGAACTGGAAAATCTACCCCTTTTAAGAATATAACCCTGTAGCCGGGCAGTGGTGGCGCACGCCTTTAATCCCAGCACTCGGGAGGCAGAGCCAGGCGGATCTCTGTGAGTTCGAGGCCAGCCTGGGCTACCAAGTGAGTTCCAGGAAAGGCGCAAAGCTACACAGAGAAACCCTGTCTCGAAAAACCAAAAAAAAAAAAAAAAGAATATAACCCTGTAATGTTTTATTGTTCAACTACCACCACCAAACAGTTTAGGAACTTTATGACATCCAGAAGTTCCTCATGCCCATCTGTCCTGTCCCAGCAGCCTCCAGTCCGACTTTTGTCTCCATGGATTATTTGTGTAATGTATATGTGCATTCTTTATAAAAGTATATGTAAGCTATCAAAACTATCTTACAGAATGATATATTTATATAAAAATTAGGGTTTTACATTAATTTTTCATATACTAAAATATATCTGGATATGCTGCTACTAGAGAAACACAAAATGTTCAGAAGTACTAAATAAGTAATAAAGCATTTTAAGATTATACTAGTGGATGAAAGACACCACCCAGGTAATCAGGCCAGAAAGAATATGAAAAAATCATCAAAAAAGTAAAGGAATCACATGACCCAACAATCATTTTAACAAATATCTGTTGGTTGTGTTCATGGTAGCCACTGCATTAGCACAGGCTGGTGATGGAAAAGAGTCAAAACCCGTTTACTTACTAGAGTGAGTGTTGGAGTGGTCCTTAGTTCTCTTCCCTAAACTCTACACTCTGATACCTGCCCCTCTACAGGTATCAGGCCGCAATCACTGATCAACAGTATCTTTGTTAAAACCAAGGACAGCTTCAACTCTGACGAGGGTCTGTGTATAAGGACATAACAGTGTTATGTCATCTCTGCACACACACACAGGAGGCAATCCTCTCGAGTCATGCGATATTGAAATGCGCACCAAAGGCAATATCTGGTCTTCTGGATCACCCCATTCATCACTAATCAGCAGCCCCCTTTTCAGGGTATGGGTTGTTTATCCCTCAGTTTCCACTGGTGGTGCATCCTGGCTTTCATGGCTCTCTTTCCAGCACTCGTTTTTCTATTTGTGATCTTGTGTTGTGCACATTGAGCTCACACACATTCTGGGCCCTGCTCTCCCTTCCTCTCCACACACAGACAGCGGTCACATGTGTGCTCACCGCGCCAGCAAAATTAAACAGCTACCTAGCAATTTGTCAAGGTCACATAGTAACCCACAGTGCAAGGACCCGGGCCTGGTCAGTTTGGCTGAAATGTAAGCTTCCTGAGTTCCTGTGTTGGTGCTGCGATGGTACTGTATCCGGAGGTGGGGCTTGTAGGGTAATTAAGCGAAAATAAGTCATGGAGATAAGACTAACCCAGCAGGTCTGTGGCTTTATAAAAGCAAGAGAGAGTATGGAGGGGAAAGGAAAAGGTAGTTTTAGTTAGCTATCTGCAAGACAGGAAGAACCCTCACCTAAGAGTGAGATAATTGGGTGCCCTGACTTTGGACATTTAGCCTCTGAAACAATACAAAAGTATGTTTCTGTTGTTTAGTTCCTTCAGTTTATAGAATTTTATTACAGCAGCCTGAGCGGATCCACCACAGGTCATATTAGAGGTACCAGAAGTTTGAGACCAACACAAGAGTGATTATCTGCCCTTATGAAGTTTCCAGGATTTATCACTCACTATTAATATGGTATGAATACTATATTAATATAATCAATTCTTCTATAATTGTAGATCCACTATAATAAACATCAATAGTTTAAATTTCTGTTTTAATTTTGAATTTTTATTCTTTACCAATCATAGAAATATTAGCTATTAGTCAATCAAAGAAGTGTTCAGTTACCTGTAGAATTGGCAAAAGGAAAAGTATAGGGCATGGTAAGAATGGGAGATTGGCAGAGTTCTAGGTCTGTCTGCAAGAGAAGGCTTCCTCGGGAACTGAGTAAGTGAAGGCAGGTAGGACACAGAGCATGGAAACCTTTGGCACCAGCATGCTCAGAGTCCCTGTGGTCAGTCCCCAGCACCAAAAGTGGCTGCTGTACTAGCGCTCAGGGTTAAACAGGGCCTTACCAAGACATGAAGCCAGACAGATGGACCGTGGTCAGCTTTTACGTCAAACTAAAGAGTTTGATCTGTGTCACAAGAGACAAGAAGTCACTGATAGGGCATGACACGGCCTTTGAATTTTACAAAGGTCTTCTTGATTGTAGTGAGAGGAGTGTGTAAAGAAAGGAAGCAGGCATGGCTGCATGTGCCTCTCTCCCCTCTCCCTCCCCCACCTCCAGCTCCATCTCCTGGCCTCTTCTCCTTCTGATCCTTTGATCGGAGCTTCTCACCCTTGAAATAACCTTTCAGGATACACATTGAAAAACAGAGTCCAAAGAATTTTGGGTCTCTTAAATTAGTAACCCTTTAAACATTTGATTAATAACAAATAACAATGCTAAGTGATGGTCTTGCTACAGAGTTTGTCCCTGGGTCTGCACAGCTGTAGTAGTTAATCAGTATGGGTTACTCATTTTTAATGAATTTGATGAGATAGTGTTACTGCTTACACTTTAAAACCAAGTTTTGTAAACATGTTTCAGAGATGATGGTATTAAATCATCAACGTTTAAACATGGAAACCATACAATGTAATTTTAAAAATTAAGTCCCATTCAATGATGAAAACTAACACACATCGTGTATAGGCAACTGAAGCCATTCCTTCCTCAGAAAATAAAATGTAAATGAGGTGCACTAGCGCCCCCTGCTGCCTGAAGAAATTATTTTCTTTATAAGCATTCTGCCAGCTTTATGCAAAATTAGCTTGGGGTTTGGGGGCTTTTGTTGTTGATGTTATAGATGTTTTGTTTTGTTTTTTTCTTCTCCTCTCTCCTTTCACGTCTCACTTGATTAAAAAAAATGATAATGTCATTATTTCATCCAACCTTATAAATTGACAACAATATTCATCACATAACATTGATCATAATCCTAACAAACCATCATCCACTCACTCTAATGTTTGGAATCTTAGTGAAAATAGCCTTTTCTAGACTTTAAGTTCCTTATTACTGAGGAGATAATATGTTTGCTGTTTAAAAGGCCTTAAATTCCTCTAGTCAGGCTGCTTCTGATTCCATCATTCTTTTAAGTTGATTTTTTTGGTTTGGAATACAAAATGGTGGGCTTCATTGTGACATTTCCAACATGTGCATAGCACTGTCCTTTCCTTGTTCTTGTCCACACCATTATGCTTCCAACTCTTTTTTCCCACTGGAATCTGCTTCCTGTCCTCCAGACATTCCCCATCCAACTTCCATGTCACATGGGAATGCACATGCACCCGCACAGGCACACGCGGGCACTAGCATGGAAGAGTAACTGTCCTGGTAAACCATGTTTGATTTTAATAATAGTCCAAATTAAAGTGGTTTCATAGGGATGCCATGAAGCAGAAATAGCTAATGGAACTTCCTCCCAAATGCACCTTTCCATATACATTAGTCTGTCATTTTGGCTAATTTAGAAGTAAGTTTTAGGTTTGCTTTTTAAGAGTGTTGGAAAAAATGCCAGCGCTTTAAATGTACTCAGGCAGGAGGTACAGGTTAGTGCATGAAATACAGGTTAGTACAGGAGGTAGAGAGGTTAGTACAGGAAATACAGGTTAGTACATGGCCCTAGAATCTGCAGCGATTACTGCTGCAGGAGAGAGCAGCAGGAAACTCATTGTCTAAGAACACAGATTCTGAAGCTGGACTGGCTGGCTGGCAATCCTTGCATTATTATCAGTATGTGACCTTGACAAGTTGCTGAAAAGTTGTTTAATTTTACTTGTTTCAGCATTCTTACCTATGACATGGAAAAATGCTTAAAGCAATTCCCGGGGCATAGTGAGCATAATTATCTGCTGCTTAATAAAAATCATCAGAACGTGTACTGTAAAGCTTCATCTGTGTACAGCCATGGATTGATACTTGTTCATGTAGGAACATTCAGGAAGCATCTAATTACTTAACAGTGGGTGATGGTTTCTTAGGATTATGATCGATGTTATCTGATGAATATTGTTGTCAATTTATAAGGTTGGATGAAATAATGACATTTGTATAATGAAATGACACATGAGAGCTTCACAGCAAAGTTCCTGACACGTTAATTAATCTCCTTACCAAGTGTGTGTGGTCAACACTTCATCCTGTGATTCATAGATATTTTCAGGCTGACTACCATTAACTAACTTTAAAGTCAATAGTCTGTTTTTATTTTTACCAGTGTGGAATTTTTATTTCATTTGTTCCTTCTTTCATTTTATCCTTTTTGCTAATATATAAACAATCTTAAAAGTCGGAGCAAATTCTGGGTTCTGTAATGAAAAGGTGATGTTATTTGTCAATTCCAATTTGCATTAATCTGTAGGAGGCTCTTAAGACTCATTAGTTGTACTAATCTGTGCAAGTATCACCTTCTAATGGGAAGAGCTCAAGAGCCCAGATGTCTTTCAAAGTTAACTCCATTCTCCACAGCCTCTATACTTCATACTTTCATTTTGTTTCAAAGGCCAAGTATTTTTGGGAAACTACGATGTTGGCTTCTTTGGGTCACTTCCAATGATTTTCCAGAATTTTTTATAAACAGATTAAAACTTTATTTAATGGTTCATGGCCCATACAGAAGCAAATCGTTAATAATTTCAATTTTTAAACGAAAACTTTCTAACAGTGTAGAAAAGTGAAAGCATGTTTACCGTTATCCGTGTACATTTTGGTAATCTTCAGTGGAAAAAAAAAACAAAATAAACTTCTAAACCAAAGTGACTGGGGTTGGTAAAGATGACAGTGAGTGTTGGAAAGCGACAGGCCAGTGCCAAGCAGGTGTCTTCCTTCCTTCCTTCCTTCCTTCCTTCCTTCCTTCCTTCCTTCCTTCCTTCCTTCATTCATTCAGAATGTTTGTATCCACTGTGTTTCAGGCACTGTCGTATGATCTGAGGGTGCAATGACTGCTAAGTACATAGTCCATGCAGTTTACCACTCAGTGAGATTTGGACCTTGTAACTAAAGAAAGAATTTATATTAAGAATTTTCTGGAAAATTTTGTTCCCAGCATGAACAAAATAAAATTATTCCTCAGTTGTTAGGATATGGAGAAAACAAAATTACAGTCATCTTTCATATCTCTGGGAGATTAGTTTCTGGACCCTATACAAATATCAAAATGTACAGATGCTCACAGCCCATATACCTGTTTGCACATAACCTTGTGCATCTTCGTGTATACTCTAAATCATCCCTGGCTTGCTTCTAATATCCAATATAATTTAAACTATGTAAACAGTCATCATATGACATTTTAAGGAATAAATTACTGTACTTGTTGATGCATTTTTTTATGGTTCATTGGATCTATGAATTTGGACACCGTCTATGCAGAGAATAATTTATTTAGAAAATAATAATGAAATAATAATGTACTCGGGAATGTACTTAGAGATGAATTTTTCTATCTGGAATAAAGTATTTATGATGAGGCAATCCTATAGATACTAACAGGAAACTGTGAGTATTTAAAATGTAGAACAAAGTAAACATTAAAACAACTACAAACCTCTTTTTTGGGGTTTTTGTTGGTTTTTTGTTTTGGTTTTTGCTTGTGTATTTCACCTGTGACAGTAGCTTTCTCAAACTTCTGACTGAAATATTTTGGAATTGTAGAAGATTCTCAGATTTATGATTTTTTTCAATCATCTTAAATGACATGTGACTTAGAGAGATGCTGCTAACTATGACTGGACCATCACTGCATAGTGTTCATGATCAGAATTTAAAGTGCTGGAAAAGGCAGGTATACAGACACACAAAACCAGATTCAAACACTATTCAAGATTCTTAACTTCCCTTCATAGAGAATCATCAAACACGTTTAGTTTACAGTCACTAGGTTTGGAAAGAAGTGAATAAATGCTCAGGCATCCAGGTGCCTCTGATGTTGGTGACATGGGAACTATGTCCAGGGAAACACTGTTCTGGGGTAGCCCTTAAGCAGACTCCTGATCTTGACCCAAATTATTTTCCTGAGTGCCACTTGTATTTTCTCCAGAATTTGCTGGAGGTTGTTGTCCAAGGACTACAGAACGTCACACCCACAGATATCTTGGATTAAAGTTTTAAGCGCTAGAATTATCAGTGAATAAACAATGCTATAATTTTTTTCCTGGGGGTGGGGTGGTACACCTGGTTGTTAGGATTCTGTTTTCTCCTCCAGCTGCATGACCGCATGTGTGCAGTTCAGTAGCTTAGCAAGGGGTCTTACGTCTTATGTCATCCATGCGCTGTCTGATTACATAATATGCACGTGGTCACGCAATCTGCACATGCGTGGCGTAGCTCCATAAGCCCACATGCGCATGTGCAGGGAAATCCTTAAAAAGCCCGTCACAGATTCCTCCCCTCTCTTCTGCTCTCTGCTCCTCCCCCCTCTCTCTCCCTTCTCCTCACATGTCTCTTCCACAGACCTGGCCACTCTCTTCTGCCCCCCACCCCCCATAAATCTCTGATACTGGGTTTTGTGATACCTCTTGACCTTTCTCGCATGGTAACAGTGCCGAGTGCTTAAAACCAACACTGGTAACATCTATAATTGTATTATAGTTGTTATGAGTGTAAGGAAAAGGATTCAAATGTGTTTTCTTATTTTTATGTAGTTTGCTTGCTATTGAATGAGCAAGTAAGGGACCCACTGTGACTTGAAGTGTTTCTCTCAATAAAATTCAAGGTGTATTTTCTTGAGATATTTGAAAGAACCTGCAGGGCTTTCTGCCCCCAGTGGTTTTAGCTTGTGGCCCACTAGCCTGGTGTGGAAGGGCAGCAGTTCTAGACTGCAGTTCTGCAAACCTTAGGGGCTGTCAAGTTAGAGGACTTTGCCAACTGCATTACGTCTCAACATTCTTGTCTTTGGGGCTGGGTCAGCTACTCCCAGCCTGTGAAATTTCCTCCTCTGTCACTTTGCTATGGATGAGAAGTTGGTTCCAGGATCCCACATAGATACCGTGCTCTACAGGTACTTATAGTCTGTGTGTACAATGGCATAGTATTTGCATATAACCTGTCTCTATCCTCCTGTGTATGAGATCATCTTCAGATTAGTTCTCAGTGGTCCTAATTTTATGGCTTTGTAGGTTTTGCTCTCTTGTAGCTGAATTCTTGGTTGTCTTTGAAACATTCTAATTGTTGAAGGAAGAAGTTACTTGCTTATTGTTTATTTATTGAGTGTGACAGCAAAGTGTGCCATGTGAGTGGGAGTGCTCAGCAGATGCTCCTCATATCATGGCAGACAGTAGACAGAGAAGAGGACTGGCTGGAACCTTCAAAGTTATGCCCCTAAGGACCCACTTCCTCGAGAAGTTCCTCCTCAAGTTTCCAGAGCCTCCCCCCAAAGCGCCACCTGCTGGGTGCCAAGGTTCAACATAGGAGCCTTGGTGCTTTTTGTGCCCACCTCAATCCAGGCTCTTTTCAAACATCCAATACAACCGTTCCTTCCCATTAACTCCAAAGTCCTAAGGCAGTTCACCTCCACTTCCAACTTGGAAAGCCCAGTCTCAGGTAAATCAGATGTAGATGAGATTAGAGCACAAGCTCCTCCAGATGGGAGCCCGTGAGATCAGAATAAGCTCTGTGCTTCTAAAATACAGTGGCCAGGCAGGCATAGGGAAGACAGACTCATTTGAAAAGGAGAAAACAGGATACCTGGCCCCAAGTAGGTATGAAATCCAACAGGCCTGGGGGGTACTGCATTTTACAGGGGGAACACTACATTCTTTGACCCTATTCTGTGCAGGGGAGGATCCAGAAGCCTCCGCAGCCCTGCTCTGATGGCTTGTCTGGATGACTCCATGTCTGCAGGGTTAGATACAGAAACCTCCGAATCCTGGCCCTGATGACTTGCCTAGGTTTTGGCGGTGCAGCAGTTCTTTCGGATTCAAGTCTTCCTGCCGGCAGCTCTCCTGGAGTTGCGTGCTAATAGCTTTTCTGTATTTGTGTCTGGGGTCTCAAGAGTGAACCCACTCCCATAGATTCAGTCTACGATGACCCCCACCCCCCATGCCAAATTCTTGGAATGCTCCCATGCCGTTGGCTACATCCCTTGGAATCTAGGTGGAGAGGCTACATCCTTTGGAATCTAGGTGGAGAAAGCCTTTGCTGCATAGCTCTTGGATTCTGTGAGTAGCACACAAATACCACCGAAATGTACAACTTTCAGACTAACAATCTGGGCTGCACAAAGACTGGAGACGTTGTACCAGAATGCAGGGAGCGGAGACTCAACAATGGCAGAAGCCTGGGTGTTTCAGGTGTCATTCTGGATACCTCCTCAAGGTCCTAGCTCGTCTTGAAAACTCTGGAACGGCCTTCAGCATCATTCTCTCTTTGTGTGCTCAAGAGGAAAGTCCATTTTCCATCCTTCCATATTAGTTTCCTTAGAAGAGGTCACTTAGTCTCACTGGTTGGGTCTGGGAGTCGCGCGAATATTGGTGAGGCCACCGGAGTTAGTTGAGCAGAAGCAACTTCATTCCATCACCACAGGGTACCAGAACTTCTAACTAGTTAGGGACACAGGCAGGTCGGGATCTGTACTGTGACCCCAAACAGAGGGAGTAGGTCCTTTTTAAAGCAAAAGCCACACGTATATCTGTGGCTGGCGGGGAGGAGGGCTGGGGTGATATAAGAAAAGGAATTTTTACAATTTGAGGTTAAATCCTGGGCCACGGTACATTCTGGGAATTTACAACTTGTGATAACAGCAAGGTGTTTTCTCAAGCTTAACGGGGGTTTGTAGAAGCTTGCTTACACAAGTCTGTGGTTGTTTTAACACAGCTCTTGGCACAGCTAGTGTCTTGTCTTAATTTTTAACCAACTGTTCTCCCTGTGGCTGAGAATACAGGGCAAGGCTCAAGCAATAGAGGAAGCTGGGTAGGTGGGCTCATGCTCAGACTCTCTCTGGGCCCTTAACCTCAGAGATTCCTTGCCTGTCTGTCATTTCCCTTTCAGTGCATTTTCAGTGCATGCAGTTGGAAGAAGCCTTGCAGCATCTTGAATGCTTTGCTGCTTACATACCTTTATTTTCTCCTGTCAAATATCCCAGTTTGTCACACTTACATTCTGCCTTGCCTAAAGATGGACTCAGGTCAGCCAGATTCTTTGGCATTTTTTTTTTTTCCCAAGGAAAGCTTTTGGTAGTACTTGTTTGGGTTTTAATTTTTTTAAAAAAAAAACAGGCCTATTTTAGCCTCAAGTGCTATCCTCCTGCCTCAGACTCCCTAGTGCTGGGTTTCCAGGCACTTACCACCAAGCCTAAATGACCAAAAAATAACCATTGCTCCAATTTCCAATCACCTTTACTCCTTGTTGTTCCTCATTTCGGCCTGAGACCCAAGACCTGCATTTCTACCCATGTATGATTACTGCCTCTCAACCCTAAGAGGTGTTGGACCTGCCTGTAGTTCCTCTCCTTCTGTACCTTCCCCAGAGCTGCCCTTACCCGTTCATTCTTAGCAATCTAGACTTCTCCCAGCATGCCCTTGAAAGCCATTGCAGCCTCTACCCATTGCCCAGCTACAAAGACCGGTTTATGTTTGTTAATAGCTACACCATGCTTGTCTGGTGCCAGTTTTCAACCTTGCTCCATTTTGTGCCATTAGATAAAACACAACACAGAGATGGAGTATCTTAAAAAGGATTTTAGTATTTTAATTATGTGTACGTATGTGTCTGAGTATTAGTATGTGCATGCCAATGTAGGTGCCCACTGAGGCCAAAGCCATCAACTCCCCTGGAACAAGAGTTACAGGCAGTTGTGAGCTGCCTGACATGGGTGTTGGGAGTCAAACTCAAGCCCTCTGAAAGAGCTGTACCTACTGTTCACTGCGGAGCCATCTCTTCAGCCCAGAGACTTGGTAACTTAAGAGGGAGAAAAATCTTACCTCTTAACATTGTTGAAGCTAGAAAATATAGTATCCAGGTCCTAAGTTTTTTCCTTCCTTCTACTGAAACCTATAATTATCTGAAATTTCTGTCAGATTTTAATTTTTATTTATTTATTTTTTTTTTTATTTATTTATTTTTTTTTTTTGGTTTTTTCGAGACAGGTTTCTCTGTGTAGCTTTGTGCTTTCCTGGGATCACTTGGTAGCCAGCTGGCCTCGAACTCACAGAGATCCGCCTGCTCTGCTCCGAGTGCTGGGATTAAAGGCGTGCGCCACCACCGCCCGGCTCAGATTTTAATTTTAAAATCTAAAATTTTCAGAAGGGTAGTTTGGGTCAGGCCCCTAATGGGCACTAGTGAAAAGACCTATATTCGTCTATCATATATACTCATCTGTGTACAGACCCTCACCAAAGTACACACCCTTCTGCCCAGGTCTCCAGATCCACTGGTAAATTTGTTTAGAGGATTTGTCTCAAATATAGTTTTGACAGAATCCTTGAGAGAACCTGATTTCTCCAAACATTTTTTTTTGTCTGAATAGTGTTTGTTCATTATTATGTATTTTCACTTGGATAATAATAGTTCCTTATTCCCCAAGGTACATGTACATAAAGCAGCTATTTTTGGCTATCAGAATTATTTTGTAGTAACTGCAAAGTGGTTAACTTTGATTTTAGCTAATGAGGAAGCTAGAGAACAATTCCCTTTTAAATTTAATCAAGTAGTTAAGCCGGGCGGTGGTGGCGCACGCCTTTAATCCCAGCACTCGGGAGGCAGAGCCAGGCGGATCTCTGTGAGTTCGAGGCCAGCCTGGCTACAAGGAGTCAGGAAAGGCGCAAAGCTACACAGAGAAACCTGTCTCAAAAAAAAAAAAAAAAAAAAAAAAAAAAAAAAATTTAATCAAGTAGTTAATTTAATTAATAAGTCTTGTTGGGAACCAGGCTAGTCTTAGACTCAGCCCTGCTGCTTCTGCCTCCTGAATTCTGGGATTACAGGCACAAGCCACCACACCCAGCTTGCAAATGTTTTAGTCACTATTTTTGGCGAATAATTTTACCTTTTTTGCTTGTTTTGATCAGTTTTTACTACAGTATAGTGTTTGTACTCAAATGAACATTTCTGTTAACCTAACCAATGCATACTCACATAACCACCTCCATCGCAAGATATTTGGCATTCTTTAACCATGTCTTTACTTTTTGCCAAACAGTATTTATTGGCCATCTTTCTTTCAGATAGAACACATCTGCACATGGGTCTCATTTGCTGGGGGTGTGGTTCCCAGTGAGGGCGGAGCTTAGTCCTGGGCAGCTGTTCTTTTGCCTGACTGCAAACTATTCCTCATTTCTTCAGGGCCTTCCCAGCTCTCTCTCCTTGTATGCTGCCCTGTTTCTTTCTGACCTAAATGCTCTTCTTACCTGGAGACAGATAAAGTTCTACTGAATAGTTCTGTCAGGATCCCTGTTTTCTTCTTACTTCCGCTGCTGTGGTGGACTGTCCCCTGTTCCCATGTGCTTTGCACATCACTGTAGTGTGCTGTATATTCCCTCATTAGTCTCGGGGGTGCTCCCCACTTTCAGGTCCATTGGAAGTCCTCCATCTATACTTCTAGTTTAGTTATCAATTTAAGAAATGCTCTTCCTTTTATGCATTACGTGGCATGGTAGGAGGATAGATTGGGACATGTACTAACTGTACAGTATTACAACCAATAATTACCTTCTCTTCTGCCTGTGTTTCCCTATGTCATGTGTCAAGAAAAGGAGTCAGTAAGTCAGTTTCTGTTTTCTTAGCATCCTTTTGAGATGATACTAGGGAGCCACAAGGAGAGAGCTGGAGACTGTCCCTACCATGGCCTCCCCTTTCCTAACTTTTCTTCCACTTAGCAATGGCCTCTTCATAGTTCATGCACTTGACTGACACTATTCCAGTGTTTTCATCATTGACATGGAAAGCTGGGAACATTGTCTTCTGCTAGCTGAGTTGGAGTTTGGACGTCTGGGTTGATGTTTCCTTAGGCAGCTGAAACACTTTCCAGAAGACTTTCTAGCTCCCATTGAAATTATTTTCAACATCTGTTATAAGATTAAGATATTAGGAGCCGGGCGGTGGTGGCGCACGCCTTTAATCCCAGCACTCGGAAGGCAGAGGCAGGCGGATTCTGTGAGTTCGAGGGCTGGGCTACAAGTGAGTTCAGAAAGGGCAAAGCTACACAGAGAAACCTGTCTCGAAAAAAAACCAAAAAAAAAAAAAAAAAGATATTAGAATAGAAAATAGTTCAAAATCTTTTATTATTTCTTTATTATGTCTTTTACCTAATACCTAGAATATTAAAATTTTACATTTTAATGAGATAATGGTATGTTTATGTGTGTGTGTGTGTGTGTGTGTGTGTGTTGCATAATATTTAAATCAGGTTAAATATATCTGGCCCATCAGACTTTCATTATTTATTATAGTAAAAACTTTCACAATTTTTTTTCCTTTTTGAAATGTATGGTATTTTACTGTTAACCCCTATTTTCTGTACTGTGTGACAGCACACCAGAATTGCTTGCTTTTACTATTTGTGAGTATTCCTTGATCAGGGATTATTACTGATTGTAATTGATAGTACATGAAATACTGTTGTGTACAACATTAAAAATAATGAAATGTGGTGTTTAATCTATTGTTGAAATTTTTTTTTGTTTTTTGAGTTGTCGTCAGACTTTAGATGCGAGTGTGGCGTGGTGCCCTTTTCCTATTCTTTTTAATTAGCATTGGACATATGCTTTGTGTGTACATTCACATGACGACATATGTTTGTTACAAAAAAAAAAAAAAAAAAAAAAAAAAAAAATAGTTCTTTCGGAGCGGGGGGGGGGGAGATTGCTTGCTTGTCTCCTTTTTTTTTTTTTTTTTTTTTTTTTTTTTTTTTTTCTTTTTTTTTTTTTTACATTGTCAGGTCATTGTTTTGTTTGTTCATCTAAAGAAATTAGACTGAGCTGTCTTCCTTCTAGCTCTTACCAATGTATAAATAAATCGCACCATAGATTTTGTCCACACCTACCGAGATCCAATGGTAGAAGAGAAAAGTAATTGTAGGGCCCCAGAGAGTTCGGCTTGGGAAATTATACATAAATTATTCTGGATGGTCTTGGTTCCAAGTCACACCCTAAAGTAGATGATTTAGTGAAGTGCATTTTGGGATAGTCTACTTTCACCTATCGGTATGATACAGTTAATAGGTAGGTAAACACTTCCTTGTTTGTTATTTTGTTAACCTGACCAGAGTGACAATTGTGTTATTTCGTGGGAAATCTAAGAGAGAAAGCACTCCAATTTGGTAATTATGGAACTATTCAGTGCAAAATCTGACCCTGAGAAATGGTGTGTGGATGGAAGCCTGTACTTTCTATGTTCCTCTGAGCCAGCACCCTCATGGCCTTTCACAGAGTGAGATATAGCCCCTGGAGAGTTCTTAGATCCCTTATGGTCATCTAGCAGTAATTTACAGGAGGGAAGCTGGGGCTCAGAAACATACATTTACTAGCCTGAAGTCACATACCTCATCAAGACACAAATCCTCACCCTGCGCTGCCCACCATTTTTCTGACATGATGGGAAGCCATTATGTCTCAATTATTTATCACACTCCATGGCTACTTTAGACCTCTGTTTAAATTTTTGTTGCTCCTTGTACAGGATGTGCTTTTGTGGTGATTCTTCTGTGACCCTTTGTGCTCACAGGTAAGGGTGTTCCTTTCCTGCATAAGGAAGGCACCTGTCACATGGAAGTCTTATGGCCTCATTAGAGGGAATCAGGGAATCTTTCCCAAAGTTCTGAAGACTTCAGGGCAAAGGCAGGAAGAAAGCCAGAGACCTCCTGCTTCTGCTGGTTTTCAGCATGTCAGATTCTTCAGCATCATTTCCCTTTTTGTCCATCACGGTTATTGGTGGTCAGCAAGAGGATGTGCATACTTCCTTATTTATCAGCAGTAGAATCCAAATAAAATCAGATATTGAAGGTCGAAGATAGTTCCTATAAACAACCCTATTTAACCTCACACAGAGAAATAAAAATGGGGCACTGGATATGCCATTCACTGACAGTTTTGGAATCACAGGTAATTATCTCCTGAAGAAGAAATTTGGTCGTAGTTTTTACTGCTGAGAGCGTATATTTGTGTATATTTGATTGCTAACTAAAATGGGGCTTTTTTTTTTTTTTTTTTTTTAGTTTTCCTTGATAGAAATTGTGAAATAAAGTGTGACGTGATAATTGCTAATATTCATTTTTTTCCATAACAGGACAGACATGAATCAGTTGATGCTCAAAACACTTGTCGTCTGTGGCACATGAATATAGAAGCCCTTCCGGAGTGGATAAACTGCCTAATACACAAAGTAAGTCTCTTGGTTCCCGAGTAAAGTTAGGCATATATCGCCTTCACAATATTTTTGTGCTCTTTTTTTCTTAGATGTGTCGTTTCAGAACATGTGAATGATTTTATTTGTCTTGATTGCCCTCACTGGCTCTACTCCTCTTCCTGGAGCATTTCAGTGCTTTTCTGTGTGACTTTGTACCTGATATTTCTAGTCTCTCAATGTGCTCAGAGATACTAACCTGGTTTGTTCCCCCATTTCCATTGCTCTTTCTTGTTTTCATTGAGACATTGCCTAGCAACCTATTGGCTGCCCACCGCTGTCCATTTTCCCACTGCCTTTCTCTCCCCTCTGCCTTATATGTCTATATTATGCAGGCTCATGCACACTATATTACATATCACTGGTAAATATACATAAGGATATAATGACACACAAATACATAATCATACACACATCCATTCAAACATACCAACATTTACCTTGCTATTTTCTCATTAATTTCTTAGGTCCTCTAATAGAATATAAAAACCATAGAACCAGGAAATTTTATCCTTTGCTAGGTAGTATATCCTTGATGCCTAGAATCATACCTGTTCTATCTGGTGAGTGAAACATCTTTGTGCATCCATCATTTATACACACATATAAAAACAGCTGGATAATCAGTGTCTCTTACTGAGTGGATGAAAATGGAGATGTTCTGCTATAAGTAATATTTAATGAAATATTCATCAGAAAAAGAACTCCCTTGTTAAGTGCATGTTTTAGGTATTTTATTTTGCATTGTTAAACACTTGTCTTGGAAGGGTATAAATAATCTAACCTTTGGAAAACTAGAATTAAATTTCTCCACTGAGTAGCTTATGTTTTTGTTTAAAAAGTGGCACATGGTAGCTCTTACTTGAACCTGTGCTTACATTAGGATTTCCTGGGAGCATGCTGGAGTCCTGCTCCTAAGTGTCCTGAACTTCGCAGAGTAGATTAGAACCCGACAGAGGCCCCACTGTCTTTCTTGACAATTTTAAAAGCAGTTCGTTAATTTCTAATCTGAGTATGGAAACACAGCATAGGCACTAGGCGATCAGTACCTCTTGGTTGTGCCTAGGAAGCCCGGGAGCTCTTTATTCTGTTGGCTGATAAAGTCTGTCCATTCCCCCATCCCCCCCACCACCCACCCACCCCATGCTTGGCATGCAAGAAGTGAATCAGAACAGACACTTTCTGTGAGATTTCACTTGCAAATGAAGCTCTGTAGACTTGATTTGCTTCCTGGTTCCATGGAGTATTTTTCTTTTCATTAGTTCACACTGTATCTGTATTCAGCCTATTGTTCAGAGACTTTCTTTAGGAATTCTTGGTCGTTCAGCTAGGCATGATTCGCAATATGTTATCCTTCTAGTAGTTTGTAGCGGCTCGCTTATCTCTGTTTACTGGAAAGCTTGTTCCCGCTTGCTGTTCTGTCTGCTAATCAGAAAACAGAAAGCTGGCCTTTTCAGTAACATAGAAAATGTTCATGTGATCGGCTTTTTTTTTTCTTTTAAACTCATTCTCTGGTCACTTTACAATGAAAGCATTGTCTTTATTTCCTTTACTACCTGTAGGCCCAGTGGACAGTTGGGAAACTGAATTGTCCTTTCTGTGGGGCCCGATTAGGGGGCTTTAATTTTGTCAGCACTCCAAAATGTTCCTGTGGCCAGCTTGCAGCTGTACATCTCTGCAAGAGCCGGACTGATCACCAACCAGCGCAGGCAGGCCAACTAATGAGCCCCGCGTTGAAATACTTGTCACATCCCGGAGTCCAGTCAGGTTGTGATAAGGAGGCTCCGGTGACAGGTCACGGTGGCTCCAAGACCAGAAACCACGGGCTTTCAAACATGGCCCACAACAATAATGGCCTCGGAAGACTCACAGAAGCTCTCTGCCTGGAGGTGCGAGCGACGTATTTTGAGATGAAGAATGAAAAACTGCTTTTCAAAGCATCGGATCCAAAATATCAGCCTTTTGTTCCTCAGCTCGGGACCAGCAGGTGCACTTCAAGAGCCTCTCACAGGAAGTCACACAGTTTGGACCTGAACATCCAGGAGAAGCTGACTTTGTTACCCACTTTCTATGAAATCCACAGTAAGACTACTGCCTATCCCAGGCTAAATGAAACACAGCCAGTTGACCTTTCGGGCTTAGCTTTGCCGTGTAGTAAAAGTAGCTGCTCCTTTCAAAGCCCACCCAGTTTTGATCCTGACATGCTGCTGCACAGACTTTCAGTGGCTCCGCATGAGACCCAGGCACAAAGAGGCAGAGAATTTCAGTGTGGCCTAGAAGCTTCCTCCATATACTCAGATCATGCTAATGCTAACAGCCTGACATTCCTGATGGATCTGCCCTCTGCGGGGAGGAGCATGCTGGATGCCTCGGACCAAGAAGAACACCTCTCCCCTCTGGACTTCCTGCGCTCTGCCAGCTTTCCCTTGGGCACCATTAACCACAGGCTGAATAACAGAGAGAGGAGCAAGTTGAGGACTCTAAGAAGGCAGAGGAGGAGGCATGAAAGATGGCTGCAGAAGCAGGTGAGTGCTTGAAAATCAGTTTAGCAAATATAAAAACAGTGTTCTGAGTACCGGGGCTTTCAGAGTGGTTGTATTCTAAAAATCTGTTTTAAGTTTTGAGATGACATGTCTCTCTATGTACACTTAATAATACGCAGCCCTCTTATCATTGGCGCTGTGTAGCCCTGCCCCTGTGTTTCATATATGTCCAGAGAAAGCGTCTTTTACAGTTTACCCCAATTCTGTGAATGCATTAGAGGACCACTCACCTTATGATACTGAGATTGGATGGTTTGTTACAAGTATTTTAAATCTATGCCACGTTTAGATTGGTTTTACCATGGTTTTATTTCAGGCTGAGTTAAAAAAAATGTTTTTGCAAGTCCAATGTGGTGACAGTTCATTCACTTTTCATCACATGTATTTTAATTTAATATTCAGGAAACTGTATTCATATGCTTGTGTGGTCCAGGATGAATAACTGCTGAATGTGGAGACATATCTGAAGGGGAATTTATTCAGACTGACATTTTGTAGCAGAGTTTGATTCCCTAGTGTTTGAACTACTTGTGTGCCCCTTACAGTATTTTCATGGTTGTGTGGATGAAAGGAGACAATAAGATTTATCTACTGTGGAAACCAATTAAAGTCAACGGAGGACAAGCTATGAAATTTGAAAGTTTGGGAGCCAGTATATTTCTATATAAAACTATGTTTTGAAGATTCCATGTATTGTTTGATTATTAGTAATGGATGGTACTTCTTATTAGAGTGTTCTATATTCACAGCATCCTAAGAATTAATATAAAGCTGAAGCTGCTTTGTATATTTGTTAGGTGAACTCATTATAATTTATGATCCTATTCATAGACTCAACAAAATAAAATTACTGCAGTGAGTACTTCAGCCAGATTAGCAGGATTTTCCTCTTTAGTTACAGAGCATAATTACATGTATTATCTGTTGCGTTTTTGACTTGGTGCTAGTAAGAACATCCCAGTTTGGATTATTTGTAAACGATAGTATTATGCTATAGAAATGAGTAATTTTTGCATCATCGCTCATGGTAAAATTCTGTGAAGCTATAATAAAAATGTTTGTGGAGAAATTTATTTATGCCTAAGTAAATTGGAGATGATTATATGTTAAATGATATTCAGAAAGAATATCTTCAAAACAATGTTCAGGGCTCTGAAATAATTCTTTTGCAAATAAAGTTTTAAAAAATTGTGAAAGTTATATTTGCTGTATACTGATGATATATGCAAATGATATTGCAATTTTGAGATGTGATCTAATTCTTGGGTTAGATCTTTCTGAAAACCTCAGCTGTGTCATTAATTATTTATAACAAAGTGTTACAGTTTAGAGAGGGGCAAGTGCAGAGTTAAGTATTGAATTTTTTGATAGATGAAATTATTTTTATTCATTCAAATGCATAGAACTTGGCTAGTATGCTTAACGGATTCATCAGAATTGAGCATTCTGAGTCAGACCTGTGACCTGTCCGTGTAGAGAATAACAGCAAAATCCTAAGAGGCTTAACTGGTTACTCAGGTGCTACAGAAAGGCACGTGCCCAGTACATCTTCAGCAGGAAATCTGTGAATTTTTGATGTGTATACACCGTTGTTAGAGCTAGAAATCCCCATCACTATAGAAAGTCTGTCTTGCTAATTTAAGCAGAAAGATAGATCCTAGCAAGAGTTATGTCTGAAATAAAATAATGGGGTAATTTGACACATTGTTCAGGTTTAGCCAACATTCATTTCATGAACATTGAGTAGATACGTGCTTGAGGTAGCAGAGGCCTGGCTAGTGACTTTTTGTTGTGAGGGGGAAGGAACTCAGGGACTTAGCTGGGCAAGGTAACCTTTCTACCTCTGTGTGAACTATGACCTGGGCCCACATTCTGCCCTTTCCTTTTTTTAATGAGAAAGATAATCACATACACAAAGTAATGGTTACCATTGTTAGTAATTACAATTTTAAAGAAGTTTTTGTTAATTGAGACAAAAGAGTACTTATTTTTCAGCCAGGTTATTAGTTTTGCTGTTGAGGTTTTGGAGACTATCACTGGCACTTTGATTGGGATTGCACTGAGTCTGTAGATCACTCTAGGTGTTACAGGTATTCTGACAGTTCCCTCCATTGCTCTAAGTGTTACAGGCATTCGGACAGGTCAGTCTCCATCATTGTAGGTGTTACAGGCATTTGACAATTCACTCTCCATTGTTCTAGGTGTTACAGGCATCCTGACAGTTAACTCTCCATTGTTCTAGGTGTTACAGGCATTCTGACAGTTCACTCTCCATTGTTCTAGGTGTTACAGGCATTCTGACAGTTCCTCTCCATTGCTCTAGGAGTTACAGGCATTCTGACAGGTCACTCTCCACTGTTCTAGGTGTTACAGGCATTCTGATAGGTCACTCTCCATTGCTCTAGGCTATTACAGACATTCTGACAGGTCACTCTCCATTGTTCTAGGAGTTACAGGCATTTGACAATTCACTCTCCATCACTCTAGGTGTTACAGGCATTCTGACAGTTCACTCTCCATTGTTCTAGGCGTTACAGGCATTCTGACAGTTCACTCTCCATTGCTTCTAGGTGTTACTGGCATTCTGACAGGTCACTCTCCATTGTTGTAGGTGTTACAGGCATTCTGATAGGTCACTCTCCATTGTTCTAGGTATTACGTTCTGATAGTTCATTCCCCATCGCTCTAGGTGTTACACGCATTCTGACAGGTCACTCTCCATTGTTCTAGGTGTTACAGGCATTCTGACAGTTCACTCTTCCAGTCTATGAACACAATGCCTTGCTACTTTTCTTGTCATTTTCATTTTCTTCACCAGTATTGTAGCTTTTATTGTTGATTCTTTTTACTGATATTTGTTATAGTTTCAAATAATTGGTTATGAGTACTACATTATTGTCACTGGACATTTTAAATGAAGTTTTGTTTAAGCTAGAAATATTTTCATGGTATATACCATCATAGAAATAGTATTAATATTTTACTAAAATGCTTAAAGTGTAAAGATACAAGATCGCTATCCAAAGAGAAATTACAGTCAATTGAATAGATAGTAATTCTATTCAACAAAGATTTATTGAGCATCATCTTTGGGGAAAGCATGGCACTGTGCTGTATTCAACCACCAAATCTCTTTCCATTCAAACATAATTCCTTTTTTCTTAATTGTCAAATATTAAAACATATACTTCTGGTATATGCTCTATGATTTAAATGCTTGTATAGGTTTGTCTTATGCCCAGACAGTGGGGATTTAGAAGAATCCCTTGTCCTGCATGCCTTTAAGACATGTTTTCTCCATCTTTAGCCCCTGAGAATCACTAATCTGTTCTCTGTTACTTTATTTTTTACTTATTGATAATGTTATAAAATAACAACATAGAAATAGAATCATAAAGCATGTACTCTAGTTACTAACATTGTTTACTAAGCAATTCTATGACATTTATCAATTTACTGCATGAATCTATATCTATTGTGTGTTTGTTCTTTTTAACTGCTCAATAGTATTCCATTCTGTAAATGAATCATGATTTCTCCAGCATAATAAGATGAGTAGATTGTCTCTGGTGTAAACAGTTATGAATCAAACTGCTATAAACATTCATGAATGTAATTTTGAATAACTCTAATATTTTTTATTTTTCTAGGGTAAATACTCAGGAGTGGGATTGCTGGATCATATGGTAAGTATGCATTTAGTTATACAAGAAACTGTCAAATTGTTTCCCTGGGTGGCTGTACCTACTATGTATACCACAATGCAAAGGATGAGATTTCTCACTTCTGTACATCCATGAAGGCAGACATCTGGTGTTTTTTAATTCTTGCTGTTTCAGTTACTCAAATACTGCGTTTACTGGTATCCTACTTTGGTTTTAATGCTCATGCCCCTAATTTCATGTGCTTAGTTTTCATTTATAAACCATGTTAGAAATTATTAATAATATTAATATATAGGTAAAATTCTTAGTTGGAAGATATAAATAAGATTGTGATCAAAGGGAAACTATGGGCAATTTTTAGTAATTCTATTTAACAAAGCTTGAGTGTCATCTTCAAATGCGTTCAGTTTTTTTGTGTGCTTCTTTGTAAGTTTGAGGGCAGTTTTACTAGAGTTAAAAAGGAAAACCACTTGCAGATAGGCAAGCCGTAAATTTCAGTACTGTCCAGATGAGAAGAATGGAAGACAGACGGGAAAGCCTAAAGTGTTAGAGAAGCATTGCTTAGAAAAGAAGTAGATGGAGAAAGGAACTGAAGCTCTCCTTTTTTTTCCTGAGTAATTCAGAAAAGCTGGCACGACTTTTGAAAGCTGCATGTCTCTGGCTCTGGAACAGACTGTGCTGGGGTAGAGAAGGAAAAGTATCTCATTAAAGGGATAATTATTCCACCCATCATTTTGGCAGGGTTTAAGATGAGTCTACCTTCCTAGGGATAGATCTCCTCCCTGCGGGTGGTGCCTTGGCCATGAAGTTGATCCATCCAGGCCAGAAATTCTGTTCTCTTAGCCAGAAGGAATTTTGTCTTCTACTCCTTTATTGCTACTCTAACCATTGCTCATCCGGAGAAGTAACCCTAAATCGTTAAGGAACCAGGTTGTGGATCAGAGCCCCCAGACACACCAGGCATCTCTGGCCTCTAGGGAAGATGGGGCTGCCAAGAAGACAAAGGACATTTCTGGCATATATATATATATATATATAGTTATTTCTTTCTTGTTCAGGTTTAAGAATTCCTCATATATTTGGGTACAAATCCTACATTGGATGTGTGATTTATAGTACACTAATATATTTTATCCTACCCAGACTGTTTTTCCTTTTACTCATGTTATAATATTTCCCTGGAAAGCCAAGTCAGTGTTTTGAAGTCCAACTTCTCAAATATTCTTTTTAATTGTTGTGTATTTTGGTATAATGGCATATCTAAAAACTCTAGATGGCTTTAGATTATAAAGATTTTTTTCCCCAAAGTTTTTCTGAAAGCTTTATGCTCATATAGAGAATTTTGATTTATGTTGAACTGACATTTTAAAAATAAAATCTGAGGTTTAAGTTAAAGTGTCATTTTTAATAGTGGTATGCAATTTTTTTCTACACCATTTATTGAAAACACCACCCTTTCTCCTGGAAATGTTTTTGTGATTTAATTGAAAGTCAGTTGGGCATGTATATAACTTTCCATTTGTGGATTTCCTCTTTAACTCTGTCCTGT
This sequence comes from Peromyscus leucopus, assembly GCF_004664715.2. Classification (NCBI taxonomy): domain Eukaryota; kingdom Metazoa; phylum Chordata; class Mammalia; order Rodentia; family Cricetidae; genus Peromyscus; species Peromyscus leucopus. The sequence continues at coordinate 43,372,761 of NC_051072.1, forward strand.
TAAAGCAGACCCTTTTCTGTCAGAACTCCATAGTAAACCATAAAGCAAGACTCTGACTCTACCAGCTTTGTTGGGTTTTTTTTTGAAAATTTGGTTCCTGTGGTTTTTCATAGGAAATTTAGGACAAAACTTTACAAACAATTCTATTGGGACTTTGAAATTGTGTCATATCTAGAGGTCAACTTGCAGGGCCATGCAGTATTTGCTGTGACTTTCCTACTCCATGAACATAATAGACCATCCCTCCTACACACAGCTTTTTAAGTTTTTCACTAGTATTTGCAGATTTTAGCATTCAGAACATATAAATGGTTGGTCCCACTTATGCCTGAGTGCTCTATCTTTTAAGGAAAAGTTATTTTTTATTTTGATTTAAACTATACATTTTTAATGTTTAATACTATTTTGGTTTTGACTTTGTGTCTTGGGATTCAGGGAATTGAATCCCAGGTACTTGACATCTCTTGTCAAATTTATCCTTAAATAATTGATAATTTAATGCTACTTACAGAGATTTTTAAAATGTCAATTTCTAGTTATTAGTTGTAATGACCAGAAATACAATGTTCTATGTTGATCTGGTGTGCTATATTCTTTCAGCTGTCACCTACTAGTAATGCTAATCCACTCTTCTCTTCTTCTCCTGGTAGATACCAAAATTGGTATTTTCTCCTTAGAGGATTACTTGATATTTTAGTGTTCTGATGCCGTGAAGAGACACTCTCATAAAGAAAAATATTTCATTTGGCTAGTTTACAGTTCTGAGGTTTAGTCCACTAGCATCATGGTGGGAAGCATGGAGACACACAGGCCACATGGTGCTGGGGAGAAGGCTGAGAATTCTACATCCAGATTAGCAGGAAGAAAGAGACACTGGGCCTGACTTGAACATTTGAAACCCCCAAGGCCCACCCCCACTGACACACTTCCTCCAACAAGGCCACACCCACTCCTATATGGCCACACCCACTCCAACAAGGCCACACCTTCTAATCCCTCTCAAGTAGCACCAATCTCTAGTGACCAAGTTTTCAAGTATATGAGCTTGTGGGGGCCATTATTCAAACCACCATGCTTTGTCTGCAGTTAAAAACAGCCATGCTTCTCCCTTTCTAACCTGGAGTCTCTCTCCCTTTCCCTTTCCTTTGCCTATCAATACATTGGTGGAGCCCCAGGATAATGCTGACTAGAAGGGGGAGAGACACACCTGTATTTTTCTTGATGTTAGCAGGAAAACACTCAGTCATTTTTCTCTGAGTGTGAGGTCTTACATATCTAGATATTTCTGTGTACATTATCTCTAAGGTTCTTACAGGGTGGAGAAAGCTTCACCATGAATGCATGTAGAATTTTGTCAGAAGCTTTCTGCATTAATCTCACGATTCTGTATATTCAGTGTTGTTATTGATTATCAATTATGGAGCAAGTCTCACATTCCCACATTCTCACATTTACTTTTGGTATTATGTTGTATCTTTTTTTCTCTGTATTGTTATAACCAGTTGCTAATTGTTTCTGAGGAAATTTTGTCTCTGCTCATAAAAGTTAGAAGTCTGAAGTTTTCTGTGCTGTGCTTTTAACACTGGTCATTGTCTGGTTAATATATTGATGTAGTGATGACATTTTGGGTTGAGTTAGTTTTCTCCTTTTCTAGATTCTGAAAAATATAGTGGAGAATTAATATTATCTTCACTCAAATATTTGTAATAAAACTATCTGTGTCTAGATATTGCTTTGATAGAAGGATTTTAACCATGGTTCAGGTTATCTATGTGGTGTTAAGTTCAGTAGTTTGTATTTAAGGTGGTAAATAAGTTGCCAAAATTACATGGTAGTGCTGTCCTTTTCTGCTGGGTATCCAGTTTTCCATCCAGATCTGACAATCTGTGTGTTTTCCTCTCCTCTCTCTCTACCTTCCCTTCTCTTTCTCCCCCAACAAATATTTATTCATTTTATTCTTCTTAAAAGCAGCTCTTTACTTTTTAGTGTTTTTATTTTTTCAAAAATTTCTGTTGTTTATTATTTACTTTTTAAAATTTTGCTCATCTGTTCTACATTTCTAAACAATAGGAAGTTACTAGTTTGACACTTTTCTTTTTTCAACTACTAAGCATTTAATGTCAAATTTCCTTGTAGTTTACTATGTTAATTGTATAATATACATTTTATTATGTTGTGTTATTTTAATTAACTTTAATTTAGTATTTTAATTATTTTATTCAAACTATTTTCTAATATTTGAGATTTCTTTGGCCCACTTAGTTTGCTGATTGGGAAGTAAAACTACAAAGTTAAAAATAACAGCATTTTTAGCTCCAATTGATAACCACTTGCAAATGAAAATTTCTTTCTCTCACTGGGGAAACAAACTACTCTTAAGGGCAGGCCACATGCCCAGGAGTAGATGTAAAAAAAAAAAACAAACCAAAAAACAACAACAAAAAATACCACACCTCAATGGCATCTTTGGCCATTCCTTGTCTCATAATGTCATATCAGAGCTGTTTCTGTTTGTTTGTTTGTTTTTGTTTTCCCCCATTTGTTATTTATTTTACTCCACAGGTCCTATGCATATCTATTATGACTTCTAGGTTAGTGTTTTTCTAGGATTCCTGAGTGTGAGAACCCGTGGGTCTCCGTGTCTGTGTCTGCTTCTTGTACCTTTTCTTGGGCCCTTCTCCTCCTTTTGTTTGTTTGTTTTTGTACTATTCTGATTTGTTTGTTTATATCTTGTTTTATTTTATTATTATCCCTTAGATGCCTGTTTGTTTTCTAAGAAGAGACAGAAAGCGGTGGATCTGTGTGGATGGGGAGGCGGGGAGGAAGCTGGAGGAGCAGGAGGGGAAACCATAAAAAGGACATGTTATATGAAAAAAAATCTATTTTCAGTTAAAAAAAAATCAGCACTTTGAGGAAATTTACAAAAAAATCAACCAGAGTTACTACTTGTGAGCTACATAATATTGGTGTGTCCTTCTATTTGAACTGGAAAAGGTGAAAAAGGTTTTGTTCTGCTATGCCCTTCTGGACCTATTTAAAAGCAAACAAGAAAATCTTCCTTTAGAAGCCATAGAAAACTATGTACAAATAGTTTGTCTTGTTTCTGGGTGGGATGTATTGTGCATGAAACGCTAAGATAACTGACTGTGTGCATGTGTGTATGTGGTGATTTCCAATAATACAGCAATTCTCATACCTCATTCTTAGCAATCTAAATGAGTTCAGGTTAATTGTGTTGTTTTATAAAGTATGTGACTAATGCACTGGATGAAAATAGAGAGTAATAAATCATATTAAAGACCTGCTTGTTCAGGTTTATGTAGAACATACCGAGTGTACCTACCACAAAGGCCCTGTTTTGTTTTCGTGGGTTTGCATCATTTTGAGTTTTTTGGGGAATTCTTAAGTCAATTTAATTTTTATTATTATGTTTATCACCTTCAAATCAGATAAAAAATTATACTGCAGATATATATTTGGTTGTGCTTTACAATTATAATAGCCAGTTGATGAGGAATTATGCTGTGTTCATTTTCTGTAGTGACAAGGTATCAAGTTTAATTTGATGACACAGATTATTGATGGTTTTATTAATACAGAAGCTTATTAATGAAGAGATCTTTAAGGAAGGAACAAAACTAATAAGTTTTTTTTTTTTTTTTTGGTTTTTCGAGACAGGGTTTCTCTATGTAGCTTTGAGCCTTTCCTGGAGCTCACTTGGTAGCCCAGGCTGGCCTCGAACTCACAGAGATCCGCCTGCCTCTGCCTCCCAAGCACTGGGATTAAAGGCGTGCGCCACCACCGCCCAGCTCAAAACTAATAAGTTAATAAACCTCATGCCCACCAGTCATGTATTGAGACAAACTAATATTTATTTTTGTCAAATTAAGTCTTCTTTGTGTCAGATTATTATTTTAGTATAAGCTTGCCACTCTATTTTTGAATGCAGAAGCATTTAGATCCTCAATAGGTTGGTATTTCTTTAAATTTTATTTATCTATTTATATTTTAAAATTGTATTTTTAGGTAAAGGTTGCATAGAGTTGATTCCTTTACTTTAAATAATTGCATAGATCTAAAATTTCTATGCTTTACATGATGCTCAGTATGTGACACATGTGCAGGAATTTTTAAAATATAAATTTTTTGTTGCTGTTTTTTCAAGACAAGGTTTCTCTGTGTAGTTTTGGTACCTGTCCTGGATCTCACTTTGTAGACCAGGCTGGCCTTGAACTCCTGGCTCTGCCTCCCAAGTGCTGGGATTAAAAGCATGTGCCACTACCGCCCGCCTACATTTTTTTTTAAACTTGAGGATAGTTTATCTTTATGTAAAAAGTTTGAATATAATAAAAAAGTTACTATATACTTATACCCAGTTGCTTATACTGTTAATATTGTATACTAGTCATAATTAGTTGAAATCATACTTAATTCAGATTTGCTTAATTTTTTTCTTATATTATTTCTTTCTCTCTTTTTAAAATCTAAGCCTGCTCCAGAACATTACATTTAGTCATGTCTTGTTATATGCTTTTGGATGCAATGACTTCTGTGTCTTTCCCTATTTTTGATAACCTAGAAAAGTCCTATAATATATCCCTTACCCAGGATTTGTTAATATTTTCTCCAGGACTAGACTAGGGTAATGGTTATACCTTAGGTTCCCCATACCATCTCACATTCAGTAATTTACCAAAAGGATTCAAATAACTGACGTATCACAGCTATGTTTTATTACGGCAAAAAAAACGTACACAGGTAAGGAAGGGCGAGACTTCCACCCATCCCAGGAGACACAACCTCACAGCAAATTCCCTGATCCTCTGACTCTTAGGATCCTTCTACTTCCTCTTCCACAATAATCCCTGAGCCGTAGGTTGGGGAGTTGTATTGTAGTTGTATCTGTTGGGACTGGGCTCCACAACCATTTTTATTGGTTGTAGTTTTTTGTCTGTTGCACAAAGAAGAAAAAAACAGAAACAAAAAAGAAGAAAGGAAAAAAGTAGTTGGGGCAAAATTCTTGAGAGTGCCAGGTATAGCTTTCAAGAGCCTGTCCTCATTGAATGTCTTAGGATATGCTTAATTCCCCCAGGGTAAGCTATGACAAATATGCAATGCTGTGCTCCAGGCAAGTTCAGAGCCTTGCACCTGAGATTCTCACAGGAGAGTCGGCATGCAGACAACTTCCTCTTAGCCCTCACAAAAGTTTCAGACTCCCAAATGGTAGCAAGTGTTTGGCCTAAATCACAGTTAAGGAAAATTAATGCCACTCTTTCCAACCAGCTTGTTGGGAGGCCCCCAAAACTCACACTTCACGCTCTTGCATACCAAACAAGGTCAACCTTATAAATGCATATTGGCCTGCTATGTTAAGTGTTATTGGCTTAGAGTTTGGGGATGAATTTCACAGATATAAAATGTGTTTCTCCTTCACTACACAAATATGTACTATTGTAATACACCCCTCTTAATGTTGACTCAGAAGTGCTTTGCAACAGAAAGGAGAAAATACTGCCAGATCCCTACATCCACTTCCCATTGCTGCTCTTAGTATTCCCTACAACCATGGCAGCCCAAGACAACATGATTTTATCATCTGACGATGCTCAGGCTCCAAGTCCGAAAACAGGACTTTTGTTGCTAAAGTCAAGGTATTGGTGGGGTTCTGGCGCAGACCCTCTTCCTTGCTTGTCCAAACGACTGCATGTTTTCGTTCCTTGCCTGTTGCATGGAGCAACAGTGGTGCTGCAGTCGTTAGTCTTTTATTTGCATCTTCTTGCAGGCTTCTTTTTAAAAAATCAAAAACAGTTAAATGTATGCGTATGTGTGTGCATCTGTCTGTCACATGTGTGAGGGTACTCACAGAGGCCGAGGAGGCTGTTTCATCCCCTGGAGATAGAGTTACATGCAGAGATGAGCTGGCTGATACGGGTGCTGGGAACTGAACCGGGGTCCTCTGGAAGAGCAGCAGCATTCTTTAGTGCTGAGCCACCTGTCCAGCCCACCTTCTGACACTTTAACAGTCCCTGTCTTTACAGAGGAAGCTTCAGGTCATCCAGAGTGACCCTCTCCCCATTTTGAGGTCCTGAACTTACTACAAAAACATATATTGCTTGATGATGATAATAACAATTAACAACAACAATAATAATCACAATTTGCAGGAATTAGAAACTTGGCATCTCCATATTGGTTAGTGTTCTGCCTACTTCACCTTCCTGCAGGACAGATATTTTCCTGAGTGCTTTCATTTCATTTAATCCTGGCACCATTTTTTGAGGTAATTTCTGTTACCATATTCTTTGGCTAGAAAAAATGAGGTTGAAAGCACTTAAATAAGTTCTATAAGCCCACTCCCCAACTAAACGTTCATCTAGTGAGCTAAACCAGTGGGTACAGACACTGGCCACTAAGCCTGTTGACCTGCGTTCTGTCCCTTTGACTCAAAGAATAGAAGGAGTGACCTGACTCTGGCAAGCTATCCTCCGACCTCCACACATGTGCAGTGGCATGAATACACACAACTAAACAAACAAAATCAAAAGGTTCTCTTGCTTTTTTCACCATTTATTTCATCCCCCCTCATCCCCTGCTGGTCTGAACGATGTAAACTAGACTGCCATTGAACTCATAGAGACCCATCTGCATCCGTTGGGATTAAAGGTACGTGCCCCCAGTGCCTGGTGCATTTTATCTTTTCGATGACTGAGGAAAGCACTTTATCATCCTATACCTGTATTCTTCACTCATATTTTCCTTCCTTTAAATAATGCTCATTTGCTGTTTTGCTCTGTTGGAAGCAGTGCTCAGAATGGAGGCTGCAGTGATAATTAGAATACCATCCTTCCTTTGGAGACATCTGAGCCAAAGGGGAAGGATACACAGACCATTGTGACTGATAGGTTATTTATCATATAGCTTGGGCCAAGACCTTAGGATGTAGCTGAAAATCCAAGAACACATATAGACGAAATACCAAGGCTGTTTGGGAGAGAGCGAGTGGGAAGAAATGTGCAAATGTAAGAAAATTAATTACAGAGAAAAAGGAGGAGTGATCGACTGATGGATTGTAATCCAGGTGTGAGAAGCGTGCTTGGTTCTGTGGATCCCAGGTAGCTGCTAGACAATCCTCAGAAGTACTGATCCTAGCTTTACGGTTGGAGATTGGTGAATGGATGTCCACTGGATGAGTTGAACTAACAAATCATGTATCTCTCAGGAATGGTGAATGACTTAAGGGAAGAGACTGGCAGTGGTTCTTAACCCTGGATGCAAGTTGGATTTCCACTGGGAGCCTTAGAAATTACCAGTTACTTTTTATTGTAGAGATGGTGTTTCAGTTAGCCTAGATTGTGCGTGTGCGTTAAAAACTGGTATACATATTTATTTACAAGTAACACTTTGCATATTCAGGCTGCTTTCCTCCACTTGGCATTAAGAGGATGAGTTTTGATTCAGAGCAGGAGGCAATAGGAAAGTATGGTGAGTGACGACATCAGCAGTGGGCATTTATTAAGCTTTACTGTAGGCACAGCATGAGGCATTGACTGTATGGGCTAATTTTTGTCAACTGTTAGGTCACCAGAGCAGAATTTCTCAGAAGAGTAGGATTATCAAAGTGAGCATCATCCTACTCAAAAACTGGGGTGGGAAGCACGAACATCCGAGATCTGCATGGTCTTCCCAGTTGCTAATGTATAAAGTGCCCTCTCCACATTCAGCTGTTGCCGATGAAGTGATGTTAGAGGTCAGGCCTTAGCAGGAGGCTAGGCCATGAGAGCTTCTCCCCTGAGGTGGCAGTCCTTATAAAAGGATTTTCATAATCAAAATAACATTTTGTTAATTTTGAGAATTTCATATAATGTATTTTGGTATTTATCTCCTCAACTCCTCCCAGATCCTGCTGTCTACATTAACCTCCTTACCCACCCAACTGGAAAAATTTTTGTTCCCTTTTAACCCCTAATTTATGTCACCTAACTGCTCTTGGGAATGAGACATTTGAACCAAGCCTGGCGGCTCACTCCAATAATCCTGACTGTCAGGAGGCTGAGGCAGGAGGATTTTCCACATTTGAGGCCAGCTTGAACTACATAGATAGCACTGGGCTAACCAGGGGTAGACATCTAGACTCTGATCTTAAAAATATTTTCCCCCTGAATATCACCATCCAAATGTAATGAACAATGATGACACCAATGGCTTGTCCAGACTGGATGGGGAGTAGCTCATGAGGCCTCAACCGAGGAAAGCTGGGGACAGGAGAGGTGACCTTCCCCGGGGAAGAGCACACTAATCGGTTGTCAGTCCACAGTCAGATCTGAAACCGTACATACAAGTAATATCATAGGGGTCAACAGATTCTATTCAGGAATATGTATGTGTATACAGATACATGTATGCATACAGTAAGCATTGGTGAAAAGAGAGGCCGTGAACTTGAAGGAGAGCAGGGAGGATTTATAGGAATTTTGGAGGTAGGGAAGGGAAAGGAGACATGTTATTATGAAATTATAATCTCAAGAATAAACAAAAAATGTCTTTACAATTCAGGAAGCAATAAAAAGAAAACACACACAATTTGTTTCTCTCTCAGTATTTGGTTAGCTTGTTTTCTCACTCTCCTACTTTCTGCCAAGTGAGGGTGAAGCCAGGAGGCCCTCAGCAGAACACACGCCAGTACCTTGATCCTGGACCTCCCCGCAACCCCAGACCTGTGAAGAATAACTTTTTATTCTTTCTAAATCGTGCAGTCTCAGATACTTTGATAGCTACATACAGACTAAGACTAGATTATTTGCACGGCTAGCCAGTGAGCCCCAGAAGTCGGAGCTTCGGGCTTTGTTTAATGAGCAGAACAAGCTCCTGGCTTCAGCTCTTCTGACCTTGCATGGCTCTGGGAACACTGCCATGTGTCTCCATTCTACATCTCCACATATGGCTTCACCTACCAAATCAGCCACGACAGAAAGACGGCCACTTGAGTTTCTCCCTCGACGAACCGTTTCTCCCCTTCCGTCCTTTAGCAAGGTTGGGTGCGTTCAGGTGGTGTGGCCATAGAACACTTAGACACCTGTGGGATGCACAGCCACTTGCTGATGGTGCAACACTGTCCCATTCAGACCTCCTGAGACTGTGTCAACTCTTCTCACATGTGTAGGCAACACAGTAACAGCTACCACCCCACATTGTCTGGGTGTGATAACTCTAATTGGTCTCACCTGTATTTTTTTTTAAATAAAGTCATATTTTTTCTTTCTTTCTTTTTTTTTTTTTTTTTTTTTTTCTTTCTTTCTTTCTTTTTCTTTCTTTTTTTTTCTTTTTTTTTCTTTCTTTCTTTCTTTCTTTCTTTCTTTCTTTCTTTCTTTCTTTCTTTTTGGTTTTTTAAGACAGAATTTCTCTGTGTAGCCTTTGCTGTCCTGGAACTAGCTCTGTAGACCAGCTTGGCCATGAACTCAGAGAGATCCACATGCCTCTGCCTCCCGAATGCTGGGACTAAAGGTGTGCACTACCACTGCCCTGCACAAAGTCATATTTTAAAGTTAATTTTAATCTTAAAAGGCATATAACAATGTTGTACAAACTGAAAAACAAAAAAAAACCTGAAGAAATAAGTTTAAAAAAGTAAGTCATTTAAATGCCAAATTTAGGAGAGTAGTTATCCCTGATAGATAGTCTGGGTTGCTTTGTAGAGGGCTGAAACTCTTTAATTATGTTTTATTTCTTATGATTGGCAGTAGTTATCACAGACATTATCTTCCTATTCCATCTTTAATGTTTCCACTATTTTATAAAACATTAATAAATTATAGTATACTCTAACAACATCATGTTCTATGTAGTCATTACTTTGCTGCAAAATGTTCGATCACTTGCTTTTATTCCCCTTGCAAAGCTAAAGGGGAAGAAAAGATCATACAGGCAAGGACTCTTCTACGTAAGCAGCTCAACTTCTTTAAAAAGTCATTTTTATTTATTTCTTGGCAGTTCCGTGTAATGTACTTAGATCCTATTACTCCCCATTCCTCTCTTTTATGCCCCTCTCACTCAATCAGGCTAAACTATCTAATAATTCTTTTTCTAATATGTCTTCAGAATAAGAATAGAATATTTAATAATCCATGATGAAAATTTTTCCACTAAAAATTGTGAATCCGTGCTACATTATTGGCTGCTCTGGAGCCTTTCAACTCCGTGTTTCTGTGATCATCCTGAAGGACTAGTTTGTAAAGGTGAAATCAAACACCAGAGGGCACCAAGTCTCCTCTTGGAGGAAAGCAGACTCATTTCTTTGCATGGAGTACATTATGGAATGTTGTATTTAAGTCTCTTGATGATCAAAACCTATGAGGTTTATTCTTTGTAAGACAAAGCTTGCAGGATCAATGGCAAGGTTCCTCTTGTACCATGGCTAAGATTCTGTCAGTGCCTTTGTTCACTAGCTCTGCAGGGACATTTGTTGTAACTTTGTTCAGAGGGAAGAGTTTCCTTGGGTTAGTATTTTGGATACTTTTACATATATTTAAATACATCACTGTGGTTTTAAGTTGGAGGTGTCATTGCAGTTTCTTGGAAGTAGGCATGCCATGCCCCTAAATTCAGAATAAGATCAGTGGCAAGCCCTGTGCTTCGATGCAGAGTGGAGTATGAGAAGAAAGTGAAATGATACAAGACAAACTTTCACAAGGAGACATTCATACCTTGATGCTCAATCATTGTTCATTCATGCATATGACAAACCATCCTTCCCCCATTCTTGAATAAAATGTGGTTAGATCAGTTTCCATAATGTTGGCCAATAAGTTCTTTCCATTAATCACATTTTTGTCCATTGAACATTTAATGTTATTTTTATGTCATATGTTAAGTTAGTTCTGATGGTTATATGCTCCTTCTATCTTCAGCCACAATATTTAAACTCTCTGATCTTTAGTAGACACAAATGGAGGCAAATTCTATGAAGCATCATCGTCATCTGGCAGAATAAATACAGCACATGTATTTTAAGGAAATGAAATTACTGGCTCCTTTTACATATTTTGAAGGTGAATGTATTTCTTGTTACGATTATAATGAATAGCCACAAATTTATTCTTTAAACACACAAATGAATTTGACTTCTGAAAGTCAGAAGTCTCAAATGTCTTCAAAATTAGTTTCACTGGGCAAAAGTCAAGGCATTAACAGGATTATATTCCCTTACAGAGATCCAGATCCAGAGGAAACTCATGTAGAAAATAGATGCTTCCTGTATCTTTCTAGAATTGTCCACTTTGCTCATGCCCATCACCATCTCCAGACCCAGTATGGCTGGTCTGGTCTTTCTCTGGTTTTGTTTCTTCATTTCCCCCTTCCTTGTTTAATGACCTGAGGATTGCTTTGCCCCTTCCAATTAATCTGTGGTAATCTCTTTAAGGCAACGTGGTTAGCAAATTTAATCTTGACATTAATCCTAATTCCTCACTGCCACTTAGTGCACTCACAGGTTTCAAAGGTCAGGATGTGGCCATTCTTTGAGGGTAAGAAGAGGGATAGGCTAGGACATTAGTCTGTCTTCCACAGTTAGAATTTTTTAGTAAAACCAGTATTAAAAAGAAGAGCTTGATGAGGCTTGATGGTGAGGCTTGATGGCTTTTAGACAAATTAGTATTTTCTGATGTTAAAGAAGAAATTTTCTAAGAGTTTCTAGAAGTCACACTTCCTTAAGTATATCTTTATCATCACCATGATGGAAGTGGTCACATTAGTCCATTGGTTCTCACCCAAAGCCTATAACATTTGGTCAGGGGCCCTCAAGAACAAGAATGACAAGAGGAAGAAGGCATTTTTTTGGAAAGATTTCATGGCTCTTTTATAGAGAAAGCTCCATGAGAAGAAGGCTACTCAGGTAACAGATTTAGGACTGGTTTATCTAGTGGTATGTTCTGGAGCTGGGACTATGAGTGAAGAAACTAAATTAGATAAAAATTCACATGCATAACTTGAGGGAGCTCTAGATTATGTTAAGTCCTCCAGAGAGCCATTTGAATCTTGTAATATCCACAGTCAAGAGGCATATTAATGATAAAGAAGATGTCTTTGACCTGCTGTGCCTTGTGTTTTTTGGGGTTTTGATTTTTGTGTTGATTAATAAACTCAGTACCATAGAAGTAGTTTTCCTATGCAATATTTTAAAACCAACCTAATGGCATAGGAAAGACGCTCTTAGTCTCTACTCAGATGCTCTAAAGGTAAAAAGAAATCGATTGTTCTGGTTAGTTGTTTGTTAACTAGATACAAGTTAGAGTAATCTGGGAAGAGTGACATCAGTTGAGACATTGCCTCCATCAGATTGGCCTGTAAGCTAGCCCGTGGGACATTTTTTTGATTGCTGACTGATGTGAGAGGGCCCAGCCAACTGTGGGTGGTGTCATTATAGAAAAAGTGGCCAAGCAAGCCATGGAGAGCAAGCCTGTAAGCAGCACACCTCTGTGCCTCTCCTTCAGTTTCCACTCGAGGTTCCTCCCTTGTGTTCCTACCCTGACTCCTTCATGACAGATGATGAGTTATAAGATGAAATAAACCCTTTCCTCCCCAAGTGGCTTCTGGCCATAGTCTTTTTATCACATCAACAAAAAGCAAACTAGGAAGTAGGTGCCACAAACTTACCCAAGTTTATTGAGGAAGACCTATCTCATTCATTTACTTCATTGGCTACCTGGGTTCTAAGTCATCATGCTAACTATAGAGACCCTAACTTTGAATTAGCCTTTGAACTCATCAGTAATGGTTTAGAGAAGGGTATATGTTGTGATATATTCAAAATTTTCTGTTTACTCGGAAAGTGAATTGTTATATTATGCTCTACTAGCAGGTTCTGGAGAATTCTGTGAAGTTTCTTACATTAAAATCATTTAGTTTACATGGAATAAATTTTCTAATTATTGGAATTATCATAAAGAGTAAAGACAAAAACTAAAGCAGTGCCCCAACTCAACCAAGACAGCAAAAGTCCTATACCACTGCAAGAATATCTCCTTTTCTTGATCTTTATTGTATTGGACTTTTCAGGGGCCTTTTTTTTTAGTTTTATTATTTCTACATGTTTTAGTTTTTAACTTATTGAAGGTTTGTATCAATACCACATGAACAAGGCTCTCTGAGCCATTTTTTAAAGAGATTTTGGTTTTTCAAGGTGGGGTTCCTCAGTGTAGTACTGGCTATCCTGGAACTCACTCTGTAGATCAGGCTGCCCTCAAACTCAGAGATCTGCTTGTCTCTGCCTCCCGAGTGCTGGGATTAAAGGCATGTGTTACCACCTGGTTCTGAGCCAAATTTTAACAGCATTTTCTTGTGATTCTTGCAGCATTGAACCTTTTCATTATCATCATTATATTGTTGTAATATTCAATGTTGTTAATATAATTGTATGGAGCATCACATAAAACAGTGAGTTTAATTGATAAAAGTTGTGTGTGTTCTGGTTGTGACCTTGTTTCTCTCCCTTTTCTTTCTCCTATTCCCTGAAACACAATATTGAAATTACGCTAGTTAATAGGCTCAGTGGCCTCTATGAGTTCAAGTGAAAGGAAGAGCTCCTCATCTCTTGCTTAACTAGAAGACTAGAAATGAGGAAGAATAGTGAGGAAGGCATGTTGAAAACTTAGATAGCCCAAAGATGGGCTGGTTTTGCCACTTAGTCACATTGTGAATACAAAGAAGAAACACAAATTCATTCTCTCTTCTCTCTCAAATCTTGGGTTCACATATAAATGAAATCATGTAGAATGTTTAAGACTGGTTTGTTTTGTTTAACATAACAATTTCTATTTCTATCTATTTTCTTAAAAAGGTTATGATATCTTTTATTTATAAATGATTGTAGTTCCTGTAGTATTGATACAAACCTTCAATAAGTTAAAAAATAAAACATGTAGAAACAATAAAACTAAAAAAAAAAGGCCCTCTGAAAAGTCCAGTGTATCATTTGATCAGTATCTCCCCATCTGTTGATGCACATGTGTGTAGATCGGTTCCTGGTTCGCTGCTGTGAACAGTATGGAAGTGAACATGAGTAAGCATGTATCCCTGCCATACTCTGACTTGAAGTTGTTTGAGTGCAATCCCAAGAGTGGGGTAGCTGGGCCATATGGTGTTTTATTTTTAGTTTTTGAAAAACCTCCTCACTGATCCCCAAGGAAGCTGCTGCACAAGTTTCACATCCTTGCCAGCAGTGAGTAAAGCTCCCTCTTTCCTCTGTTCCTCTCCTTGCTCCCTTCTGACAGGGTTAAGATGGGGTTCAACCAAGTTTTGATTTGCATTTCTCAGATTGCTAAGAATGGTGAACATAAAGTATTTATTGGCCATTTGGATTTGAGGACTGTCTGTTTAGTTCATTGGTCTATTATTGATTGGGTAGTTCGTGGGTTTTGTGATGATTCATTTCTAAGGTTCTTTATGTATCCTAGATAGTAATCCCTTGTATAGTAATCTAGTGTATAATTGGCAAAGACCTTTACTCTGATGAATTTTTCTTTGCCATGCAGAAGCTTTTCAGTTAGTTTCTCATCCCATTAGACATTTTTTTTTGTTAGTATTCCATGTGCTATTCAAGTACTTTTCAAAAAATCCTGGCCTCTGTCTGCATTGTAAAATGTTTGCCTGTCTTTCTTCTGGTAGCTTTAAAGCTTTAGATCATACCTTAGGATATTTTGAGACATATTGAATTTACCTTTTTTTTAAAAAAAAAAACAGGGTCAGAGATAAGAATCCAGTTTCCTTTTTCTATGTATGGAAATCTAGTTTTCCTAGCATCCTTTGTTAAAGAAGCTGTCTGCCCTCTAATGTATGTTCCAGATCCCATTGTCATTAAAGTCCTGTACCTGTATAGGTTTATTTCCGGGTCCACTGTTCTGTTCCATTGGTCTGCGTGTCAGTTTTTATGACAGTGCCATGATGCTTTTGTTACTGTGGCTCAGGGCAGTAAAATTGGACATCAGGAACTATGTTGCAGCATCATTGTTCTTCCTGTTTATGGTTGCTTTGACTCTGGGGTCTTCTGTGTTTCCGTATCAGTTTTAACTTTAAGTCTGTTTTCATCTCGGTGAAGAATGTCATTGCCATTTTGATGGGAGACTATATGATGGCTTATGATAATATCAATATTTTCACAATATTAGTTCTGCCAGTCTGTGAGCATGGGGGGGGGAGGGCGACTTACCGCCTCCTAAAATCTTTTTTACAAGTTTTTGAAGGAAATAAAAAGTGCTGCTACAGAGATTTAAAGGGAATTAAAAATAGTTTTATCTGACCTGGAGGAATATTTGGTCATCTATATAGAGCATTATACAGCCACCAAATTCCTTTTAGCTAAAGCCTAATTCAGAACAAGGCCCTAGCTCTCCTTCTTCCTGTGATGTACCTGCGAAATATGGGAATGTTTTTTTAAAAAAAATGCTTAGGATTCATGAGTCTTAAGGAAAGAACCCAAAGCATGTGCCTGACATATAAGCAGAAAAGTAGCACATGCTGATGTAGAAGCTGCAGCAAGTTACCCAGAAGCTCCACTAAGATCACTGGTGATGATGTTTCTATAGAGACAGAACAGCCTTGTGTTAGAAATTTAGGCCTTTCATGGCTAGATGGACTTCTGCAAACTACCTTCAAAGACAGGCTGATTCTCTTGTTGGGGTGAAAGTAGCTTGTGGTTGTTGTGGAGTTGAATCCAGGGCTCATTGACCATTATCCTAGGGCCCTCAAGAATCAAGTGGTTTACTCTGCTGGTTCTCTGTAAGTGAACCAACAAGCCTAGATGGTAGTGCATCTGTTTACAACATGGTTTGTTGAGTATTTTATTCCCAATTGTGAAACTGCTCTGGAAAAAAAGACTCATTACAAACATTACTCTCCTGCTCATTGACAATTCATTTTGTCATCCAAGAGCTCTGGTGGAGATGCATAATGAAAGTTGTGTAGATTTCCTGCCTCCTGCCCTGTCAAGCATTCTGTAGCCCGTGGATCAAGGAATCATTCTGACTTTCAAGTGTTATTGAAAACAGGCATTTTGTAAGGCTGGAGCTGCCCTAGATAGTGATTCCTTTGAGAAATCTGGGCAAAGTAAATTGAAAACCTTATGGAAATGATTCACTCTTCTCGATTCTGTTAAGAACATTGTGTGATTCATGGGAGGAGGCAAAAAATAACAACAGTAACAGGATCTTGGAAGAAGTTGATTCCAACCCTCTTAGATTACTTTGAAGGCATCGAGACAAAAGTGGAAGAACCTACTGCAGATGAGATAAACAGGAAGACAACTTGACTTAGAAGTGGAACCTGTGCATCTTGGTTACTGCCACCTCAAGGTAAAAGTTCAGTTGCTAAGGGTTGTTCTTTTTTTTTTTTTTTAATGAATGAGCAAAGAAAGTGGTTTTTCTGATGTCTGCTCTTGGTATCTAGTCCATCCACAACAGACGGTTTGCAATATCACATAAACTTACTTGGTAAAGTGCTGGCAAGGTCTGAGAGCATTGTAAAAATGATCAAAAATGGATTTAATGTTGTCAAGCATCAGCACATGCCACAGTGAGACATGATATGAAGGAAACAGTTAATCACCCTGGCAAATTTCATTGTTCTATTTTTCATTATTGCTTCATTTTACCAAATTACTATTGACAACCACATCTTCGGTAACTGATGTCTGCTCTTGGTATCTAGTCCATCCACAACAGAAGATTTGCAATATCACATAAACTTACTTGGTAAAGTGCTGGCAAGGTCTGAGAGCATTGTAAAAATGATCAAAAATGGATATAATGTTGTCAAGCGTCAGCACATGCCACAGTGAGACATGATTAGGAATGGCATGTAGACAAGACCCTCTGCCAGCAAAAGGCTATAGCTGCTGAACGTACAAATGATCATTAGCATTCAGGAGGAATCAGGGCAGGAGAGAAGAGATAGATGATACATTTTCATCCATGGTTACTGAATCACATGTCCTAGAGTCCTTGTTATATTTTTTTTAAGATTTATTTTTAAATTATGTCTTTGTTCACATGTGAGTGCAGGTGCCCATGGAGACCAGGAGAGGGTGTTGATTCTTCTAGAACTGGAGTTAAAGATGGTTGTGAACCGCTCATCATGGGTCTGTGAATAGATCTTCATTCCTCTACAAGAATGCAACATACTCTTAATGGCTGTGCCATCTCTCCAGTCCCCACCCTTGTTATTGTTTTTAAAAAGCTAAAATGAGCTGGAGACATGGCTCAGGACTTAAGTGTTGTTGGTTATTTTTTTCTCTTTGCTCTTTTGTTGGTCCACCACCCAGCTCCCAAATAAATCACACTGGAGGCTATTCTTTCTTGTGAATGCCCGGCCTTAGCTTGGCTTGTTTCTTACCAGTTTTTCTTAACTTTAAATGATCCCATCTATCGTTTGCCTCTGGGCTTTTATCTTTCTCTATTTCTGTATACCTTTCTTTCCTTCTGTTGTGTGATATTTTGATTTATTCTGACAAATAAAGCTTCATTGGAGTCATAGGGCCAAGCTAGCCACTACCTGATCAAAATTAACCATAAAGGTTTGGAGGATTGTAGCTAGGAGACAGGAAGTAGTAAAGTGGGGCTGAGAGAAGATTTAGGCCTTTTGGAGGAAGGAATGGAAGAGGTAGAAAGCCACTGTGGCGCTCTCCTGCTTCTCTGATCTTTCAGATCAGATCTTAACCGATATGTGACTCCCAACTTTTTATTGATAAGGAATAATTAGTTAAGGCTTCAACTTCATACTCTGTGTCTTGCTGTGTAGCTGAGTGGCTAGCCCCTGATGTCCTCCTCCTCCTTTTTTCTCTCTCCTCAATCCTCTCTTCACAGATTTCTCCTTCCATGTATTCTTTCTGTCTGCCAGCCCCACCTGTCCTTTCTCCTGCCTTACAGCTCTTTATTAGATCAATCAGGTGTTTTAGACAAGCAATGCAACACATCTTCACAGAGTTAAACAAATGCAACATTAAAGAATGCAGCACATCTTTCCATAGTTAAACAAGTGTTCCACAGCAAAACCAAATGTAGCATACCTTAAAATAATATTCCACAACACTTAAGAGCACATGCTGCTCTTATAGAGGATTGAAATTTGGTTCCCAGCACCCATGTGGCAGCTTACAATCACATGTAAGTTCCAAGGATACATAATCATAAATCATAAAATGAAAGTAAATAAATGTTTTTAAAAGTAGTAAGTATCCCTTTTCTTTAGTTTTTGTCCTTTTGTTCTTGGCTCTTGAAGTAGCTCTGAAGCAGTTTATGAGCAGTGAAGGCTAAGGGTCCTTTGCCATCATGTTGGGTAACTCAGGCCCCAGGTAACAGAGTTTCTCTTTATTAATACAAGCTAAACAGCTTGAGAGTATGTTCTAATCACTCTGTCTTTCTGTCTTAGAGTGCTCCAAAGACATTCTGTGTCCCATCATATCTGATAAAAGATCATAAGTCCCACATCAAAGAGGTCCAGTTGCAGGGAATGTTTCACAGAGGCCAAGAAAAATCTGAATACTTCTGCCCAGATCTCCCTGTTCATACATTATTAGTTCATGGCTTCTCAGATTACATCCACTTACTGGACTAAAGTTATCAAGAATAAAATAAGTATGTAAGCAAACATTTACCAATAGTAAATACTAAAGAAATTTATTTTAAAATAATTATTTGGTATATCTATAATTTTAGCATTTTAAAGACAAGGTAAATTTTCATAGAATTAATTGGATGTGTTTAATTATATATAAGGTATTAAATTTAAACCATTTATGTACATATAAATTTAATATTTATTAAATATGAAAGAAAATGTATAAATGAGGTGGGTGTGCTTATTTATTT
Source organism: Peromyscus leucopus (assembly GCF_004664715.2). Taxonomy (NCBI): domain Eukaryota; kingdom Metazoa; phylum Chordata; class Mammalia; order Rodentia; family Cricetidae; genus Peromyscus; species Peromyscus leucopus. The sequence goes on from NC_051072.1 coordinate 43,391,615, forward strand.
TAACATACTGAGCAAAATCCTGACTGAATATTTGATGTTGGAGGATGTAGAGTGTACTTAACATTTTCCAGAGTTGATTATTATTTTAGTTTGAGAGTTGCCAGTGTTGAGAACACTACTTTGCATAAATACTTGATATAAAATAGCAGAAGTAAGGTTAGGGCCATTTCAGAAATCAAGCAAATACTATCTAAATCCTAACATAAAATTGACTTAACTTTTTTTTAAAATAAAATTCAAGTCATCTACTCAAACACCAATGTCAAAATCAAACATTATAACACAATTCAATCCAAAGATAAATTCATTTTTAAAAGTAGTCTAGTTAATTCCAGTGTATAATCATGATTGAAAACTTTTTAAATTTTATGTGTGTGGGTGTCTTGTCTGGTGTTCAAATCTTAGATAGTCTTTTAATAAAAAACCCAGAGCCAGATATCAAGGTGAAAGCTGAAAGATCAGAGAAGCAGAACAGCCAGCCACTAGTTCTTACCACTACAAAATCCTCAGCCTAAAGAGAGTGAGTTCCTGTTTCCTCATGCCTTATATACCTTTCTCAGCCCTGCCATATTACTTCCTGGGATTAAAAGTATGTGTGATTCCCAAGCAAAGGCGTGAGATCTCAAGTGCTGGGATTAAAGCGTGTGCCACCACGGCCTGACCTCTATGTCTGCTCTAGTGGCTGGCTCTGTCCTCTGATCCTCAGGCAAGTTTATTAGGGTACACAATATATCACCACACTTGTCTGCATGTATATATGTGTGCCACATGTGTGCAGTGCCTGCAGAGACCAAAAGTGGGTGTCAGATCCCCTGGAACTGGAGTTACAGAAGATTGTGAGCTGCCACATGATACAAGGAACCAAACCAGGGTTTTCTGGAGCAGCCAGTGATCTTACCTGCTGGGATCTCTCCAGTCCCATAACAGTTGGGTTGTTTGTTCTAAAGTCAGTGTTGAAACACAAGAGATCACTTATCTCTTGATGTTAATAGTCTAGGTTACACAAAGGTCAAAGAATAAAAATTAATGAATGAGTGTGAACCTTCTTAAGTTTAAAGATTTATTTCAAAGTTAATACTTTAAATATGGATCCATAGAAAGGCAACAATGGTGCTGATAAATAACAATGGTGGTAGCAACAAAAGCAACAGAAATGTGGTACCAGGTACTGGCATGGTCCCATGGACATAATCTCCATGGATACCCCATGAAACTGTTACTTTATTATGGCTATTTTAGAGGTGAAGTTAAGTGTCTTGCCCAGAGTCACCCATTTAGTAGTTGGATCTAAGATTCAAACTCCTGCTATGAGGCTTAAGAAGCCATGTTTTCCATCAGTGTGCTCTGTCTTGTACTTTCATTGTATATCATGGTTTTGTTAGAGTCTGATTTGGAGCCTGGTAGTACATAACAAGAATAGCATGGTAAATTGTTTTAGAGACATGGGCTGTATGGACAGACTGTGCATGGCTCTGGCTGTTTCCCATCATTTAGTGAACTATCCACTTCCTCTATGTTTTGGTTAAATCCTCAAAAAAATATTAATATTGCCAGAGACCTACTCTAGAGGGTTTCAGGTCTCAAATAGGAGATATTGAGTCACAGGGGTTGGGATGGGGAGAGGGGAGGGGGACTGACAGGATCTGAGGGTGTTCAGGATGGCTACCTGTTTATTGAAAAAAGGCTACACCTTCTTTTAAAATCTCTTTTAAATTCACCATAATTTATTTATTGATTCTTTCAGAATTCCACATCATGCACCCAAATTCCACTCACCTCCCTGTATTGCATATCCTCCCCTCACCCTTCCAGCATCCCCTAAAAAGAAACATTTTAAAAATCACTGTTATTTATTAAACGACGCAATGTTATTCATTAAGTGCTGCTGTTTACTGTGTGAGAAAAGCCACGAGGTACAACAAAACCCACTCTAAGAGTTTATTAAGGGAAGGGAACAGAAAGGGTGTGCATAGGCCTGTGAGGAATGACTGTGCAGGAAGAGGCGGGAGGAATAGGTGGAACCTGCTTTTATAGGTCCCCTCTCCACGCACATGCACATATACGTAGGTATGCCACACATGATCGTGTAATCTGATGACATGATCACATAAGGTCCTAGGATGACTAAGTATCTTGCCTGGCTGCTGGACAGCGCATGCTCGGTCATGTAGATGGGGGGAGTGGCTAGGAATTCTAACAGTCACATCAAAACAAAGCAAACAAACAAACAAAACAAACAAAAACCACCTCTTCACTTCTTCTTTCTCACCTCTCCAATACCTCTTCACTCCTCCTGGAAGGCTACATAGTCTATAATTGTACAATAGGTTAGCCATAGGCCCCTGCAGACTCAATGATTCAAGGACAAAAGCAGCCATTAACTCCATTACAGCATTTTTCCTGGGACAGAAGTGGTTCCGAAGTATCTAAATGTTTATTGTCCTCAGTAACTTCACCAGGTGCCCTCTTACAGTGTGGAAGGGCCACAAGTTCTTCCTGCCAGAGATAAGGAGAATGACTGCTTTTAGCAAGCAGGAGCTTTCCTCAAGCTCCTGAGGGAATGGAGGCCCTTATCCACATGCCCGACTGAGTCTGGGGACCAACAGTCCACTACAGTTTAAGAGCAACTTTCATTCCTCAATGCAGCATTTTCGCCATGTAGTATAACAAGCACTGAGCTGTTCCCTAACTGGATTCCTTTGTGTCTTAGTCTTACTCTGTGGACCTGTTCCCCTCATGCGTTCCCAAAGGGAAGGTCCTGACGTCTTACTCTTTCCCCATTATATCATACCATTCTTATTCCTCCATAGTTACTAACTGAACTGTTGCCCTTAATGGCCTCAGGCTCTGGATCTGGACTGTATGCTTTTCATCCTTGGGATTAGGTGTGTCCAGCTATTAAATCTCCAAGTTTCCTGTTCTTGTCATCAAGAAGGCACAATGGGGATTCCTGTGTGTGGAGTCATTCACACTATACGGTTCCACAGTGGGTGGCATTATTTTGTTTAAAGAGGCTGCCATTTAATACATTTTCTCCCAAAACCTGTATAAAATTTCCCAAGGAGTAAAGGCATAAAGGAACTCCCATAATACATAGTAGAATCATTAAAAATGAAAGTAAAGGGGTGGTGGAGAATTGTGATCTGAAAAATCAAAATGCTGGAACAAGTAGCAATGGTCGCCATGTGGTCCATGCCAAATATATATTTCTTTTAGGCTTGTTAGTATGACCAAACTGAGAAATGTTTATGTAACAGGCACTTTACATAATAGGATACCCAATCACTGGGGGTGTCACTATCATTATAAAGAAAACGAGAAATGTTGTCATACAGGATTTTCTGGAAAGCATTGGTGGGTATATTCCATCAGCTGTAGCTGTAGGTTTCTGTGATAAACCAGATGCTCTCAAGTGGGACAATAGGAACCTGTGGTTTACTGCAAAGAAATCATAAAGACACGTTAATTTGTAATGTCAATGTTTTTAATGATGCAGTTTAGGTAGAACTCATGGCTGGCTACAAAGCTGAAATAACATATATAGTCACTGGGTCATCTCTAAGAACATTCTTCAAGGAAGTTCAAAGAGGTAGGTCCTCAGGAAAGTTCACCAGGGGAAAATTAAAAGGGTCTCTTGGGGCTTTAGTGGCCAGCACTGAGGATGCCCAAGAAACAAGGTGTGTCCTGGGAAGTAGCTTTAGGGCAATTCTTGATGTCCTTGACGTCTTCACCCTATGTGAAGTCATGTTGATCTCTAACAGCAAAAATGGAAGCTTCCAGTATCTGAACATCTTTTCACAGATAGTTGTCCATCTGAGATGAGATTTTTGGGAAGGTGTGACATCATCACACCACTGCCTGCATAAAGACTTAGCCTTGTGCTTTCATAGTGCCTCCAGGTCTTCCTGAGCCCATTTCTGTCTCTTGATGCTTCGGAAGGCTCCTACTTACTATGATAGCACATAGGCTTCTTTTTTTTTATTTAACATTTATTTATTCATTATGTATACAGTGACCTGCCTGCATGTATGTCTGCAGGCCAGGAGAAGGCATCAGATCTCATTAGAACATATCATAGATGGTTGTGAGCCACCATGTGGGTGCTGGGAATTGAACTCAGGACCTCTGGAAGAACAGCCAGTGTTCTTAACCGCTGAGCTATCTCTCCAGCCCCGCACATAGGCTTCTTTTCAGTACTTGCTCATGTCTCCCACCTGGCTTCCCTAAGTTGTAGTTGGAATTTTCTTTGGACTGCCAACCAACTCCCAAATAAAGACAGGGAGACTTATTGTTAATTATGAAATGCTCAGCCTTAGCTTAGGTTTGTCCCACTAGCTCTTTTAACTTGATTTAACCTGTTTATATTCATCTACATTTTGCCTCAGGGCTTTTTAACCTTTCTTTCATTCTGTATGTGCTACTTTCCTGCTTCCTCCCTGCCTGCCTGACTGGCCCTTGGCATCTCTTTTTCTTTCTTCCCTGGGGGCAAAATTCCTCCTTCTACCTACTCTCCCTGCCTGGAAATCCTGCCTGTATCTCTTTCCTTGCTATTTATTGGCGGTTAGCTTTTTAATAGATCAATCAGGTGCCTTAGTCAGGCAAGGTAAAACAGCAGCACACCTCTACATAATTAAACAAATGCAACACATCTTTACATGGTTAAACAAATATTCCACAATGCTAATGCTAATTAGTCTGCTTGTCCGATATTGTTTGTATCCCAGAATTTCTGTGCATAATTTAGAGTTTAGCCAAATTGGGCTCCTTTCTATACAATGAATATTTCCACCTCTTAGCTTTCTCTCATGCTTACTTGCCTGGGTTATTCTTTCACACCCAGAGCATGTTTTTTAAATCCTGACCACACATTGAGGCATTAATGAAAAGAATGGCTTTTTCATGCCATCTTCCATCACCTGTGTAGACAGCAGTAAGTTATCGTTTTATTAGGTATGACTCCCCAAATATGTCCTATTTCTTCTATTACCTATTTCTGTTAAGTAAGGAAAATTATTAAACTAGATATCTTTCAGTCCTCCATGGATGGCATCTGACACAAGGCTTTGGATTGTGATAGTCAAAAGAGAGTTGTTACATGAGTGGATACAGTGTAGGAACTATTTTCTCTGTGTGTGAAGGCAATATACTGACTGTAGAGTTTTGACTAATTCATTCATGGAGTATATACTATGTTAATCTAGCTTTCAAAAGTTTTCAGAACTGTGAGTTACTTAAAACGTGAGCCATCTGACAAGTGAAAAAAAATTCACATTTTTGAAATGGAAAAATGTTTAGGAAATATTTTTATAGTGAGTTATTGGGTGATATGACGATTCTTATAGCTATCCCTTCATTTTATTTGGTTTCTTTTCTTGTCTTATTGAAGTTCATAGACTGTTACTTTGTTTCTATCCTCTACCCAGTCCTTTAAGACTACTGTATTGGTTATATGTGACTGAATATTCTCCAGACATCTATGGGCCTAATCTACTTTAGCCACGGTTTGTTTGTTCCCTGTCATATTGGTCAGTAGTTGGGACTAGCATAAACTGGTCATTCCTTCTCTTGGTCCCACTCACATTGTTGATATCAACTTTCCCACTCTTTCTTGAGAAATGTTTCTTGACCTTAGGTGTTTTGCAGATGTATCCATTGGGACTGAGCTCCACAACTCTGTACTTTGATTGGTTGTAGTTTTCTGTGATTGTTTCCCTCAGTTTCAAAGTGACCTTTCCTTGATAAGGGGTGAGGACTACACAAACTGTACCACCAGGCATGTACTACCAGGCATGATTTCTCTCTCACTGATCAGGTCTGAAGTCCATTTAGAGAGATGTCGGTTACCACCAACCACTCCTGCACACTGAGGGTTATCATTCCATGCTGCTGGTTGCTGTGATTCATAGGTGTCATAACTGGGTAATTGGTTGCTTCCCTTCTTTGGAAGGTTTCATGGAGCCTCCTGCTATCATGAAAGCTACTCCTTAGGAAGGAGGTACGCAGGTCAGTTCCAACTCAGATTTTTCTGGGCCCTGTGTCTGAAGTGAATAGTTTCTTCAGCAATGGGGACTTACTTACACCTCTAGGGGCAACCAAGGACAATAGCAATAGCCTGTAATCTTTTGGGGAGTCTAATGTCAGAAGCTGTACCCATAAAGTCTCACCAACATGACTGCCTAAACATGAGCTGAATAAGGACAACTACAGTAGACATGCCTAAGTGGAATGACCATGAGACCTCAACCCTACACAAAGGACTACAGGCAACTAAGGGATGCTGAGATTGGGAGAAATAGTCTTCCCCAGGAAAGAGCACACTAATTGATTGTCCAATACCAACTGAAAATATATACATACAAGTAACATTATAGAGACTGGGCAGGTTGTATTTAGCAATATAAATGTATATACGTGCACATATATTCATTGAACAGCAACCAATGAAACAAGAGGTTATAGATTTGAAAAAGAGCCAGGTGGAGTATGTAGGAGGGTTTAGAGGGAGGAAAAGGAAGGAGGAAATGATGTTATTATAACTCCTTCCCAAAAAGAAAAAAGTAGGAATAATAACCTATTATACTAAGTTCCCTTTCAACTGGAATAGAAACCGTGACCCGAATAATTTCCTAGTGTTACAAAATTTCCAGGACTAGCTGGAGACCCGATCATAGAAGAATAAGGAAGCTCTGAACCAGGAGTCATGGAAGCCAAACCCAAGCTCTACTACTTTTGTGGCAGAGGCAGGATGGAGTCCATGCGCTGGCTGCTGGCTGCAGCAGGAGTAGGGTTTAAAGAACAATTTCTTGAGACAAGAGAACAGTATGGGAAGTTACAAAAGGATGGGCGCCTGCTTTTTGACCAGGTCCCTTTGGTCGAAATTGATGGAATGCTGCTGACACAGTCTAGATCCATCCTCAGCTCCCTGGCTGCCTAGTACAACTTGTATGGGAAGGACCTGAAGGAGAGAGCCAGGACTGACATGTATACTGATGGCACCCTGGACCTGATGATAATGATCACCTACGTTCCATTTAAACCCCCTGAGGAAAAAAAAAGAGAACTATGCTTTAATCGTGAAGAGAGCTAAAACCCGTTACTTCCCTGTCTTTGAAAAGATTTTTAAAAGACCACAGGGAAGCTTTTCCTGTTGGCAGCCAGCTCAGTTGGGCAGACATACAGCTGTTAGAAGCCATTTTGATGGTGGAAGAACTCAGCCCTCCCGTGCCATTCGACTTCCCTCGGCTGCAGGCATGTAAGACAAGAATCAGCAACATTTCTGCAATTAAAAAGTTTCTGGAGCCTGGGAGTCAGAGGAAGCCACCTCCAGATGACCACCATGTTGAGGTGGTCAGGAACGTCCTGAAGTTCTAGTGGCAGCAGGTGTTAACGAGGCTACAGCAAGGATCCAATCACAGCGTCGCCATAGGCCAGCTACGGAGCAATGCAGAAGCAAAGGATGGATCCCAGGAGTCTTGAGCTGTAGTGGAATATTTTTAAGGGGTGTTACTTTTGTTTATGTTGCATTTGTTTAACTCTATGAAGCTGAGTTACTGTGCCTGTGTAAAACACCTGATGGTCTAATAAAGAATTGGCCAATAGCAAGGCAAGAGAAAGGATGGGTGGGGCTAGTAGCCAGAGAGAATGTATTGAGGGAAAATCTGGGAGGAGAACTAGATCTAGCAGCTAGAGAAGGAGGAGGACTCTAGGGGCCAGCCACCCAGCTACACAGCCAGCCACAGAGAAAGAAGGTAGAGAACAGAAAAAAGCTCAGAGGCAAAAGATAAACAGGTTAATTTAAGGAAAGCTGGCTAGAAACTAAAACAAGCTAAGGCCGGGCATTCATAAGTAAAAAAAAAAAAAAAAAAATCCCAGGACTATTTCAGGAAAATTACTTGGTACAGCCTACATCCAGGGAGAGCAAGCAATAGTATATTAGGGATAAAAGGCCAAACAGATGGAATTTGGCATCCCTGGTGCTTATACAAAGAACACAGGTCAAGGGAACCTTGGTTTCCTCTGTTCAGTGCCTTCCCCACAAAAACTGAGAATTAGATGAGACTTCTGACATGTCTCTTCCTTCCAACTTGTCATTAATTAATAGAAAGTTTCCCTTTCAGTTAAAGGCTAAGGTTTTCTAGGATGATCAGTTACAACAGTGTGATCTTACTCCTTTTTTCCACATTAATTTATCATGCAGAGGATACCACAGTGCATACATAGGGATTGTTTCTCTCCTTCCACTATGCAGGATGCAGGGATTGAACTCAGGTTTTTAGGCTTGGTGATGAGTTTCTTTACCCACTGAGCTTGTCTCGCTGGGCCCTCTTTCTCATAGTCTTGTATGGCTGTCCCTTTCTAAATGGCAGTTGCCTTTTCTTAATATACTTTAATTATAAGTCATATTTTTGTCCAAGAGATTCCTTGAATGACTAGGGAATGGCTTATTTGATAGAGTACTTGCCACACAGCATGAGTATCTAGTTCAGATTCCCAGCACCTACATAAAAGCCAGACCATCTGTAACCCTGATGCAGAGAGGAAGAGGGGAGAGGAGCAGGCAGGTGGGTTCCTGGTGCTTATTGGCTACTCAGCCTAGCAAATCAGTGAAATCCAGGTTCACTGTCTCAAAAGAGACCCTGTCTCAAGAAATAAGGTGGGGAACAATTGAGAAAGGCACTCAGTATTGACCTCTGGTCTCCCCATGCATGTGCCTGTTTGTGCATGTACACCTCCTTGCACAGAGTATGCAGACACATGCATATCACACACACACACACACACACACACACACACACACACACACACACACTCCTTGAAAATGTTGTGACATCATTTAAATGTTCTAAAAGTGTTGTAACACCATTTAAATCCCTTACTATCTTCCCCATGGACCACTCCCCAATGATTTTTGTCTACCACTCTGTCTCTAATTTTTTTTTTGACTTCTGCATTCTCATGAGAAGTGTGAACTTCCAAAGGGACCTACTTCAAGAATAGAGGGATTGGGTTTTTCAGCTTTCTAATCGACCACTTAAAAATATAGTCAAAATTTAAGGTTAGGTAAATTGTCAGCATGATTTCGTTGTTGTTATTTTTGTTGTTGTTTTGAGACAGGCTCTCACTGACCTCAAACTTGTAATCCCCCTGCCTCAGCTTCCCAAGTTCTGAAATTACAGGGGTGAATCCCCACACCTAAGCAAGTATAATGTCTTAAACTTTTTCTCAATTTTTTTAAACTTTTCCCCTTTTATTAAACGGATTCTTCCCTCATACAGTGTAATCTGAATACAGTTTCCCCTCTCTCTACCCAGCTTCTCTCCCATCCAGACCCCACTCCCTTTCTATCATTTATTAGAAAAGAACAGGGAGAAGGAAGATTTTGGATGAGCATGTATGTGCTATTGAAACACTTCAAGATGGCAGAAGGAACAAAGGTCATATTCTGATTACTGAACAATTTGTTAAGTGAGAAACTGGTGCTTATGGCCCCTAAGTAAAATATGCAGTGATGCTGTATAAAAGGAAAACTCGGGAAGGTGAAAATGTATTCAATACAAGTAGTTCAGAAACAAAGCCTAGAAGTATAAGTAAGGGCCACCTAGGTCATTATAAAATTAGACATAAGAATATTCATGAATTCATTTGTATTTGCATAAATGTAACTTCTATATGCAACTAACGGAAGAACCATCTTCCACAAGGACTCTCACAGTCACATGAGCCCACGTTTGTATCAAACCACTTGGCTTTAAAAGAAAGTCGGGATCCTTGAAAATCTTAAGTACAGCTTTGTTAAATACAGCAAACGTAATTGTGGTTTTGAAACACTTGCAAATTGCTTTACTATTGGGGGGAGGGGCATGTGTGTGCCACAGTACATGTAGAGGTCAGAGGTCAACCTCATGTCAGTCCTTGTTTTATTCCTTTATTGAGACAGGATTACTTGTTTGTTTGCAGCTGTGTACCAGGATGGCTGGTGCATTCGTTTCTGGGGATTCAGCTACTCTGTTGTCTCTAATTCTGTTGTCTCTAATCTTATAAAAGGGGCAACACAACTGTGCTCAGGTTGTGGGAATTCTGGAGATCTGAACTTAGGCCCTCATGCTTACAGAGCGTGTACAATCCGACAAAGCCATCCCAACACTTGCAGATCTTTTGATACTACCTTCAGGACCCTCCCCCCAAAAAAATGAATATATAACTTGATCTTCGATGTATCTGGAATTTAACAGACAAAAGTTAAAATACACCTGAAAGAATAGGTTGTTGTACCTGGCTACCATACACCCAACAAATACTGGATCATTTGGACCATCTCTTCAACATGGAAGTCTAGTGGTAGGTCAAGCCCATATGTACTCTGTGGGAAATAAAAGACATAGAAAAGGAGAAAATAGTTGTGTAGAGGGAGCAATTGTTATGGGGAGCATGGAGCAGAAAAACTTTGTAACACGAATCTTAAAATGTCTTATTAATAAAAACCAACCCATAAGCCAGATATTGGGGTGAACGCTGAAGATCAGAGAAACAAAACAAGCCACAGCCAACCTCACCTCACCAATTCCTCAGCTGTTCTTGTTTCCTTAAACTGAAAGTCCTCACTCGAATGGATCTCAGCCAAACTGATGTTCAAAAGCCTAAAAGCTTAAAAAAGCCTCTGTTCCTGGTCCTCATGCCTTATATACCTTTCTGCTTCCTGCCATCACTTTCTGGGATTAAAGGCGTGTGTCTTTCCCAAGCAAAGACATGAGATCTCAAGTGCTGGGATTAAAGGTGTGTGCCACCACACCTGGCTCTGTTCCTAGTGTGGCCTTGAACTCAGAGATCCACAGGCATCTCTGCCTCCCAAGTGATAGGATTAAAGGTGTGTGTGCCACCATTTTCTGGCCTCTGTGTCTGTCTAGTGGCTGTTCTGTTCTCTGACCCCAGATAAGTTTATCAGGGTGCACAATATATTGGGGGACACAATAGCACCACAAACCCTCTTGTCACAGAGGGCAGAATACAATCAAGATATAAACTGGAGCCCTGGAAGGGGAACCAGGGTGACAGCTGTAGGGCTCCATTTCCCTAGAATACTGCTGAGAACGACAGAACCAAACATCTAATGGGCTTAAGGAGCACATTAGGGAACCTGGCCAGATGGCGGTGAGAGGTCTATGGCCCGTTACAGCTGTATTACATTGACTATACGTATTAATTCATGTTCTTCCATGTAAATCAGTGTTGCTCTGACTCTAGGGCCTGAGATGTTCATACATTCAGTATGTCTAAGACTGGCTAAAACAAAAGAATCTGTCTGGCCTTGAAGGTGCTTTGCCATTCTCCAATTTTTTGTTGTTTGTTTTTCTGGTCCAGGGTTTCATGTAGCTTAGACTAGCTGTATTTTTAGAGCAATTACTATTCATGGCACAGTGTAGATACTGAGACAAGTTTTCTGGGGATTAGAAAACCAGAAAATAGAACACCAAGGCAATCTGCTGAGACCCTTAAATAACAGTATCTGCAGAGAGAACCCTTAGTGGAACTAACCCAGAGTGATTAGAGCAATGCCTACTGAAGACACCTGTTTCAAACCTGAATTATCCTAAACCATACTAGTTTAATGTGCGGGGAGCTAGAAGCAGTGTGTGGGGTTCATACACAAGACCCCAGGAGAACTGTCTGCACCCCAGATTGTTGTAATTCTCAAGGAATTTGATATAATTAATCGATTGTTTGCTTTGTTCTTAGAGAAACATGCTGCCCGTAAGTAGAAACTTCCACTTGCCATCTTTTCACATGGTGTTACCATCTCCTCAGAAATAGGCCCTTCAGGTGTAACCCTAGCTTGCAGCCAGGTGGGCAATAGCCTTGGTAAGAGACAGTGAGATTCTTTTTCAAAACAACTTTTCCTCGACTTTTACACAATTTTGTTATGCTTAGTTTCTAAGAACACAAGTCTGTTCTGATAACAGATTTTTAAGTCTACAGTCATTTTTACTGACTGGAAGTACAGTAAAATGTTGTACAGTAAATACTCCAGCACTGACTCATCTTGCTTAACGGAACACCATAGCAATAAAATACATTAATAATGTGTGTTGTCCTCTCCCGTAAGCTGCCAACAGCTGTCGTTCTATGCTCTGATTGGGGGAACTTGCTGGAGGATAGGTGGAATTATACTATTGGCTTCTCTGAATAGCCTACATCCCTTACTATAATGTCTTCAAGGTTTGTTCATTAGTTGAATGTCGATGGACATGATGAACTTTCCTGTTGTCTGTGCAATATGTCAAGTAGGAATAGTGTTGCAATGAACTTTGAGACCTCTTTGAGACGTTGAGTTTAACTGTTGAGAGTATAAATACCCAGAAGTGGACTTGCTGCATCGTATGGTAGTTTCACTTTATAAAACTTTTGGAGGACCCGTATTGTCTCCCAGCTCTACCCCACAGCAGTGTACAAAGCTCATTTATCTCCACCAGCTCATCAGCATTTGCTTTTTTTCTTTTATAACTGCCACCCAAACAGGAATGGGGTAAACTGTTCCTGCGGCTTTTATTTGAATTTCTGTGATGATGTACTAGGCACTCATGTGTCTGTCTTTCTAGAATGTGTATTGTCTTCTGCCTGAGCATGATGAGGGTGTGCATCTTGAACTATTGATTGTAAGAGCTCCTTGTGTAATTGGTTGATTGCCTATAACAAGGTGTGTATTTTACAGATATTTTGTTTCCTATTGCACAGCTTCTCAGCTTGTTTGTTGAATATTTCCTCTGTTACAGGATATTTTCTTTGATTAATCACACATATTTACTTTTATTTTTGTTGTTGTTATGACTATGAAATTATGAACAATGAGCCCCCGTAATTCTGACTGTTCAAGTTATGTCTTTTTCTCATTCTCAAAAAGTTGACATTAGAAATTTTTTTATGGGTTAATTTTACAAAGGTGGCTGTTTTATGGGTGTTGTGTTTATTTAATTTTGCTTTATGAGACCTTATTATTGCTTCCTCTACCAGTTAAACAGAATGGGGTGGGGCATGCTTTAGGGTTATTTTGACCTGTATAGCACAGTTGTCCCACAGCATGGAATTATGGGAATTTCATTACTGGTCTACTTTGTGGCCTGCTATCCATGGACATAGGGCACTGGAAGCACTTGAGAACTTGCTGTAAATAGCCCATCTTTATCCCATTCTGCCCAAGGTTGCAGCATGTATGATAACATGTCCTGCAGGTGGTTCATCTGCTGTGTGCTGCTTTGGGCTACTTTGTTTTCTACTGTTTGAAATCAGTAGACAGCTTACTTTGTGTTTGGTAGTCATTGTTTTTGTTGTATGTTACATTTTTTTTTCTGTGTAAATACTATCTTTTGTTGGGAAATGGGGGGTGGGGGGACGCACGCGCATGCGCCCGCGTACATAAGCATGCTTGCCCACACACCAAAACCAGAACGGAATGGTCTATAGGGCAATTGTCTTAAAGCATTGTGCCCCAATTGAGTTAAAAGCTGTTGTATTGATTGCGGAGTTTTATAGCTAACTGAATTATTAATTTGGCTTCATTTGGCAGGTAGAAAGTTTTAAAATCAGAGATCTTATGACACACTTCTTTCTGGCATAGATCTCTTCTTATGTTTCTCCTAAAGATATGCTAGTGCTGATGAATGTTTTATAATTTACCTGCATTGATATAAATATGTAACTACTATCTTTAAAAAACAGATATCCCATTTTGAAAATGCTTATTTTGTGCATTCTTCTTTCATGGAAAACAAATCTGTACTCTAAATATAAAGCATAATGAAAGTGCTGCTTGGATCATAAGTGTTTGCTAGCCATAACAAATGCCTTCTTAGGTACCACTGTTCCAGACCCTGGGGGAAGTGGCTTGAGTACTATTCACCCATATGCAGGTGTCTGCCAGTGCTTATGCCCAGGAGCCCAGTAGATTTGAATACATTTTCAGAGGCATACATGTCTTGGGTGTATTCTTTCTCCTCACTCCCCTCTCCTCGTGTAGGAAGAGAGATTCGAATAAAAGGGATATTACATCCTTCTACATTAACCATCAACAAGCCAACACACCAGGAGCATTTCAGACTTGGCTTTCTACAAACTGTAACCAATTTTGCACAGTTTGACATATGTAAGGATACTGTACAAATGATATCCTGTTTTTAGAGATCTGAAAAACATACCAGTATAACAAAAGCTTCCTCAGGTATGTCTGTCTTGGTGTCTGGTGTCTGCATGTAGCTGAGGGTAGCTATGAATGCAGAGCAACATGAAATTGAACTTTTAAACATCTTGAGATTGTGTGTGTGTGTGTGTGTGTGTGTGTGCGCGTGTGTGGTTATTGTTGTTATTGGATATTTTGAGTTTGAGCGTGAACCTTGTAGATTATGTCAAGTCACAGTGGTAGAGGGGTGCACATATCTGCTGGTGGCCTTCAGTAAAGTCGGTAAGATCTAATTTATCCAGTGTTTCTAGCACTGTTATATGACAGCATTGGTGAGTTGTGTGCCTGTTGGTAAGAATGTATTTTGTTTATAATAGACTTTGAGGCTCCTCACTCCTAACAGAGTTTTCGCACATGCTGTCCTTGGTTGGTGTGCCTGAACAAGTCCTTGGTTTGAACTTCCCCATGGAACTGTGGCAGAGATACCTCAAAGTTAACTTGGAACTTGCTATGGAGCGCTGAACTTGCTGGGATTATAGGAGTAAGCCACTACACCATTAGTTCACAGCTTCTGCCTGTACCTACTTTTAAAAGTTAGCTTTATTATGATACACCGCCTTCTCTGGTGCCATCCCTGACCTGGCATCCCTCACTCTCTATGCTGTGCCTACACTGGTCTCCTTAGCATTTCTTGTACACACCAAACACTTCTTGTGGCTTCTCCCTCCCACACATGCCCTCTGATATCCCCTTAAGTCTCCCCTTCATTTACCTTGCTATTCGGATATCCCTTCCTACCTCATTTACAACAACTCAAACTTCCTAACGAGTTTCATCTTAAATCGTAGTGATATAGCCATAGTTAAGGATGAGAAAAGGTTGTGCTTTCCTAGAAGTGGCTACTGGTTATGCAGTAGAAGAAGCCAAAGCGTTTCGTTCTTGTGGATTCTCCTATACACCATTAACAGATGTTCTGCCCGTGTTTTCTCCCCCCTGCCTTTCCACTGCCTTCAGCCAGCTATTTCCCTACATATTGTCTGCTGGTAGCAAACATAGTTGCATAAAAATGAAGGCAGTACGGGAGTGCTTCTGGTCTTTCATTTGCTTGAATAACTTTTTTTTCTCACAGTCATGATTTTTATTGATTTTTTTTGGTAATTTCACACCATGCACCCCAATCTCACCCATCTCCCAGTCCCTCCACATCTGCCCTTAACCCTTGTAGTGTTCCCCCAAAGGAACATTTAAACAGAAAGAATAAGAATAAAATAAAGATCAATAAATAAAGTAAGAATATTAATTTAAAAAACAAAAATGAAAAATCAAACCAAAAAAAATCACGTCTCTCCTCTGTCTTTCACACCTTTGCATCCCTTTTCATTTGTCTTAGTGACATTGGGAGATTTTGAGTATCATGCAGTATACCCTTTCATTCAAACACCTTTACTTACAAATAAATGTTCATTGTGTAATGTGTTGTTGGTGAGGTTCAAGACCTCTGGCTTCTGGTACACCATCAATACCGGACCCTCACTATCTTAGTTAGGATTTCTATTGTTGTGAAGAGACACCATGACCATGACCATGCAGCTCTTATATAAAGGAAAATATTTAATTGGCTGGCTTACAGTTTCAGAGGTTTAGTACGTTATCCTCATGGTGGGACATGGTTACATGCAGGCAGACTTGGTGCTGGAGAAGGAGCTGAGAGTGGAGAAGGGCCTACATCTTGATCCACAGGCAACAGGGAGTAGTCTGAGACACTGGGCATGGCTTGAGCATATAGGAGACCTCAAAGCCCACCCCCACAGTGACACACTTCCTCCAACAAGGCCACACCTTCTCCCAAGCCACACATGCTAATAGTCCCACTCCCTATGAGCTTATGGGGGCCAATTACATTCAAACTACCACACTCACCGAATCTCCTCTTGGATCTCCTGCTGTTGCCCTGAGTCATGGAGATCCTTTGGCTGTGGTTCCTCAGGACCAGTTTCTTCACTCACCCCAGCAGGTCATAGATGGGGTGGATGTTGGGGAGTGCCAACTGCCCAGATGACCCAGGCATGGGAGAGCTGGTCCTGCCCCTCATAAAAGAGCTGTCCCCTGCCCTTGGGAAAGCTGGCCCATCCCTCACCACAGGCGTTAGAGAGCTGGTTCTTCCCCTCACCTGACTGACTGCAGTGTCCCAGACTGACCAACTCAGCTACTTCCCAGGCACACATCCAGTGCTTGAATAGCTTTTTTAATGTGGTTGTTTTAATTTCCTGTAGAAATAATATTCTTTAAAGAAAAGCCCTTGAAGAAAGCTCTTGAACTCAGCTTTTTGACAGAAGATGTTCTGAGGGAGTCCACTGACAAAGCTGTGACATTAAAAATTGATGCCATTAAAATTGATTGAAGCTGGGTGTGTTAGTGCACACTTTTAATCCCAGCACTCAGGAGGCAGAGGCAGGAGGATAACTGAGTTCAAGGCCAGCCTGATCTACATAGCAAGTTTTAGGCTGGTTAAAGCTACATAGTGAGACCCTATTCCTGCTCCTCCCTCCCCGCAAATTAATTGAGATGGAAAGGTAGTCTGATTGCATTGTTGAAGTTACTATCTATTGTACCTAGAGGCATGTTCTCTTTGTCCTCTTGTCCCAGGGTTTGAGAAAAGAAACAAGTGAATGGGCATGCATGGGAAACCTGTATCTGCTTACACTGGTCACTGATGCTAAAGTGGTAGAATGAAGGTAGAATGACAGCTAGACATCCTTAGTTTAATGTCGGATCATGGGAGGAGCTGAAGAAGAAAGGGTAGATGTCATGAAATTGTGTTGTACTCATGCATGAAAGCCTTCAAAGTTATTTCAGTTCAGTGAGCCCCATGAAAGCAGGGCTGAGCTGCCATGGCCTGCCTCAGACTCAGGCTAGGTGTCTTGGATCCACGCTTGCATACACATTACTCTGGCCCTCAGGATTTTACCCTCAGACTGCAAGTGTGTCATATTTCCTTGATCCTAATGTTTTGGCAACCGTGAGCCTCAGTGCTGACTTCTCTGGTTCTCCAGTAGGCAAATGGCCTACTGTATGTAGCCTTTGAAGTATCCATAATTAATGAGAGATAGAGAAAATGCAATTAAACAAGAATTAGTATGGCTGCGTAGCTTATGACTGCCTTCCCAACCTCACCGAATGCCATTTTATGCAGACTGAAAAGAGACTCAATATTTAAACAGAAAATTACAGGATTGTATTTACTCCATTTCCAGGTAGAGGAAAGAAGTATTCATGTCTGTGAAATTGCTAAAGAAAAGATTCATATATTAAGCATGTGAATTATAGCTTCACCTCAATTGTGTAGTTTTGGTTCAGTTTCTCAAAAAAGAAAATAGTCATATTATCATTGATACTCGAGATTCATCATGTGTAGCCAAAGAACGTTTTAAAAAGACTAGAGAAGGGTGTGGAACAAGATACTGAAGTAGGATTCCCCACTCATCTTCCTCCCACAGAAATGTCAACCCAGTCTCTCTCCCCTTCCCAAGCCAAGGAAACCATGGATACCTTCCCAACCACCAAGGAAACCGAGAGAAAGAAGTATTCAGTGTAGCCTGACTTCAGCACAGTAAGAAGATAGGTGTTGAAGCGTAGAGCAACCCTTTTCCAACACTTACTGCATTTCCACATCTGTCTTCAAGTTTACATTCTTCTTCTGATCTATTCTACAGTCAGCGTTGGTTCTCTGTTGCATCAGCACCATCCCTGTTCTAATCTGCGGCAGTGTGGTATGGTGAGAGCTAACATCTATGTAGTGGAAAGATCAGGAAACGAATGTAACATGTTACTTTAGACCACAATGTTGGGCTTCCAACTGTGATAGGAACAGGCAGATATCCATGGCCACATTTTCCAGTCTTGTGCCTTTTTATACTAAGCCTTTAGGCCTGAGGTGATACCACTTGGACCACACAACCCTATACTTCAGATTCCCATCAAACTTGATTTCCAGCTCACCCCTCTATTAGACTAAATCCACTGGTCTTCAGCTCTAGTCAGTACCCAGCATCATCAGACTTCTGACCGTCCCCAGTGGCATACTGTCCACAGTGGGCCACAGGCCTGGGCCATTCACCTCTCCCAGTGCCACCTTCTATGGGACTGTTCCAGAAAAAGCTAGTTTGTGAAGACTGGTAGCTACAAACTTCTCAAATGAACAGAAATTAATGCATAGTACAAGGGGTAAAAGCAGTCAGGGAAACAGGCTGTCACCAAGTCTTTCTTGAGATAAAACCCTGAATCAGCCTGGCGGTGGTGGCGCACGCCTTTAATCCCAGCACTCGGGAGGCAGAGCCAGGTGGATCTTTGTGAGTTCGAGGCCAGCCTGGTCTACAGAGCGAGATCCAGGAAAGGCATAAAGCTACACAGAGGAACCCTGTCTCGAAAAACCAAAAAAAAAAAAAAAAAACAAAAAAAAAAAACAAAACAAACAAACAAACAAACAAAAAAAACAACCTGAATCAATGCAGAAGTCAGAAAAAGAACACCTCATTCTGTACTCAAGGAAGTAGG
The DNA here is from genome assembly GCF_004664715.2 of Peromyscus leucopus. NCBI lineage: Eukaryota > Metazoa > Chordata > Mammalia > Rodentia > Cricetidae > Peromyscus > Peromyscus leucopus. The sequence goes on from NC_051072.1 coordinate 43,410,336, forward strand.
TAAGCAAGCAAACAACAACAAGATAACCCTGAGTGCAAAGTCAGAAGTAATAAAGATGAGAAAAAAAATTATTGAAAAATAATAGCAGTTCTCAATTGGTGGGTCTCGACCCCTTTGGGGGTCACATATTAGATATCCTGCACATCAGATGTTTACATTATGATTTCATAGCAGTAGCAAAATTTCCAGTTATGAAGTAGAAATGAAATGATTTTATGGTTGGGATTCACCACAAAGGAACTGTACTAAAGGATCACAGCATTAGGAAGATTGAGAACCACTGGACTAGAAGATTAGTTAGAATTTAAAAAAAAATGAAGAGGGGATTTCTTAAAGCAAATCATTACTTTGAGAGGAAAAAATAATACTCAAAATTTAAATGAAACAAAGGCAAACAGATAAAGTGTAAGTACAACATTGGAAGGAACTATTACATGTTTTCTTTTTTATTAGTTTTTAGTTAACATATAATTACACCACTTTGCTCCTTTCCTTCCCTCCCTCCAACCTCTTCCATGTCCCGACTCCTCAGATTGATGGCCTCTTCTTGATCATTATTTTTACATAGATATTGCATTCATTTGTAAATATAACCTACTGAGTCCATTTAGTGTGGCTTGTCTGTATCCGACTTCAGAGCCCACCACTTTATAAACATGTATATGCCAACAATTTGGACAACTCACAAGAAATGTATACTTTTGTATGTATTTATATATATATTACATACAATATATATATACATATACATATATATATATATATATATATATATACATACATACATACATACACCCTGCCAAGACTGAAGAATGAAGAATGAGAGGAAGTCTGGACAGACTAATGAGAAAGGAGGTCAAATTAGTTATAAAATGTCTCAAAGACAAGACTTGAACCTGATTGGCCCTGCTGCTGAATTATCCCAAACACTTAAAGAAGAACCAATGACAAAATGGTTTTCTTTTTCAATTCCCTACTAAAAAGTAGAGAATATTATATATGTACTTTACAAGGCTAGGTGACATTAAAATCAGAAAATAATGTACAATTAAGAAAAGTGAAGTACAATGCTCTCACAAACCTACAGGCGAAATACTCAAACTACTGCTAGCAACCCAAATAAAACATTCTGAAAGTTTTTTTTCATGGTCAAAAGGAATTTATCATAGAAATGCAATTGGCTCAATGGATTTAGAATTATAAATGTAATAAAAATAAATGTGATATGCTATAAGGAAGGACAAAATTCTTATCATTTCATTATACACAGAAAAATGGCAAAGTAAGCATCCTTCTTTGACAACGCTCCCAACAAAGTAGATATGGAGAGGATGTACCTTAGTCTAACAAGTGCTCTATGACACCCACAGCTTACATCATGGTTTTTGTAGGGTACTGGAGTTTGATCCCAGGGCCACATGAATACTAAGCTAACATTGTGTTAAAAAAAAAAAAAAACAGAGGTTTTGCCCAGAATAATTAAAAGCACCAAGTTTATAAAGGACAAAATTAAATTATTCTGTTTGCAGACCTCATGATGTTATTGTTAGAAAATCCTTATATTCTAGCCTCCCAATTTGAAATAAGATATGAATTTTGTAAAATAGTAGGTTACAACCATTAAGTACTCAGGGGTGTTTCTGTATACTGGTAGCAGATCACCTAAAAACCATCAAGAAAATCTCTTTTGAAATAGGTGCAAACAACAAAGTGTAATAGTTGGAATAACTTTAGTGAACAGAACCAAATATTTCTACACTGAAGAAAGAAATGGAGGAATCTACAAACCAAATGGAAAGCTAGCCAGTGTTCAGGAACTAGAATAATCAATATAACTGATATGTCTGTACTAACCAAAGTAGCTCAATTAGAAGTGCCAGTGATTCCCCATGAAAACCGAAAACAACACTAAGTTTATATACTCAGTAGTATGTCCCAAATACAGAAGAATAAAATTAGACCTGAACCTCACATAACCAGATTCAACTCAAGAGGATAAAAGACTTCAATGGCGAACTTGCAATTACAAAACTGCCAAAAGGAAACAGAAGAAAGCCAAGCATCATGGCAGGCACCTGCATTTGGGAAACGAAGAGAGGAAGATTGTGAGACTGAGACCAGCCTAGGCTGCAGAGCAAGATGGAAAAGTAAGGTAAAATCACCCTGATATTCTTCCAGGTGTAACTTCCGGATAGAATGCCACATTACAGGCAATATTTATCATTATTTACTTCATGTCAAACTTGTAAAAGAAAACATCAGTACTGTGAAGGAAACAATATGCAGACTGAAGACACAGCCTGGAAATGGGAGAAAATGTTTGCAAGCTCCATGTGATGAGGTGATATCTAAAGTATGTAAGGAATGCTAACAACTTAATAGCAAAAATTACCCATTTTAAAAATTGCCACAATAGACACTTCTAATATGAAACACAACAGATATATGAGAACTGTTCAATGAAATTATTTCAGAATCAGACTAAACTAGAGTAAATATTACTTCATACCTAGGTATGAATATATTTAGTATTGGCAAGGAAGTGGACAAAAAGGACCCTTACAAACTGCTAGTGGAAATGTAAATAGTTTATCTGTTATGGGAAACAGCATGGAAGCCCTCTAAAAATTACAAATAAAATACAGCCCTACTGTTGTGTGTCTATCTCAAGGAAATAACTCAGCATGACACGTCAGTTGCTGTGCTCCCATATTTATTGCTGCACTGTTCATAGTAGCTAGGATATCACATCAATCAACTTGTTTGTCAGTGGGTAAGGGACAAAGAATGTGGGGATGGTGGAGAGATGGCTCGGGAGTTAAGACCATTGGCTGCTCTGGGTTTGAGTCCCAGTACCCACATGAGAGTTCACAGCTGTGTGTAACTCCAGGCTCAGGGAATCCAGCACTCTCTTCTGACCTACATTGGTACCAGGCACACACATGGTATATATACTTCCATGTAGACCAAACACCCATGCACATAAAATAAATAATTTTAAAAGGAGAGTGTAAGTTATCCATTTATATTATCTTAATATATGTTTTATATAAATATATTCAGCCATCTTTTTTAAAAAGTGGCAATTATTATGTTCAGTGAAATAAGCTAGGCACAGGAAAAGACAAATACCGAGTGATTTCAATCATGTTGCTTCACAAAGGCTGATCTCCTAGAAAGTGTTGACTAGTAACATCTGAGTTGTTGCAGGTGCAGGGTGTCGAGGAGTCAGTGTGTGCAGAATTTCAGGTAGAAGGAATAAGCTGAAGAGAGCTAGTGCACAACACAGCCACTGTAGTTAACAGACTGTGTTCTTGAAGAATACTAGAGTGGATGTAAATTACCCTCACCACAAAATTCGTAACTACATGAGTTAATTAGCTAGATTTAGTCATTCCTCAAAGTATATATGGTTTCCAACATGTGTACAATAAATACACATAATTTAATTTAAAGAATGAAACTCAGCTTTAAAACATTGGGCTTGGGGAAATGGCAAATATGTAGAAAAGCCATCTGTTTTAGTGCCAGCTGCAGAGTGACGTGTACAAATTAATGGTTGTGGGAAATCTTTCCAGAGTTGAGTAGCTCTGACGTGGAAAACTTGAAAGTTTTATGTACAACTGAGAGGAGGACAGTGGACCTAAAAGGGCTTCACAATATTGCAAAGTGGTAGACTGGTGGCCAGTGGCCTTATAGGTACGCAAGCTTCATTCATCTCTAGACGCTAGGATATATTTTGAGAACAGAGATGGGCAAGTTAGTTCTCAGCCAAGTCAGTACTGATAGACAACTTCTAGGAATTCAGTCTCCTCCAACTATCCCCAAATGTAAGCTCTGTACCTCATTCCTGTGAGCTCTGTACCTCCCCCAGATCCTCTCTGGGATCAATCATGGAAAAAGGAGAGAGAAAGAAGAAAATCTGTGCTGACTGCCACAAAGAATCCATAACAGACTTTGACAGCGAGGCCAAGAACCCACGGCCACAACAGAATGCTACTATTATCGTTCTACTAAATGAACATAGCAACAAAACAACTCCTGGTGATTTATTGCTATACTGAGATACAGAGTATTGCTCAACCCTCACCAGAGAAGCTTCCTCATGCTTCTCTGGTTCTTAACACAAAGAGCTGCCACTAGTCAATATGCAAAGGGTAAGAGATGTTACAGTGATCAACCCTGAATGGGACATCACACTCCTCCCCTTAAGGCTCCAGGGATCTATACAGAAGAAAGGACAGAAAGATTCTACGAGCCAGAGGTGACAAAGGACACAATGGAAACAGCACTTGGAAGATGCACATGTGTACTCACAGATACTGTAACAGCAGGCATAAGACCTGCCCCACTCAAAGCAGACAATCTCAGTTCAGAGGAAGGGAAGTGGCCATGAACTTCCACCCCTACCAAGGAAGCTGTTTGCAATCGATAGTTGTTGGTAAAGGGAAAAATCACTTTTCCTCAATTTAGTGACCCTGGGTATCAGTCACACTCCAGGCAGGGCAGACCCCCTGCTCAGTGTTGTCAGTCTACACCAGTTTGACTCCATGGTTTTGTTTGTTTGTTTTAGGAGAGAAATAATAGGAAGTTGCCTGGGTAGGGAAGTGGGGAAAGGTCTGGAAGGAATTGGGGGAGGGAAAATAACATGATGCATAAATATGTAGTGTATGAAATTATCAAAGAATAAACTTAAAACATGATGTAAAAAACAAATAAAGCAATCAAAAGCAGCTTGGTCTGTTCTGAGAAACAGCAGCATGGCTCCAAAACTCCCCAGGTAATGAAGGAGGAGAAGCAGCACATCATTTCATCTGAAATGGCCTCTTTCCCCATTTGAAATGAAATCAGTGGCTAGGTAAGAAGCAAGGTCCCAGCAGAGCTGCTTCAGGTTCCTAATGACAAAGTGCTGCAATGTCACCTTAGGCTCGAGTTTTAAACAAGAACTACAAAAGGGACCTTTGACTATTTTTTTGGGGGGGTAACAAAGTTATGACACCTGATAATATTAATACACTTATTTTTAATTGCAAAATAACTACTACAGTGTCTCCTGAGGTCTTTGCCCACTGTGTCCCAAGCCCTTCCAGGATTTGTGGCCATGACTGAAGTAGACTCTGGCTTCATTGAGTTTATGGTCCCTTTGGGCCAACCTGGAGAGATGTTGAGACTTATTCTGTCTGTTTCTTTGTCTACTTTGTGATCAGGAGTGCTACTTCCTGGACTTTGTGAGCACTTCATGAAGTCATGGTGTGAACTTACCCACCAGGCCTGAGTTATCCTGGCCGCTGAATGTTAGTGTCAGAATATAGTTTGATCCAAGCATCCTAAGGACCACTGAGATGAAAGAGGCTGAGACTTGCAATCTTAGCAATTAAGTGGAGGGAGGTGGATCAGGAGTCTAAGGTCATCCTAAGCTACATAACAAGTTCCAGGCCAGCCTGAGCTACATGAGTCTGTATCTCAAAAAAAAAAATATATTTCTAAAAAATAGATAGATAGATAGATAGATAGATGGATATGTAGGTGATAGATGACAGATGATAGATAGATAGATAGATAGATAGATAGATAGATAGATAGATAGATAGATAGATAGACGAGAGATAGGTGTAAATGTAGATGTATAGATATACAGTGAAATTTTGTCTGTAATTCTTTCCCTTCAGAGATGGGCAGACCCATGTTGATTATTTGTTTCTGATGATGTACAGATCTTTATGCAGGAACTGTTTACTTAATTTCTTCATTGTTGTTTAAATTATAAATACTTACTTTGTACTTTAGGGAAATCAGAAAGTCTCTGGCATTTTGCAATATTTTTATAATGTTTAATATTAAAAAGCATGTATGACAGTTAAACTACAGAGTAGTCTAAGTGAGAAATTGAGGACAGGTGAGAAATTAAGGGAAAATGAGAGAAACTCCAGAGTGGGAAGGTTCCAAGAGAGGAAAAAAATCCAACTTCCTTGTCTGGAGTTTTTATAGGACCACAGTAGGAACTGGACAAAGATTGAGATTGTCTCTATTGAGATTGGTTGATTCTCTAGACTATTATGGGCTGAGCCAGTGGAGGGCCCATATGCTCTATGCATGTCTCCCTGACCCAACCAGGGAGATGGTTATGTACTATTCATATGCTAGCCACCCAGTCAGATCTGTCTCACAATCTTGATTGTTTGCTATTGGTCACTTGGCTGACCTTGCTATTCTCCAAGTGTGCATGTGTTTCAAGTGCTGTTAATTAGACTAAGCTGTCTTTGTTCCCACATTTAGGAGATAGCATGTTCCTAAGAAGTAGCAGTATTTGTCCTTAGTTAACTCCTTGTCTGCGAATGGTCTATAGACTTGGAGGTTTCTTAGAAGCAATCTGTTAAAATTAGTCCCATTGAAAGCAAGAATATGTAACAGAGAAATGGTGCCTAACGTATACTTCTAGGAGGGGGTCTCACAGAAGCTGGCTAACCAGCCTGCCTACATTGACCTTGCTTTTTAGAGTTTCTGTCTCTTATGAGATTTGCTCGACTATCTCATAGCTTTATAAACAAGTGGGGGAAATGCATAGTTGGGTTAGTTTCAGAAAGGAGCCAACATAAAATTGCCCTTCAAAACTGAACTTTATCGGGGAGAAGGGCATATAGCCATGAGAGCCATCATTGGACCTTGACCTGGGAAAGCATTAGAGACAGTACATCAGAGACAACATGATGGGCCTCAAAGGCTTCCTTTAAGTCCTTGAGCAAACTTGTTAAAGATACCTCGCAAGCCCCTATCTCTAACTGGGAAGCTCCTGACACTTGATGGCTGCAAGGGGAAAGAGGGTCAGTTTTCTTTTGGTGTATAGTTTCCGGTAGATTGACCGTGCTTCAGTGAGTTGCCCCACAAATGTGTGCATATAGAGAATACTAATTGGACTCTATTGGAAATAAAAATATCTTTGGAGAAGTGCTGTAATTATAATATCAAAAATAAAAATAAGTAAAATTAAGGCAACTAGTAAAACCCTATAAAATTAAGAACAAGCAAATAATAAAAACAAATTTCTAAAACAGACATGAAGTTGGGAGTGGGTGGGGTTGGACCTGAGAGGAATCAGCACGATCTATTTTCTGGCTTTGTATTTGTCTGCTTTATAAATCTCGGGTAATAATCTGAGAGGGTCAGCAGGATAGCATAGTTACTAAGGGCCACCACTTGGGAATCAGCAGTGTTGTTGAAGGCTGGCTTTTTCAGTTATTAGCTGGCAAGTAACTCAACACCTCTGGGTTCTGTGTCCTGATATGCACATTACAAATAACATTACCCACTCCTTAGGATTATATGGGGAATTATATTACATAATACATTTTAATTTTAGAAAGACCTTATGTGCAGCAATCATCTGATAAATAGCTATTATAATTAAAATTAAATTTATTCTGTATTAATTTTGCCCTTATCACTTGGTTGGGCTTTCTCTTCCCAGACCTCCACATGGTCTTAATGATCTCACTAATATTAACATAAAAAGCATAACTGAGTATTTAGAGATATCCTGAGCTTAAGACTAGCCCGAAACTTTCCACTTTATGGAATGTATTTTAAATTCTGTTCAGTTATATAAAAGGATGAAAAAAAATCAAGATTAGGAAGGACAAAGGCTCTTCAGCTTCAAGATCACAAGTAACTTGTAGAGAGCCCAAACCTTAGAGCATTGACCTTTAGCTCTTTTCAAGGACATTGCTTTTGGGAGGCAATGCAGTGATGGGGTGACTGGGACCTGGTAACAAGATGAAGGGGAAAAGTGTAGATGTGATATGTATCTGTAATTCCCTCCGGGGACTGGCAGGCCCATAGTGATGGTTTGTTTCTGGCAATGTACAGATCTTCATACGGGAGCTGTTTACTTAATATCCTGATGTTTGTTTAAAGTGTAAATACTCATTTCATGCTTTAGGGAAATCAGAGAAAGCCTCTGGCATTTTGCAATAATCTTTTTATAATGTTTTATATTAGAAAGCATGTATCACAGTCAAGCTACAGAAAATGAACTTATCAATGAACTTACCTAAAATTAAGTTTTATAATGACAAAGCCATAGGACAAGCTATTATAAACCTATAGGCATAGTTTTCCATATCACCCATTTTTCTTATGTAATCTTTTTATTTGGGTATTTAATCAAAATAGATGTAACTGATCATAGGGTGTGTCGCCCTTCAAGCATAAAACATAGTATTCCCCCAAAATGTAGAAAGCAATGCTCAACATTAATTCTTATGCTTTTCTCCAACCATTAATAATTAAATATAATTTCCTGGATTCAGAGCCCCACAGGGTGTACAGAAAGTCATTTGGCCAATATACTTGAACCTCTTGATACGATACTTGATATCTTGATCTTTGGGGAGGAGAACCCACTTACCAGCTGGCTCCAGTTGTACATTTTCCTATGAATAAATCATGTTCTCCATACTTCTACAGAAAGGTCAAGATTATCTTAATCAAAACATTTTGAAAGCATCTTTTAAATATTAATCAGCATTAAGGTAAATTAGGGTCCTTTACACTTTTGAAATTCTTAAACTTTATCTATTTAAAGAGAAAAATTGTTGACATTGAACAAAGCTCAAAACTCATGGTATCTCATACTTATTCAGCGTTTTCTGAAGACTTTTTCCATACAAGGTGCTCTGACCAAGGGTTGGGGAAATGAAGTAAAAGACACACTGTTTGTCCTCTGGGTACTCTCACTAGCCAATAGCCGAGCTGGGGCTAGGGGCTGCGGAACACAGCGATTGAGTCAGTGTTAAAAGGAGGTTGGAGGAAGAGCAGACTGCACAGAGGGAAGGCGCCTCAGCAGGGATCTTCTGCCTGGAATCCTGGAGGAAATTTTTAACAGTGGGTGATCGATTAGGCAGTCACATAGAAGAGAAATGGGGAGCCTGCGGCCTACTGTGGATTGACCACAGTTTCTTGTAATATCATTCAAAAGATGGATGTGGGGACACTTGTGACTGGCGATTAAAGCGGAAAGGTTTAGAGAGAACAAAACTAAATGACCACTTTATGGTTTTTTTTTAGTAAAGTTAAAATAAGATTGCGTGACCTAATAAAGTTGTGCTGTTTTAAGTTACTCGGGCAGAAATGTGAAGGGTAGGATGGAGGAGAGAAGACGTAGATAAGGTTTAGAGTGTAGTTTAAACAAAAATGACTTAGAACAGTGGTTCTCAACCTTCCTAATGCTGCGATCCTTTAATACAGTTCTTCGTGTTGTGGTGACCCCCCCCCCAACCATAAAATTATTTCATTGCTACTTCATAACTGTGATCTTGCTACTGTTGTGAATTGTAAACATCTGATATGCAGGATGCCTGGTATGCGACCCCCAAAGGGTTTGGGACCCACAGGTTGAGAACCACTGGCTTAGAAAGTTATAGATGTTTTAGTAAGGAAGTTTGAGAGACTAACCAATAAAATGACAGAAACACTGGCAAATGAGCGTGTCCCCACAAGGCACGCTAACTAAACAGTTACTATGGTGGATGGATGGAGAATTAAGGGGTTTTGATAAGTCAGTTTAAGGAGCTGTCTTCTTGGATCACAGAAGCAGGTAAAGGAGCCAGTGAACTTGTGGATGTGGGACATGTCCAGAGATGTGTACAGAGTGTGGTTTTATGTTTGTGTACCTGATGCAGTTCAGAGAAACCTTTCAGGCAGTCACTGAACTAAACACGGTGACGAGATCTATGGAAGGAGTGTGGGTAATGTGCAAAATGAAGAGTTATATATAGATGCAGCTTGAGGACACAGACAAGGCAGAGCTTGACAGAGTGGGCTACATGAACTCAAAAGTACAAAAGTGTTTGGGGGCACCCAGGCAGGGGGATCGGTATCTGTCCCTGGTGCATGGGCAGGCTTCTGGGAATCCGGTGCCTGTGGTGCGACATCTTGCACAGCCTTGGTGCAGTGGGAAGGGGCTTGGACCTGCCTAGGCTCAGTGTGCTGGACTCTGCTGACTCCCCATGGGAGACCTCGATTTGGGGAATGTAGGGATGTTGGGTGGCTTGGAAAGAGGGCTGGGGGGCGGTAGGAGAAGGGAAGAGGGGAGTCTGTGGATAGCATGAAGAGTGAGTAAGAAATTTCTTAATAAAGAAAAATTTTTTTTAAAAAACTGAAAAAAAAAGGTGGTTTTTTATGGTGTGTGTGTGTGTTTTTTTTTTCCTTGTTTCTTTTCACGGGTAGGAGAAGGGGCTTATGTAATGACTGTGTGTTAGTGGAAGTGTTCTTGTTTTTACTTTTTTATTTCAGCTTGTTTTTCTTGCAGCTGAAAGAGCTGTGACTTCACAAATAAGTGTGGAGGGAGCTGACCACTCCACCTCCTCTTTCCATGGCAGAGATGATGTGGGAGCAGAGTCTCCTGGGGAGGCTGTGGAAGGCTGTCCGGGGAGGGAAAGGTTTCAGGCCAGACACCCAGAGAGGGAGAGGGAGATGGGAGAAAGGGAGTGGGAGAGAGAGCTGGGAGGAAGCTGAAGATACTTACTGTGGGATCAGAGGGCATGATGAAGGGGGTCTGTGAGACACCGGAAACGAGTAGAGAGAGAACACAAGAGACCAGCATGGAGAAGCGCCAAATGCTTCTCTGGGTTCTCTTTAAGTGGATTCTGATTTTTTTTTTTTTAAGTGAGTATTACTGTGTAGCTTTGGCTGGCCTCAAACTCACCCCCTTCCTGCTGCTCTTGCATTCAAGAACTGGCATTACAGATGAGTCTTTCTAGGTCTGGGGATGAGTTTTTTTCCTTTTGAACATATATTTTAGTAGTTCTTTGAGAATATCATAAAACACGTTTTAGTCATTTTTCACTTCTGTGTCCTAACTCCTCTCAGACCCATCCCTAACTTCCCTACTTACCAAACTCCCTATGGGTTCTTTTATTTTAAACCCATCAAGTTCAGTTTGGGCTGCCCAAATATGCTTGGATATGGGGCCTTCCAGTGGAGCCTAGTCGGCTTACCAGGGCTCTACTCATGGAGAAAACAGACTCTCCCTCTCCCAGCAGCTACCAGTTGCCAATGGCTGCTGCTGGGCACAAGACTGTGTACCCAGATTCCCTCTGTGCAGGAATTTTTGTCTTTCTTGGGCTTGCACAGATTCTGGGCATGCTGTCACCATCTTATGAATTCATATGCACTCCTGATCTGTGTGTCAAAAAGACACTGTTTACTTGTCATCCACAGTCTACAGCACTTAGATTTTCTCTCCCTCCACTTCCACAGTGATCACTGAGCCTGTGATGAAGGGGTGCAATATACATGTTCCATTCAAGGTTGAATTTCCCATAGTCTCTTATTCTCTGCACTTTCCATTCCTGGGTCCCTGTGTCGTTCACCGTCTACCACTAATGGAAGCTTTTCTGATGAAGGTTGAAAGATGTATTAATCTATGGAATAATGATAAGTCATTAGGAGTCAGCTTAACAATATGTTCTTTTTGTAGAATAATACTAATATGTTCTCCTCTGGGGCCAGTGACCTGACTAGACATATGTTCTTGGCCAGGTAATGGTGCCAGATGTGGATTTGATTTTGGAGCAGGACTAAAATCCAGTCAGGAAGTGGTTTCTTGTTTCCATGACGTCCATGCCACTATTACAGTGTTTCACTATTGCATGTGTGCATGTCTTATCAGGACAGTAACTATTGTAGCTTTCAGGTTTCACTCCTGGGTAAGATTGATGACTGATTCTCTCCTCTGGTAGAATATATCTTGCCTTCTGGCAGTATGAAAACTAGCCAGCAGGGATGGAGCCTCTAGGTCAATTCCAGCTTGATATCATCATGTTCTTTGATTCAAGTATGTGATATCTTCAGTAATAGGGTCTTTACTGACACATTCTGGAGGGTAACCAAGATGACTGGAGATAGCCTATAATATTTGGGGGCCTATGGGAACTCACTAACCAACAACTCCAAAAGAAGTAACCCATTACTGGCACTGGGGCTTTTATTTGTTCACTTGTGGTGTCTGGTAGAGGTAGTACCACCCTATTATAGGATGATTCCCTTTTAACTCTTTGCATATATGTACATACGAGTGTGTGTGTGTGTGTGTGTGTGTGTGTGTGTGTGTGTGTGTGTGTGTGTGTAAGTTTCCACACTAGTAGGATTCCAGTTGACTTTTCTCGAAAGACCTTTTGGTATTATTTATCCTTCACCCTTCCACTACCCATTGAACCTCCCTTGTTGCATTTAACCCTTTATATCACTGCATTCTATCCCCTCCATTAAATCCCCCTCCCCATGGCCCCTTAGTCATTTCCTAACCTCGATGGGTATTTGAAATAAACTCACATATCTGAATAATCAAAGTTTATATCCACAAATGAGAGACAACATGTGACATTTGTCTTCCTGGGTCTGGTGTTCCTCACTCAGAGTGATTGTTTTCAGCTCTACCCATTTACCTGTGAATTTCATTTTTCTTAACAGCTGAATAATATTCCATTGTGTAAATGCACCACATTTTCATTATCAGTTATTCATTTGATAGCTATCTAGGCTGTTTCCATTTCCCAGCTATTGTGAATAGAATAGCAATGAACATGGATGAGCAGGTATCTTAAAAGTAGGAGATAGAGTTCTTTGGATATATGCTCAAGAATGATATAGCTGGATCAAGTATTAGGTCTATTTCTATATTTTTGAGGAGCTTCCGCATTTATTTCCACAGTGGGTGTACCAATGTGCACTCCCACCAGCAGTAAATAAGTGTTCTTTTGTCACACTCACACCAGCAGCTCTGCTGTCATCTGTTTCTCTTTTTTTTTCTATTCTGATTCCTGTGGGGTGAAACCTTAAATTAGTTGGGAGTTGCATTTGCTTGATAGCTGGTGGACATTTTTTTTAAAGTTTTCTCAGCCATTTGTATTTTGTCTTTTGAGTCTATTTATGTCTCTGTTTAGTTCCATGCCTCAAGTTTTAATTGGGTTGCTTGTTTTCTTCATGTGTGTTTTTTTTAGTTCTTGGACTATTCTCAGTATTAACCCTCTGTCAGATGTATAGCTAGTGAAGATTTTTTGGCTATTGTGTACGCTGTCTCTTCATTTGAATGATGGTGTCCTTTTCTATACAGAAGCTTTTTAGTTTCATGAGGCCCCATTTATTATTTGTTGGTCTTAATATCTATGCTATCAGGGCACTGTTCAGAAAGGCCTTCACTGTATCAATGAGTTCAAAAGTATTCCCCCTTTTCTCTATCAACTCTTATTTTGAGGTATTTGATTCATGTGGAGTTGAGGTTTTTGCCTGGTTGAAAGCTAAGACTATAGTTTTATTCTTCTGCATGTAATCTTGTTTGACCAAATTCAGTTGTTGAAGATGCTGTTTTTCTTCATTGTTGTTCTCTTAAAGTTAGGTGGCCATACATAGGTAGACTTATATATGAGTCCTAAACTATATTCCATTCACAATAGCATCAAAATATATATTGGAATAAATCTCACTAAGGAACTGAAAGACCAATATGATAAAAACTTTAAGACACTGGAAAAGGAAATAGAAAATGAGATTTAAAATATGGAAAGATATTAATTAATTAGTTAATTAATACCATACTCATGGATTAATAGGATTAATATAGTGAAAATAGCCATCCCACAAAAGCAATTTACAGATTTCAGTGTAACCCTAGCAAAATTCCAATGCAGTTCTTCCCAGAGATTAAAAAGCTAATCTTAAATTTGATATGGTAACACAGAGGTCTCACAATAGCCCAAACAATCCTAAACAATAAAATAATGCCTGTAGGTATCACCATCCTAGATTTCAAATTATACTGCCGAGCTATAGTAATAAAAACAGCATGGTAGTAGAATAAAAACACACATTGACTAATGATTTAGAGACTATTGTTATTCTGGGAAAAAGATTAGATTTAGCTATCTACCTTAATTACACCAGCTGAGCTCTCTTTCATCAAGGCTTCTTAGAGAACTCATTCAGTATTCTCTGAATTTTGCCACAAATGTAACTTGTATTTTAAAAATTGTTTTGGCTTTTTGTTTTACTTCACCTTACGATTGGAGATCGTTCATAAGCTCATTATGAAAGCACAGGAGCTGGGTACAGTGCTTCATGCTTGCAGTCTCAAACCTTGGGAAGCTCAAGGGTTTTTTTCTAAAAGAAAAAAAAATTCTTTTAGAAAGGAAAAAAAAAAAGGCCAGGCAGTGCTGGTGCATGCCTTTGATCTTAGTACTTGAAGGCAGAGGCAAGCAGGCCTCTGTGAGTTCAAGGCCAATTGAACTGTTCAGGGCTGGTTTACAGAGCTAGTTCCAGAACAGTTAGGGCTACATAGATAAACCCTCTCTTGAACAACCGGGGAGGGAAAAAAGGAAGTAAAAAAGTCAAACCCTGGCACTGGAAGGAATGGAATCCTTCAGTGATCCTGTACTAGAATCAAAATCTTACTATCATTTATATCCACACAGAAATAAATATATGAATATAGTACATTTGGCCATGTGTACACAGGTAATCCACAATATATTACAAATATTTATTCAAATGATCATTTTGTCCAGAAGTTCTGATTTCCAATTCTGTATACTCTCCCTCACATCTTGGACCCTATGGTAATTTTTCCAGGTATCTGATCTAAGACATGATTTTTACTGGGACTGTCCCATTTTATGATTATGAAATTATTTAAAACTCTCCATATCTAAATTTTGTCTCTAGTTTATATTATATCTGCTTTAGAATTTAAAAGTGAATTATTTTATATTTAAGAAATTAATTAACATCTGGTTAAGAGTCTTGGTCTCACTCTAAGTGATATCTAAGTAGGCTTTGTTAGTTCTGTCTTCAGTTCCCACTTTGGAAAATTATCTTAATTTATCATTGTCAATATAGCAGTTCCCTCCAGTGAAGTTGTTTTATCATGCAGGTAATAGATTTTCTGCCCTCACCCCCATAATAAGTTCCTCCACTGACCCTGTAAGCCAGATCAAGCCAAACTGAAAAAATAGAGCAACAGGTGTCTCAGTTGGAGTTTCTACTGCTAGGATGAAACACCATGACCAAAGAGCAAGCTGGGGAGGAAAGGGTTCATTAAGCTTACACTTCAGCATTGCTGTTCATCACTGAAAGAATTCAGGACAGGAACTCAAACAGGGAAGGATCCTAGAGGCAGGAACTGATACAGGGGTCATGGAGGGGTATTGTTTACTTGCTTGCTTCCCGTGGCTTGCTCAGCCTGCTTTCTTATAGAACCCAGCCCAGTGATGGCCCCACCGACCATGGACTGGGCCCTCCACCATTGATCACTAAATGAGAAAATGACTTCCAGCTGGATCTCATGGAAGCATTTCCTCAACTGAGGCTCCTTCCTCTCTGATGATTCTAGGTTGTGTCAAGTTGACAGGCAAAACCAGCCAGTACAACAGGTAAATATAACAACAGGGAGTTGCTTGTAGAAAGCAACTCCTGGGAGGGTTCTCTGGTTCTGGGGATGTGGGCTAGAGAAGTCCCGTGCTGGGACTAAAGCAGGGAGACTTTATAGGTTGTAGATGAGGGGTGATGAGGTGTCCACCATAAGCTGGGTCTGTGCCCAAGTATGATCAAAAGTTGAGTGCTTAGGTGGGGACTTGGGCTCCTGGTGGCATCAGGGAAGGACGCTACAATAGTCTCCAAGAATGCAGAACTGGGCTTTTGGGTGCCTTTCTTTTGTTGGGAGACTAAGAACAGGGTTTGGAGAGAGAGAGAGGGAATGGAGCTCCCAGGACCATCCCGATGCTCCAAAGAAACAACCGATTTAACTCTGTCCTTTCTTGACAGCTTCTGAGAGGATAAGATACATAGTTACAGAGTAGAGGCTCTGGAATCGGACCAGTTCGGGATTGAACACTGATCATGTGGTTAACTGGATGACTACATCAGAGTTTCAGATTTAAAATGGTAGTGACTATTCCCCCATAAAAGGCTGTGGTATGAGGTCTGCATTCAGTTCCAAATAATAAGCATGCACGCTTGTACTCTTCTCTCTTCCTTGGTTCAGTCTCCTCTCGTCATACTGTGTTATGGGCTGAATTGAGCTCAGACACCCTCTTCTTGTAAACTGAATGCCAACAAGTTTAGCAGGGGCCAAATAGGAAAGACCACTTAGAAGATGTATCCCATCGCTGTCACATAGATTCATTTAAGCATATGCAGAAATAGCAGCTTTAGCTTTCTGGTTGTTACAAATCACAAATCATTTCGCAGATCAGTTAACCTCAGGCTTCTGTCCACAGACAGCTTAGGTAGAACAAACTCTTACTCACTAATTGTATCATTTTACAAATCTCATGACACCAGTATATTTTACCCAATAGATTTCAGAATATTTTAAATAATTTATGTGACATTTAGAGCATTTACTTTTTTTCCAGAAAGGGGGTAAAATAAAAGCCTCAGTCAAACACTCACTGAATTTGTTGGCCTCTTCATCCACCCTGTTTCTCCCTGAAAACACTGTTATCTGATTAAATGTTGTAAACATATGCTTTAAATAGCAGTTTCTCTTAAGCCTTTTATAGGTGATTACCATTTGGAAATGAAGACCATCCACATGAGAACAAAGGCTGTTTATTCAGAGTTTTTTATAGCTGAGGAGTCAGCACATCACCATGCTTGGCAGCTGCTCAAAGTCAGATGAGTGGGAAAGCAAACACGTGGGTGGAGGCTGCAGGTGTACCCTGCCTGGAGGACACCTCTGGGAGGACTGTCCCTGGGCAGGGGCATGCTGAGTGAGGGGTGAGGGATGCACATCTGCCTGCTTTGGGGTTGGTCCTAAATTGCAATCAGGGTCAAAATTTAGGAATGCCTGTCATTACTCAGCCCGTGGCCATCTGAGGCCAGTCATTACAGGAACTACTGTTTGGATTTTTGGGCTTCTGGTGCAGGTTGAGCTATGGCTTCTGGCTGTTGTCTGTCTGTGTCTTCAGTTTGTCAGCCATTTCCTTTCAGATATGAAAGTTCTGTAAGATTTATTGTTCAGCAAACATTATTAAGGAAAAGACATTTTAAGTCATTCACTTATAGTAAATACCTTCTCATGGGACTGGAGAGATAGCTCGATGGTTAAGAGAGCTTGACTCTTTTCCAGAAGAGCCAAGTTTTGTTTCTGGCATCCACATTGGGCAGCTCCAGAGCATCTAGCACCTTCTTACCCCCTTGGGCACTTGAACACATGTAGCATACACACATAGGCAGATAATATTTCACATAAGTAAAATTTAAAAACACATCTTTAAAAAATATATTGTTACTCTTTTATCTTAGAAATATACTTTTTAGAAGTATTTTAGTAAGTGTGTAAGTGTTTACGCTGGTGTCACATAACACAAAATAACAGAAATTGATTCCCTGGTTTTGTTTATCCAAGAGCAGTCCTTACTTGTTCTGAAGCGTTCTGATCTCTCCTCCCGAACAAAGCAGTCATTTCTATTTATTGAACAGCACAGCAAATACGCTATTGAAAGGGAATGAGGGATTTTTGTCTTTTTTTTTTTTTTCAGGAGTCTCACAAGGGAGGAAATTGTTTCTCTGGCCCTATTGACTCAAAATAGCACACAAAGCCTCAACCAGATGTTATCAGTCTATCCGCACATGTTGCTATCAACTGTTTTTGTCAGGGAGCATTGCTTCCAATGCTTGCTGCTTCCAAAAAATGGTCTTACCACATCTGTGCACACATACATTGTTCTGAGTCAGGGACATGAATGGGTCATGAAGGGGAAATAGAGAACACGATACATTGGTGACTCCAGAGCACAGTAAAATTGACTATATTGGTTTTTCTGTTTTTTTAATAAATATTTTTATTTTATAATTAATTTAACTTAACATATCAACCACGGATTCCCCTGTCCTCCCTCCTCCCACTCCCCAACTCCCCCCAATTCCCACCTCCTCCAAGGCAAGGTCTCCCCTGGGGATTTAGCCCAGCCTGGTAGATTCAGTTGAGGCAGGTCCAGTCCCCTCCTCCCTGCACCAAGGCTGAGCAAAGTGTCTCAGCATAGGCCGTAGGTTCCCAAAAGCCAGCTCATGGACCAAGGACAGGTCCTGTTCCCACTGCTGGGGGCCTCCCAAACAGTTCAGTCTCACCAACTGTCTCACTTATCCAGAGGGCCCAATCTGGTTCCATGGGGGCTCCTCAGCTATTGGTTCACAGTTCATGTGTTTCAGATAGTTTGACTATTTGTCCCTGTGCTTTTTCCAATTATGGTCTCAATATCTATTGCTCATATAATCCCTTCTCTCTCTCTCTCTCTCTCTCTCTCTCTCTCTCTCTCTCTCTCTCTCTCTCTCTCTCTCTCTCTCTCTCCTCCCCCCCCCCCGTTGGACTCCTGGAGCTCCACCTGGGGTTTGGTTGTGGATCTCTGCATCTGCTTCCATCAGTCACTGGATGAGAGTTCTATCATGACAGTTAGGGTGTTCAGCCATCTGATCACCAGAGTAGGGCATCTCAGGCACTCTCTCGACCATTGCCAGCAGTCTATAGTGGAGTCATCTTTGTGGATTCCTGGGGCCCTCTCTAGCACTCTGATTCTTCCTGTTCCCATGGTGTCTTCATTTATTGTGGTATCTCTTTCCTTGTTCTCCCATTCTGTTCCTAATTCAGCTAGGACCTCTTGCTCCCCTAAGCTCTTTTCCCCCCAATCCTTGCCCTCCATTACTCCTCCCCTCACCCCCTAGTTTGCTCATGTAGATCTTATCCATGTCTCTGTCTCTGGGTGATCCCTGTGTCTTTCTTAGGGTCCTCTTTACTAGGTAGCCTCCCTGGAGTTGTGAGTTGCAGTCTGGTTATCCTTTGCTTTACATCTAGTATCCACTTATGAGTACATAGTATGCTTGTCTTTCTGTGTCTGGGTTACCTCACTCAGGATTATATTTTCTAGTTCCATCCATTTGCCTGCAAACCTCATGATGTCGTTGTTTTTCTCTACTGAGTGTATATGTACCACATTTTATTTATCCATTCTTCAGTTGAAGGTCATCTAGGTTGTTTCCAAGTTCTGGCTATAACAAATAATGCTGCTATGAACATAGTTGAGCATGTGTCCTTGTGGTATGATTGAGCATTCCTTGGGTATATATGCCCAAGAGTGGTATAGCTGGGTCTTGAGGGAAGTTGATTCCCAGTTTTGTAAAAAAGCATCATATTGATTTCCAAAGTGGCTGTACAAGTTTGCCTTCCCACCAACAGTGTAGGAGTGTTCCCCTTGCTCCACATCCTCTCCAACATAAGCTGTCTTCAGTGTTTTTGATCTTAGCCATTCTGACGGGTGTTAGATGATATCTCAGATGTGTAGCAGGAATCTCTCTCTTTTTTTTTTTTTTTTTTTTTTTTTGAGACAGGGTTTCTCTGTGTAGCGTTGTGCCTTTCCTGGAACTCACTTTGGAGACCAGGCTGGCCTCGAAATCACAGAGATCCACCTGGCTCTGCCTCCCGAGTGCTGGGATTAAAGGCATGTGCCACCACCACCAGGCCTGTGTAGCAGGAATCTTAAAGAGTCTTATTAATAAGAATGAACCTGGGGAGCCAGCTATTGGGGTAAATGCTGGAAGGTCAGAGAAGGAAAACAAACCATAGCCAACCTCACACCTTGCTAGTTCCTCAGCTGATCCTGTTTCCTCAGACTGGAAGCATCTGTGTCCTCATCCAAATGGGTCTCAGCTGAACTGCTGCTTGAAAGCCTGAAATCTTAACCAGCCAAATGCTTCTAGTTTCTGGTTCTTACACCTTATATATCTTTCTGCTTTCTACCATCACTCCCTGGATTAAAGGCTCGCTTTCTGGGATTAAAGGCGTGAGTCACTATGTTTGGCTGTATCCTTGAACAGATGGATTTCTGCCTCTGGAATGCTAGGATTAAAGGCATGTGCTACCACTGCCTAACCTCTATATTTAATATTGTGGCTGTCCTGTTCTCTGACCCCGGATAAGTTTATTAGCATGCACAATATTTCAGGGAACACAATACCACCACATTTCCCGTTTTTTGTCTAAAATTTTAAAAAGCTTATAACTAATACAAGAAAAATTATATCCAATAAGTATATGCAATATACACAGTCAAGATTACATTAACGATGTCTAGTCCATTAACATTTGACAGATTCAGGCAAAACCTCCATTAATATGTAACAATGTCCAGTCCAGTAACATTTGATAAATGCAGACAAAAAAAATGTCATTGCTTGTCCTATTTAAAACAAGTAGTTCCTTTTTAAAAGTAGATTCCATAATATCCCTTTTTATCTTATCATATCTATATTCTCTCTTTTTTCTTTTTATAATAGATTCAATAATCTATCTTTTGTCATTTTTATATCTTCCCCATTTTTCTTTTTAGAGTCAATTCGGGGATCTACCCATTTATCCTATTATT
Organism: Peromyscus leucopus; assembly: GCF_004664715.2. Lineage (NCBI taxonomy): Eukaryota > Metazoa > Chordata > Mammalia > Rodentia > Cricetidae > Peromyscus > Peromyscus leucopus. Next base: position 43,430,747 of record NC_051072.1, read on the forward strand.
TCTTTATCTTTTTTCTCAGAATAGACTCAATGATCTATCTCATATCTATATTCTCTTTTTCCTTTTCCTTTTCCTTTTTTTTTAAACAAAAACTCTGAATCTAATCTCCATTAACAATTAACAACTTGTAACCAGCCATCATAAACAATGACAATTATCCAAAACTCATTAAATAACCAAAAACCTCCCATCCCACCTCTTGGGAATGTGGGCGTTGTTTTCTTAAAATTACCTCCTGCTTTCTGGGGGTGAAGACATCTTTAGGGGACCCTGAAAAGAAAATTTTGGGGTTAATTGTCAAGGCCTGTATCATTTGTTCAGTCTCTGCATAATGAGAAAGTGCAGGGCTTGTCTCAAGTCCTTGTTCAAGTAGTCTGTCAGGCTGGATCATCTCAGCTAGCCATCTCAAACTTGTCCTGAGTAGCCTGAGTAGTTTGTAGTCCAAAGTCGATCTTTTGGTGGTGTTAGTCGGCTTAATGGCTTTACCATAGTCCTTGTGGAATCACCATTGTGGAGTCCTGCCATCTTTTTGTCATCAAAGTCACTGTTAGGCGTTGTCATGGTTCCGTGCAGATTTTTTTTTCTTTGTGCCTCCTCTGTGGTTTGGAGTGATCACAGTCTGATAAATGTCTTTCTCTTTGAACCATGAATGTTCTTCTCTAGTAGAGAAAATCTTCACAACAATTGCCCCCAACAATTGGCTTGCCAAACTTTTCCAAACTGACCTTTGCCGATGCTTTCTTGTAATACGATGGTCCTGGCAATTCTTCTCTGAACAAGCAGCAGTAAGCTCTTTGTGCTAGGAAGCAGCATCACTGCCGTCACCAACATGATAAGAAGCCAGCAACTTGGAGCAGCATCCGCTGCCTCCACGGTCCCACCACCACCTTTTGTGGCCAGGTCCGGCCCTGGTTGCAGCTTCTCCTTAGCAAGGCTCTTAGGCTGGCCTCAAACTCCAGATCCTCCTGCCTCTGCCTCCTTCAGCAAATCCAACCAGTGTGCCACTACAACCGGCCAAGTGTAGCTCAGGCCTGAGCTGGGGCCCACAAGGCCACAGGCAAGCAGCTTTTTCATGAATTCATACCACCAACGTGGGGCGCCAGATGTAGCATGAATCTTAAAGAGTCTTATTAATGAGAACGAACCTGGGGGCCCAGTTATTGGGGTGAATGCTGGAAGGTCAGAGAAGCAGAACAAGCCATAGCCAACTTCACCTTGCTAGTTCCGCCAGCCAGCCAGACACCGAGCAGGACATATAAAAGGAGAAAGGTAAAAATCCCCGAGGCAAACACAGATAAAGAGAAATGGGTTAAAATGTTATAAGAGCTAGTGGGACAATTATAAGATAAGGCCTGGCATTCATAACTAATAATAAATCTCTGTGTCATGATTTGGGAGCTGGTTGGTAGCCCAAGAGAAAGCCTGCTTCCATGTTGTTATTGACCTCAACCAATATCATCTCTGTTCTCAGAAACTTCACCTAAGTGTCATTAGTATATATACCAAATGTTTTTCTTACATCTGTGATGCATTTGGTAAATTTTACATGTGAGATAGTGACCTCTGTGATATTTCTTACTAAGATAATTTATTAAGGGGTTAGAAATAATTTTAATCAACTACATGAGAGAAATTGTTGAATCATCCATTCTTTAAAATCATTGCCTTCATCCTTTTATCATATACAAAAATAAGTAAAAATAGTTAGGAGGAATTAGAACAGCAAAACCATCAGTCAGCAGTGGTACCAATACCCTGCCTTTGTGCTGGGTGGCTTACATACACCGCTTCATTTTACATTGCTCTTCTCATGCTTCAAAATTGACTATCCAAAAATTAATATCTGCCTTCCTCCATGTGCACCTGCTATGGGATTTGTAGAAATGTATCACTTTTCTGTTACTATGTCTCAGAATCTAAACAATCAATTAATGTGAATTTTAAATCTATAGTTTACTGGAATAGGCTTTTTAATCATGAAAGAAAAAAAACTTAACCAGTGTCTATCATCCAAGCACTTGGAAAGCTGAGCAGGAAGTTTGCTACAAGTTCAAAGCCAGCCTAGGATACATAGTGAGGTTAAGGCTAGCCTGGGCTATAGAGGGGAGACCATATATCAAAATGATAACAGCAATAAGAACACCTCAGTTAATATTACCTCCTCATATTGTTTAAGCAGAGATATATGTAGGCAACACTAATTTTCAGAAACACAATGACATTGATGTATAGCCATAGAAGATTTTCATTTATTTTCTAGCTCTCTTGTAGAAAATTCATTTTTGCATCAAGTAATTTATGTTGAGAATTAAGGCTATGGGCAGGATTCCCCAACACTTCTGTAAGTTATCTTCCCTCTGCCATGCTCCAAGTTCTCCGTGGGCCTTTTTGTGGCCTATGGCTGATATTTCTACCCAATGGAAAGCTCCCACGGTCAAATATGTATGCCTTGAAAAGCTGCTACTTCAAATATTTCATTCTCTAGGATCCCAGCCAATGTAATAGTAGGGTGTAGATATGATGGACATGAAGTATCATTTTCTTAAAAAATTATATTCAGATCGACATGGAGACAAGTGCTGGGTCTGAGATTTCTATATCTGGGATGCTGAATAAATCACTCGCCTGAGAATCAGTTTGCTGGCAAGGAACATGGGAGAGATCTTCAGAGTACTAATGAGGTTCTCTTTCTTCATCTTAATAATGGACACTCCGGTGTTCAATTTGTGAGAATTCATTGTGCATTTGTGAATTATTTCTATGCAAGTTACACTACAATAAAAATACCAGTGTGCTAATAAACATCTCTCCAAGGGAAGTGTTGTCTCCTAATTCCTAGCTTTGCCAATTTCCATGGTGTAAATACCCCCGCAAAGCCTGATTTCAAACTCCTAATGTAAAGTCGCTGAAGGAAAAGTTAGGAAGAGATGTGCACACCTGCTGTATTCAGTTCATCACTAGATAAGGATGATATGGACTTAGACAATCGACAGAAAATGACCATTTTAACTACGGATGTTTCCTAATTTATCCCCCTTAACTTTGGGGCAGTACCCATGAACTGGAAAAGTAATTGATAAAATAGCTTCACAAAGATGAAAAACAAAACTAACTTTTTAAAAATATAAAATAATTCTTACTCAGCTGTACAAACTGGAATTTTCATAGTCCTGGTTTGTCATAAAATATCATCATCAATTGACACTTTGATTTGAGGACATTTTACTCACTTTAAGTTATGAAGCATTTGATGAACTCTTTATCATCTCACTGCCCAGCCCAAGAACTGAAACATTCTTAATCAAGTGTATCGCATACTTTATTTCGGGCTGCATCATACACATGGGTACAGTTAATACATTGTTTCTTTTTATTTTGGGACTCTGTGTACACAGCTTAGGCTCTGGGATTAGTTGCATTTATCTTTGGTTACTAAGATTCAGCTGTGCTATTGTTTTGGGATAGAGTCTCTTCATTTCCTGCCCGACTTTGCAGACCAGTTGCTGCTGTTAATTTCTTTGTGTAGCAGGCTTGTGCTTAATTGTGTTCTCTCTCTCACAACTTGATGGACTGTAAAATATCCCTGTCTCCTTTTCTGTTGTTCACATTATTTGGCAAACAACAAGATAGGTCAAAAGTCAATGTTATAACATGTCAGTGTCACACAGAAAATGGTGCTGGAGGATTCTTTGTTGGATACCAGGAAAATGGTTCCTAGTAGAACAGATTTAAAGGCAACACTGAGTTCTTATTTTAACCTCAGATCGACTCCAGGGTTGCTATAAGTAGCACAATTATGGTATACATGCTTCTCTTTTTATAGTTATCATGATACTATCTGATCAGATAGATTAAATATTACTTAGCAAATGAAATACACTATTACAGAAACATTTGAGTCCTCACCAAGAAGGGTGTTACTCACTCATAACAATTACCTGTTACAAAATTTTCATCACCTGATATTTTTGAATTATAGGAAAAGATGTAACATGTCCTCTCTAGTGAGACTTTTAAAGTAAAACTTACCGTGGTAGTGAAAATGTAAATATTAGTTTTTAAAGATCACCATGTTTGCCTCCATTATCAGTTTTCTGCACTGATTCTTTGAGAGTCTCAAGGTGGTGAGGCTGACCTTCAAGCTGAGATTTTTGCTGTTGCCTGGTGTCATTTCAGCTGTTTGTGATTTTAGTTCCTACCCTATTCTGTGTTTTCCTACACTACAGACAATGATCTAAGTATTATTTATAGGTTGAATTCAAACCACGGTACTAGTGTTCAAAGTGTATCTTCATCCAGCCAGATTAAAACTTAAGAAGCAATAAAATGTTTCACTCAAGCCTTTACTCCAGTTTCAATACCCATGATGTTTTCAGATTGTGGGACCTCTTTTTCTATTAAAGTTTTCCAAATACCTCGCAGAGAATTTGTGTTGGGGGAACATAAGCCTCTCTGTATATCCTCTACTGACATTTCTGTATTGACATTTGTGATCCTGCCATCTAAGTGAATCTTTAACTTTTAAAATCACAGTACCTCTTACACATGGAGAAAATCATATCATAAATTTAGAAGTTTTCCCTCTTGAGACTGTCTGATTGAGGAACTAGAGATGTGACTCATTAAGGAAGAGTGCTTGCTGTGGAAACAAGAGGACCCAAGATCAAATCCACAGCACTTATGCAAAAACCAGGAATGATGCATATGCCAGTAAGCCCAGCACTGGGGAGACTGAGCCAGGGCCATCTCCAGAGCTCACAAACCAGTCATTATCCAAGAAGGTGAATGCCAGCTTCATTCTGATACCCTGTTTCAAAAATGTAAGGTGGAAAGCAGTGGAGGAAGATACACAGCATCCCTGGCCTCTACATGATCATTCATAGGCTCATATACCTGTACACATGTGTATATTAACACACACACACACACACACACACACACACAAGACACAAAGAAACTATATTTGAATTACAGAAAGAACAAATGTTTTTCTTTCCAAAGCAAAATTTACTATAGCTGATGCTCATTTTTTCCTGCAGTTCTGCAGCCAAAAACTTGGTCCAGCTCCTGTCATCTTATATTTGGACTGCAGATGAAGAGCCTTTGGGAAGGTGTCCTGCTTTTTATCCCTCTTAACTTCTGTCACTTGCTCATAGAGCTGCCAGCTCCTCCTTAAACATCCTTCCTTAAATGTTCCTTTTCATCAAGCGATCCTTCATAAATGGGTCCATACATGGCATAGCATCCCAGTTCTCTTATGAGGGAATAGCCAGTTCACGTTCCCTCTTGGTAACATCTCTAATAACAGCTGTGCTGTGTGAGGCACACCTGTCTGCATCGCTCCCCATGTCCAGTCTTGTTCAGGCCATTCTTGCCTTCCTTGTGGTCTGTTTCCCTCCTTGCTGGCCCGTCACCTCCTTTGATGAGTGGTTACAGAGAGCCCGTTTAATGGCAAATTTGCTGCATCCTTCCCTACTCATTTTTTTTTTTTGACACGTCTATACTATTTTTACGCTGTCTTAATTTATGTATTCCCCACTTAAAATGATCACACTTTTCTGTCATAATTTTAAAGAGGAAATATGTGATGCTTTTGTTCTCCCTAAAATTTCCCGTGATGGGCTGTCATGCCAGCTGCAGCCCACATGTGGCAAATTTGATGTACCTCCTCTGTCTCTTTATGACTCGTGGAGCACTGCAGGGTCTTTTAAAGCATTCTTGTGTGCTCAGGCAAAAAAACCTGAAACTGGTTTGTTTCTTCCGTAATGGAAATGTAAGTCGTTTTCAGATCCTCACTGCGGTTCCCAGTGTTTGTCTGAAGTGAACTGTGCGTTAAGGAAGCTCTGCTGTGCTGAGCTGTGCAGTGCAGAATAGATTACAGGAACCCAGAGAGCAGAGCTTCTCAGCCTTCAGGATGCTGCCACCCTTTAATACAGTTCCTCGTGCTCTGGTGACCCTCAGTCTTAAAATTCTTTCACTGCCACTTCATACCTGATTTGAATTGTTATGAATTGTAATGTAAATATGTGATAAGCATATCTGATGTCTGATATGCGACCACCCAGGGGGTCACGACCCACAGGGTGAGAAGTGCTGCTTTAGAGACTGTGATTGGCCCCTAGTCCATCCCTGACTTTCTTATCAAACCTCAGCATTTATTTCTGAGTTAGGCTGATTTTCCTATAGAAATGCCACAGGTACTGGCATATATATGAAGTAATGGCCTACTATATAAAAAAAATTCAATTTGGAACACAGAGGCGGTAACAGTTTTCATTTATTGCAGGCATTGCTACAGGAAACACTTCAGGCATTTATTGCCTAGCTAAAATCCATGGGTGAGATAAATTCTGTGCACCATTATTGCTAAGAGTTACCTCATCTCTCCTCAGTTCTCAGTGCAGCACAAAATAAAGGCAGCCCACTCTTACTGGGCTGTCAAAGGATGTGTGTATTTCACAGCGGTACCCAAGGAGATACAAGTCCCTGTAGGAATACATGAGTAAGCCACTGAACTTTCCCTGTCTGCATTTATCGTCCTTTCAGTCAGGAGTGCTGTTGTGATGACCTGTCCTGTCCGGATGGATGAATTAAGTGGAGAGCTGCTGTAGGGGGCCCTTGTCCTTACCCTTCCCTTTGACAGTAAATCCAGGGAGGGAAAGGGAGCTGATGTGAGTAATGGTGAGCCCCCTTCCTGTGTAGGCACTCCACGGGGAGCAAACTGCAAAGACTCTCCTAGGTGACATGGGCCCCAGTTGTCCAAGACCCTCAAGAGGTTGTTCTTTTTCCTCTTCCATCAGGCTCTGTTTGAATGAGACCGTTTCACTCCTACAACCCCAGAAGGTAGATTGGTATTATTCTAATTGTGCCAATAAGTAAGTGGACTCGGAGATGAAATGATTTGTCTAAGATCAGTCCATTTAAATGACAAAACTTGTAACTCATTTTTGACTTTCTGAAGCAATACACTTTTAAATATTTAGAGTTTTAATTTCTGTTTCTTACCTCTAATGTCTTGCTGGAGTTTTTTGTTTTTGTTTTTGTTTTCTTCTCCCAACTAGGTTTTTATTAATTGAGGAAAGGATATAATTTCAAAATCCTTTTTTCATACTGCAAATGTATATGAGGGTAAATATAGGTGATTTTGATGAAAATAAAGATGCTATCGAGTTATAACCACAAAATAACTGATGCAATTTTGTTTACTTTTTCCACTAAGATACTGGCTTGTAACTAACTACATGTGCACATCTCAACTCCCAGGAAGCTGAGGCAAGAGTATTGCCATGTATTTGAGACTGTATCTTGGGGTATATTGCAAGTTCAAGACCAACCTGAGCTACATAGTGAACCTCTGTCTCAAAACATCTTGTTTGTTTTCCAGACAGGGTTTCTCTGTGTAGTTTTGGAGCCTGTCCTGGATGTCGCTCTGTAGACCAGGCTGGCCTTGAACTCACAGAGATCTGCCGGGCTCTGCCTCCCGAGTGCTGGGATTAAAGACATGCACCACTACCACCCGGCTCAAAACATTTTTAAAGGAAAAAAAAAAAGCAACCTGTAAACCTCTTTTAATGCAATTATTCTTCTTTAATTTAACAGACAAAGACAGGATTGAACCATAAAATACTTAATTTCCAAGAATAAGATATGGGCTGGCACCAAGTCTGACAACCTTAAAATTTATCCCCAGGACCCACAACAAGGTACAGAGTTGGTAGAAGGAGAGAACCAACTCTGTACCTTGTCTGATAACATGTGCCCACACACATACACACACCAAATAAATACATGTATAAATAAATACATGAATGTAAAAAAGTCAGAAATTTCAGGTACTTAGTTGTAATTATTAGACCATATAATTACTGATCACCTTTCCCAGTTGGAACTAAGAATAAATAGGCAAATCAGTAACTACAAATTGCACACACACACAAAAAAGACTGCTCTTTGGTGTGAACACCAATCATGATGCTGGATAATTGTGTATAAAGATAAGATCATGAAGGATGACAGCAAAGACAGCACAGTTAATGACGAGCTTGCTGTACGAGCGTGAGAACCGGAGTTCAGCCCCTAGCACCAGCATAAAATGCCAGACACACTAGGACAGCCTGGCAGTCCCAGTACTAAAGAGAAGATAGATGGATCTCTGGGGCTCCCTGTCCAGACAGTCCACCTGAATCTGTGAGTCCCAGGTCCCGGGGAGAGACTGTGTCTCAAAAACTCATGTGGATGAATCCTGCGGAACAACTTTGAGGTTGACCTCTGGCCTCCACACGGATGCACGCGCGCGCACACACACACGTATATACATCCCCACATGTGTGCACCCCATGTTTGAACACTTCCTACTTTTCTCAGTGCAGTGGCCCTTTAATTAAGAAAGTCAAATTGCTGGGTATGGTGATGGATACATTTAATCCCACACCCAGGAGGCAGAAGCAGGTGGATCTCTGTAAGTTTGAGGCCAGCCTGGTCTACATAGTGAATTCCAGGATAGCTGGGACTATGTAGAAAGACCATATCTCAAAAATAAATACATAAATACAAGAAAAAATGTCAGCTTGCAAATTTATGTAGTGTATGTACACGAAATAGACTAGAAATGAGGACTTTTAAAATAATAGTTTGCAAACAGTGGTGATTTCATGTATCATGTATAATGTATGTTATCCTTAAATATTATCTATGTGTGTGTTATTGTAATTCATTCAACATTGTGTAAGTACTACCTAACAGGATCTGTATTAGGAGTGGTGCTTCAGGACCAGTGTGAGTGGCATATATAAATCAAGCTTTTATGCACAAACATGACATTCAAGCTATGGTAACATTGTAAAGAGGAGGTGTCCATTTTTTTATGAGAGCATTGTGCTAGAGGGCTTATTTTAGATTGAGGAGTCAGGAAAGGCCTTTTTTTTTTTTTAATGTCTCTTTTCCTAAGATCTACTAAGTGATCAAGAGCTATATAGGATAAGAGGTATGGGAGGCAAAGCCCCAAATAACCAGACCACATGTCTGCATCCTGAAAGAAGTATTAGAACAGCATGCAGGGGGTCAGAGAACAGGGCTCAGGCAGTAGGGAGGTAGCCTAGTCACTGAGGCTGGACTAAAAGAAGGACCACCATTCACATGCTGGCCCTTTTGCTCATGGGCTATTGGCCTTGGGATTTTTAAAGCAGAGTAGCATGATAAATAGGTCTTTGAACAGAAGACTGTTGGCAAAGTGTACAAAAATAGTTCAGTGATGTAAGAAGGATGTAAGGGCTAGTTAACAGCTAATGAAGTAGGGAAATGGGGAGAGAGAGGGGGCACAGAAAGGTATTCATAAAACGGAGGATGAGAATGGATTCAAGAGACATTTGGGGACTAAAATTATTAAGATTAACTGACAAAATGGTAACTGTATCAAGGTGACACCAGGAGTATGAGCTATAAATGTAGACAGATTAAACAAGTCAAAGCCAAGTACAAGTGGATTGGTTGTGAATAAAAGCTTGGGTGTTCAGTACAGGCTTAATATAAACAGATACCTTTAAGACATCACAATAAAAATAGGCCAAGGGTACTTCAAGGTATGAGTTTGGAGCCCAAAAAGAATTGCTGTGAAATGGGAATTGCCTAGAATGTATAAGGCCCTGACTTTGATCCCTGGCCCCATATGAAAATAGAAAAGGAGAGGAAGCATTGATCTCGGGTTCTGTCCTTGAAGATCATCTGAATGCAGCTGTTAATAGAAGCCATGAGTCCATTGCTCAGGGAAGTCATGCATCTTGAGGGAAGGTGAGGGGGCAGACCAAACACTAAGGACTCTCATCTGTATGGAAACAGAGGAAAGCATGCCTAGGAGCAAGCAGAAAGGGATGGGAAAGGAGTATCATGTCCTAAGATGAAGAACAGCCTCTCATTTCAGTGTGCTTAGAAATATCTGGAAGGATATTAGTGCCGTGTTATCAAGAGTCCAAGAGAGATGAAGACTAGAAAATACCTGTTGAGTCTAAAAGCAACAGGAAATGAAGTGTTGCAGAAGTAAAATTCAATGAAACAAAATTATTTTGAGAATCATACAAGATAATTATTCCTCAGTGATAGTGATAGTTTCTACTATACCAGTCCTTTCTTCTTTAACCTTTCACATATAAAACCTCCATCGGACATCTTATTTCAAATCTACTTTCTTTAGACCTCTTTTGTTTAACCTGTTTAAGAGAACATATTCCTCCTGTAAATTCTCTCTTTTGGAGAATTTAATTTAAAAAGCCATTTAAATTTTCTTCTGTATTCATCAGTTAGTGTAGTTGTTCAAAAGTAAATTCTTGGTGGGTGTAGTGCTCACAGCCTGTAATCACAGTATCTAGGAGGTGGAAACAGAAGGCTAGAAGTCCAAACATTCTTCCAGGTAGGCATCTGCTTGTCAATGTGGCACTTATCGTCTCTTTTCTGGTATAATTGGTAATTTTTTTAGTGTGAGCTCATCTTTAGTGGGAGTGGCTTCTGGGTAAGTCTTAAATGCTTTCAGCTGTAGGCACAAGACTACCAGGCTAACTTATACTTTGCTTCATTGTGATATTATAGTTTTGACTAATAAAGGACTTAGTTTAAAGTTACTTTTTTTTCTCAGTTCAAAGTTTCTGAGTTAGAAGTGCTAATTTTGCCCCACACCCACAAATAATGTACAACACAGTTATCATTCTAGAGCCTCTTTATCAAAGCCAGAGGCTTTTGACCCACCAACACCCTTTCTCACTTGTTGCTATTTACAGAAATGAGAGCTTTGATTTATATCTGCAGTGTGTGCATGTGTGTGTGTGTGTGTGTGAGAGAGAGAGACAGAGAGAGAGAGAGACAGAGAGAGAGTGTGTGTGTGTTAGTTAACCCTTCATCTAGCATTTTCATTCAACCAGCCCTGAAGTAAGACCTCCTGTGTTGATTTGGTTCTCCATATTGATCAAAAGTGGGGGCCTGGGGGTGATACAGAAAGTTTTCTAGCTATTTCTTAAAATATGTAACTTTTGATGGCTGCTATGGAAGCTAGCATATGTTAGAACTCCCAAACCGCCAAATTTGGAATATGTATTTATGCAAATTTGAAGTCATATTCTGAGACAGAAATATAAATTCTTATGACACAACAATGACATTTGTAAAAATTTACATTTCTTTAAGAATCATACATTTAAAGGATTCTGAAAGATGTATATTTAAAATAACTTCCATATGCTGTTTTCATAATCATTGCTATTTCCTGATAAGTTTAATATCTAAGGTCTTTCTATGGCACAGTGTGACTGCTGTGTCAGTCTTATGAAAACACAGTAGAATAAGAGTTAATGAAATGTTGACATAATTCTAGTTTCTGTGAAGAAGTTAAATAATATAATGAAAAGAAAAGAATTTACTCTGAGTATTAAATATATTCTATAAATATATTTATATTTTCATTATTAAATAAATTAAATATATTTATATTTAAGCTGAGTATTTAAGAAGTGGATTTTTATCATTTTTAATTAAATATTACCCTCCATGCATTATATGCAAATAATGCAAATATGCAAATACATATTTGTTTTTATCAATTAACTTCTGTTTGATTCTACTTTTTAACATGGGCTAAAAAGTGAATCTTAATCTATGTAGGGTCAATGCTCCATCCTTTTAGGTCTGTGTTTGAAAATTTCTAGTGCTTCCCAAGTATCAGGATGTTGGTAGGAGAGATAAATAGTTGCCCTGGCTGGTGCTGATTGAGCAATCAGTATCCCAGTTCAGTGTAGTTTCTTCCTTGTGCTGGTGCAACAACCCTTACTATCTACTCGGTGATGACTCAGTACCATCTTCTGTTGTTCCTTACTCCCCTAAGCATGAAAGGATTCTGAAGTTTTGCTTTCTCTGTCTTCTGAAGATGGCACCATGTGGGCTTTCTTTGCCTACACAATTCTCAGCAGTGTCAACTTAGAACTGGTGTAAGGATGATGGTCAGGTAGAGAGCTACCGATGTCTTACAATAACCCTGTAGCACCTTCGCCTAGTGTATGTTGAGTGCAAGAGGACAAGGATAGAAGGAGCGTGACAGGTCCCCCAAATCCCTCACTTGTGCTGAGAATCATATACATTGAAATTTTAACTTCCTTTGTTTTCTACATACTATGTATTATTCATTCCTTGGGACAGCAGAACTTCATCTGCTTCTTCCTGAATAGAGAAGGGTCATGGATGTAGGTAGAGTTTTCCTGCCTGGCCCACAGTCAGGACAAATCTCTGTCACCTGCCAGTCCCACAGCCTCTCAGACCCAACCAAGTAAACACAGAGACTTATATTGCTTACAGACTGTATGGCTGTGGCAGGCTTCTTGCTAACTGTTCTTATATCTTAAATTAATCCATTTCTATAAATCTAGACCTTGCCACATGGCTTGTGGCTTACCAGCATCTTCACATGCTGCTTGTCATGGTGGTGGCTGGCAGTGTCTCCCTCCACCTTCCTGTTCTCTCAATTCTCCTCTCTGTTAGTCCCGCCTATACTTTCTGCCTGGCCATTGGCCAATCAGTGTTTTATTTATTGACCAATCAGATCAACAGATTTGACATACAGACCATCCCACAGCACATGGATAAACAAAACTACAAACAACAACAACAAAACAAACAAATAAAAAGAATTGGATAATTGATAATACATCTGCAGCAAAAAAATAAGAAAAATAACAAAAACATAAGATTTAGAGAAAATGACAGACAACCCTGATGTAATGTTATTGTGTCTTGGAGAACTGATGATTTTGTGATACTGAGCAATGTTTTTCCTAATAGGATCCCAATGAGACCTCTTACCTACCTAGAAATCAGACAGTAGGGTCTTTTATTGATTAATTGATCTTTATAAGAAATGGGATACTTCAACTGAAAAATGTGAACTCAAGATATATGATTATTTAAGGCTCTAAAGAAATAAATCAAAGTTTTTCCAATGTTACATTCATTTGCTCATGTGAAAATTATCTCCTGCACTTTATTGCACTTGGCGCTCACATTCTTTTTCTTAAAGATTTATTTTTAGTTTTTTTTGTTTGTTTTTTTTTTTGTGTGTGTGTGTGTGTTTATGGAGTATGTGCATGTGAGTACAGGTGCCTGCACAGTCCAGGAGAGGCTGGTGGACCTCCTGGAGCTGTAATTACAAGAGGTTGTGAGCTGCCCAATGTTGGTGCTGGCAAACAAACCTGGGCCTTCTGCAAGAACCACACACATTCTTGACCATGGGGCCGTCTGTAGTCCCTTCGATGTCACCACGCCTAGTTGTGTTCAGTCCTTTGAGTATTTCATGTGTGCCTCAAGCAGCTTACTTCTTTGGGATCTGCTTCTAGAGAGTTCTGTGTTCTTTGGAGAGCATTGTGATACCTGAAATATTCGTGTATTCTTTGTGCTCCCGGGTTATATTTTAATTTCTAGGGACTTGGATATCTGTACTTAAAGAGTTTCCTACTTAGTAAATGACCATCTTCTGAAGATATGCCTTAGGGCATCTGTTATGTAATGTTGCCCTGGAGTCTACCGGAGTATCTTGTTATAATCTTTCTGTAAGTTTTATTATGGTTAATGGTCTTGGGCACTGTGCATACCATGGGAATAGTCGGGTATTTCTGAGCAGCCCAAGTACAGACAAATAGCTCATCTTACAAGATGGCCTCTGTACAGCATTCTGGGCAATTACTGGGTCACACAGTATGATATCCTTTCTCAAAGCAAGGCTACTGTGCAGATGTTGGGTTATCCACCTGAGTGGGTACAAGCCTATATGGATTGTGGAACTTCTTCAGTGCATATTGCCAACTCCACAATGATGCAGTATGCTGGTGCTTTCTCTTTGACGTACAGCTCTTCAAACAGGACACTCATTTTACCTCACCCAAAGGGCCACAGTGACAAATACTGTGTGTTTTGTTTCTCTTATTATGCTGTTGGCACAGGTCAGTGAATATGCACACATTTCAGTCCCTTTCTTGGTCATCTTTAGTGGTTTCCACCAGTCATTCATTCCAGAATATTACTGTATGCCTGATACTCCATCTCTTTTTTGTGAAAGAGGAGGTTTATCTATTCAGCATCTTGAATCTCCCTATACAGTTTTCAGCTACAGCCACCATGTGTCGCAAGTGACACCCCACTGATCTTTGACTACAGGTTGGCTTTTGTTCCTTAAATGTTTTTGAAGTACTTTATTGATTGAGCATGAGGAACAGTTGTCTCTTTCGATGCTGTTTGCTTCTCTTCCTCCTTTCCTAATGTTCAAAGTGAGGTCATCTTTTTCTAAACTCATCTTTTCCTTTTGCATCTACCGTGTCAAATGAGGCCAACAGCAACCAAGTCATGTTACTGTGTTCTTTTTCCTAAGCTTTCTGTGCTCACTCTCTCACTTCCAGCTTATCAGAGGTGACAGTTTCTCCCAAATGCATACCCGTGCATGACATGGGTTGTCACTTTTCCAGTACCTAATGGCAGCTTACTCACTAAGTCAGTACCCCACAGTTTTGGCTGTGTTATATAGGTACTTCTGTCCCTGAACTTGCTTCCTGTTAGTCACTTGGCCAGTGAGATAATGTACTGCTCCTAAATCCCAGTGGCCTATTCACAGCAGAATTTGTGGAGTTACCTGTTCCTAGGTTACCTGTCATCCTCTGCTAGAAGGATAGAGCAGCCACTGTTGGTGACCTGGCAGAATCATAAAAATGACTACTTACGAAACCTGTTTAGATACGATTTTCACTACCTTTGCTCATTTTTCTTGGGACAAAGTATACAGCCGAGCTTGATGTCAGTGAGTGGGCAGATTTATCCTTGTAGGGATTAAAAAGCATATAAATGGATCCAGAGAAGCCTCATCTACTCCAGCCATGCTGCATTTCCATCACCTATCATATAAAGTTCTGTAGTTACAGGACTTGGGCAGAAGAACTCAGCAACGTGCCCAGGTACATTTTCCCTAACAGTGAGTGCATAAAGGTCATCCTCTCCTTTCTGTGGGATTATTACATTCATTCACAACATTGTAATGCGTTTATTACTCAGTCTGAAAAATCTAAAAATGAGGGTCAGTGAAATTGCTCAACAAGTAGAAGAGCCCACCGTCACTCTTGATGATAGTGTTCTAGAGCCAGGCTCCACATGATGGGAGGAGAGAACCGACGTCTTCACCTTCGTCTCCGGCCTGCGGCTTACACGTGCATATACAAAATAAATTAACGAAAAAGAAAAATAAAACATTAGGAACCTAAATGCTATTTGAGAGGAAAAGATATTGCAGTGGTTAGTTTATCACAGTGGGAAAGTAGGCTCACCAAGGAAACGCATGAATGTTAAAGTCAGAACCTAAACATTTTCTAACTGCAGAAATTGTGCAAAAGCTAACATGACTGTAGGATTTTGTTTGTTTGTTAAACTTTTGTTTATTTGGTTGTGCACATGCACATATAGGCCAAGGGACAACTTGTAGGAGTTGATTCTCTCTTCCCACCATGTGGGTCTTAGGGATCAAACTCAAGTCTACCCCCTCACCAGCTGAGCCATCCCACAAGCTCAAGGGGTCTATTTTTTTTAATGGAAGGAAAAATCTGTGGAGTCTAGCAAGCATAGTAAAAAAGACATTTTGGGAAATGAAGTAAATTTAAACCAGTAGTGATAAACACACACAAAAAAAGTGATCTATATATAAGAGAACATGTATTACCTTGTTTCCACTGAAAAGGTTTAACCAGTCAATAGATAATGTAATCCAAAATAAACATAAATCATTGTAAAAACTGTCAACCCTGAATCAGAGGATAGGAAACATCTCACATAGTTCTTGTTACCTATCCCCCAATACCATTTGTTGGCAATAAAAGATAGTTGCAGCCCTTTCCCATCTGGCCTGGAACAAGCTGTTAGAAGCCTCAACACAAACTCCAAGTATTTTACATAGTCTTTATTCGTTGAATAATGGTCACTACTTATTTAATTAATCTGACTTGAAATGTGTAACATTTCTGATACAGCCATATCTTAACAAGATCTAACTAAACCATGTTTAGAAATTAACATTTGACAGAGCTGGAGATGTAGCGCAGTTATTAAGAACACTTACAGACCAGTTCCCAGCACCCACATCAGTTGGCTCATAAATGCCTATAACTCCAGCGTAAGAGCTCTGACAGCTCTGACAGCCAGATGTGGTCTACCCAGAAAATGCTGCTGAGAGAGCAAGGAAAAACAATCCAGAAAGTGTTCTGGATATGGCACACCAAAGGCTGTTAATGGTTGTGTAAGGAGTCCTCGAATTGTATTAAGAAGAGAAGGCAGGTTAATAGGTTGAAGAGACGGTAGGAAGTAAGAAGCAGCCATTACCTACGACACAGTGAGTCTCTTGGGAAGTTTTACTGTTGAAAGAGAAAGACAGCCTGAGCTAAAGAAGCAGTTTTCCTTTACATGTTTGTTTGGGTATGAGGTTTGTAGAGCGTGCATGTCACACTGAGAATGGACTGACTGAAAAGAGGGAATAAGCAGTAGTATTGGAGGCAAAGTGTTGGCTCCATTGAAAACAGAATTGTACCAGGATATTTTTTAATGATTTTGTAATAAATGGGGAAATAAACCCAGCCTCTAAGATTTAAAGCTTTTTATTATAAAGACTCCTAATATATCATAATTTTATCCATAGACTCAGTGTAGTTCCAGTAAAAACTTTAGCTTTTAAATCAAAACATGACAACATAATTCTAAACTGTACATAGTCATGGAAATGGTCAGGAGTGACCACAGCACTGTTGAAGAGTAACAGTAACATAGAAGGATTTCAGCAATCAGATACTGAGTCATTCTGAGGTTGCAAATTATGATTATAGCGCAGGACAGACAATATACCAATGGGCTGGGATAAAAATCTCCGGAACAGACACTTACTGGTAAGGTAACACTTCAGAGTAGTGCACAAAAGGAAATTCTCTGTTAAAAAAAAAAAAGACAAGACCAATAAGCAAGAGGATTAAATTTGTCTATAAGGTAAACCACAGGAGAGAACCAGTTTCAGATACATGACGTCTTTGAAATAATATGAAGTGTAAAATAATGCTAAGTTAGTGACCCTGGACAAGGACAAGAGTTCTTAAATAAATACAGAAGGAAAACCCTATAACATAACAATGTGATCAAATTAAGAACTCATTCCATCAACAGGTGATACTAGAAGAATGAAGAGGGCAAAATAGAGGACAGAAAATCATAACACATTTACCCAGTACCAACAAATAACTAAGCTAAATAAAAATGTCCCATGCCTATTAAGAAAAATGACCATTTAATTAAAAATAAATTGGCTCAAACTCAACTATATCTTTTATAAAATGAGAATGAATATGGAAAAAATAAACACATCTAGAAAATACCACAGACGGAGAAATTTGTAAGAATAGGGATTTTTCACGGTTTTTTGGAGGCAGGAAAGTTCCTGTTCAAGCCCCAGAAAGGTCAAGTGTCATATGATGGCCCAATCTGCAATGCTTCTTTGTAGTGGGTGAGTGCACTGAATGGGATGAGTTTTGCTCCCTTTAGCCTTTACAAAGATTACTAATCCTGTTCTTGGGAGTTCTGCCCAAAGACATCATCATCCCTACACCTCACCTCCTCATACTGTTGCACTGAGGAGTTAAGGTTCAGTAGGGGCTTTGGAAGAGATGAACATTCAAAGTATAACAGAGGGTTTGTTGGTGGCTTCTGCTTGTATCTCAAGCCTCTTTTATCTTCTGGATATATCTATATCCCTATATATTACAGCTATTCATAAGCCAAGTCCATTCTAATATTATTCACTGATCTCATCACCATGAGGAGAAAAGAAGTAAACTGGTTACTTTTCCCTGAAATTCTCCTAGCTTGAGAAAACTTTCCCCAAGACTTTAGCAGAAACTACAAGGACTGGGGTGAGAGAAGATGAGATGAGCAGATGAGGAAGGTGGCCCTGGTTAACATCTACTAACTATGTTCGAGCTAAGGGATTGAGCTAAATGTTTGAAGTGGATCACCTGTTTTAATCCCCACACCTTCACAGATTGGGTAACTCTGATTGGATAACTCTGAGGTTAATTACTAGCTTTCTCAAACTATTACATTTGGGAAGAGAATCGGTTCTTTATATGTCCTAGCCACAAAGCCAATCCCATAATTACTCCACATTCTTTTGCCAAGTCTACATCCGGACATTCCTTTAACTTTGACACATTCTTGGCATTGAGACCTAGAAAGATGCAAGATACAGAATGTGAAGTGCTCCAGGTACCATGTGAGAAGGAGGAGGGTCCTGATGGGCATCATGAGAAGATGCCATGGTAACATCCTATAACCAATGCCAGTCACAATTTTGGATAGGGGTAGGAAAATGTGTAATCCCACTGCTGGTAGATGTAACACTTAACTACTGCTGCTTAGATTCCCAGGTATACTTCATATGCTTAGGTATAGTTTAGCATTTAGTTTTATGTAGAAATATTAGGGAATAATGGAGGCTTCTGGGATTTCCATGTGTTTTTTGTTTCTTCTCACTTGAACAGATCCCATTTCTATCACTTTGGAATATGTTACAGAAACAGATACTATACGCATCTCATAAATATTTTAATTTTTCACAAACTGTAAAGTCACCCTCTCTCAGGGAATCCAGCCTTACACTAACCCAAGGAAACATGTCTGCCTCGTGTTTTGCAGACGTTGAGTAATGAGATGAGTACAGATGATGAGCATGAATACACAGAAGAAAAGGACAGCTACATCTGCGCAGTGTGCCTCGACGTGTACTTCAACCCCTACATGTGCTACCCTTGCCATCACATCTTCTGCGAGCCCTGCCTGCGGACTCTGGCCAAAGACAACCCTGCAAGCACTCCCTGCCCGCTCTGCCGGACCATTATTTCTAGAGTCTTCTTCCAGACAGGTAAAGGGTCTCTTCCGCTATCATAGTCACCTAATGTTTTCCGATTGCTGTTTTGGTTGTAACTCCGAAGGTAGCGTGTACGTGACTGTGGAGTTAGTGAAAAAAGCATACTCAAAGTGGCTGTTGCTCTAGTTTATAAAACAGTGCTCGCCTAACTACTGGAACCATGCCAGCATCACAGGCTAAAGTAGATCTTTGTTACTGACCCCGAACTCTGAACTCGGATCCTTCCTCCTAGCCAGCTGTGGGTCAGTCTCTACAGACGCCTCCAGGGTGAGGGAAATTCCGTCTGAAGCAACACTGTTGCCTTCTTACCCCTCTGCTGCTGGCGTTCTGTGGCCCTCATATCTGAGGACAGTCATTAAACCTGTTACCCAAACTCCCAAATCTCTAAGCCAGGAATGCCCAGTCTTTGACACGGCTGTATTGTTAGTTACAGATGTGTTGGGCGACATTCAGAGCTATCCAGAGATGCATGCAGCCACCAGTAATGGATCTGATGCACCTCCCCCAATCATTCCTGATGTGGCTAAGCTCTTTTTTGTTTTTAAGCAAGTTTACCTACTTGTGTAAAGATGGTATATAGCCATCTTAATGGTATTTCACCCACGTTGGTGAAGAGATCCAAACTAATGACCATGAACATAGAGAACTAAGAAGTGGCCATGGTCACTACTATGTACTATCCAGAGGGAGGGGCTTTCTGTCTCCATGCTTTGTCCTCAGACCAATAGAGTCAAATGGGGGTCAAGGTATGTACTTTATTAATGGTAAAATTGAAGAGTTAGGCAGCAGTTTTATTCCTTGAAAGAAATCAAGACCCACCACCCGTCTGGGTGAAGCAGTGGGGTTGGTACCCCAATCCAGCCAGCTGCACAAAGGCTTGTAAATCTCTCTAATCAGACAGTGAAGAGAAAGGAAAGCTATGGCCCTCTGATCTGCCTAGTGCAAGGATATTGCTGTACAGAATCACTGCACATCTCATGACCAAGTGTCAATGCAATACCAAGATAAGAGAAATAGAAGTTGAATGGAGCACAGACTACATATGGATAGAGGTGCAGATGTGTAAGCTGTGGGGTCCTACACTGTAACTACAGCTTGATCGAATTTTAAATGTTCACACTATATAAGGAAAAATAGAAGTGAATCTTTAAAGAAGCGATTTTCATTATTCGTATTCTCCATTAGAAGAAAATACAAATTCTCAAGGATAACTAAAGGAGTTTCTGGCACTTAGCCCTATGAGAAATTTTGTGTGACTTCTCTGGAATATATCAAGAGGAAGCAATATCCTTAAAGCATCCTCAGAGAAAATCACAACATCAAAATTTCTCTTTGTTGCTCATGGTATTTTAAATAAAACCTGAGGAAATATCAGTATAAGTAAGATAAAGCCATATTGCTAATTGCTAATACAGTATGGCTCAGGTTTCTTGTTAAAATCATTTTAAGTAGTAAGCTCAGGCTCACCCATATTCCTACCATTTTAAAGTAGCATCTAATGAATGTCTTTCCACAACACAGTGTATGTGTGCACGTATGCCTGTCTAGGCTTTTGTCCTTGTTACCTAAACTATCAGTCCACGTAAACATTTTCTAACTTGTTTCCTTGTTTAACCTAAAGTCCTTGTGTTACTTGTAATGACATCATGTTCTACTTAGCCCATTTACTTTTATGGAATATTTACACTTTTATTTATAATTTTATTTATACGTTAGTGGTATACATGGATAAATATTTGAACATATCATATAGTGTTTCCTTCTAATGAACTTCCAGAAGTAGAGACAGTAGTTAAAGCCTGCGTTTTAAGGTAGTACATGAATTATCATTGACAATGGTATGTGAGGGCTTGTCTCTACAGCCTTGGCCATCCAGTTCTCCATTTTAAATTCCTGACCAGGAAGATGTTTTGTTTATTTAGTGCCAATTTTTGTCATAAGTGGAAAACAATCTTCCACTTTTGTCCTTTACACCTTATTTTTGGTTATAGTATTTTATGGAATGTGCCAAATTTCTAGATTTTGTTTTTTTGTTTGTTAGTTTGGTTTGGTTTTGGTGTGTTTGTATAGGGTGTTTAACCTTCATCTTTATTGTTAAAATTTAGGCATTAAAGGCCCTACTAACTATACAAGTTTATAACCCTTCCTTTTACCTATTTTTTAAGTGACATTTTGTCATCATTTTCCCACAGTTCCTGAGGTGCGTTACTTACCTAAGGATACAGTACCAGTTTGCAATCCTTAGGCACATGCCCCGGCAACATTTAACAAGCCATTCTTTCTGTGCCGACCGAACTGTCTTCCTTCGAAAAGCAGCAGCAGCTCCTAACACATGCCTCTCTTATAGCTCCTCCATTGTAGCTACTGCCTTGTCCTGAACATACTTCACTTCTTATCATTTTAGTATTTGTAGTTGAATAACTCAGAAAGTAAGGTTAAATTAATTTGAGGATGAGTGGCATTTTAGTGGATATTTTTATTAATGGTGATTATTATAGTTTATCACTTTCCAGTAAAGTCCTACAATCCCCTTCCTAAGAGTTCTGCACATTTCATGTTAACTTGATGTCTCTATATTCAGTGGTTGCTATTGTAACATTGATTTTTTTTCTTCCTTCAGTTTCTGCCATTTCTGTGATGTTAGGAAGGTCACCTAGTCTTCGGTTCTTCTGTCCTTGTCCTCTGACTGAGTGTTGGGGATTAGTTAGTGAATAAATTAATCATATAAATTACCTAATTTCATCATTCTGACTGTGGGACTGTTATTGCCAAAGGTTATAGTGGAAAAGCTGTCCTTCTTCAACGTGATGATTTGAGGGGTTCCTTGTATCATATTTGTTACATTAGCTTCATGGGTAGAAATACAGTGATACTATACTCATTCCAAATTTATCCCATGGAGTGTTCTTTAGTGAAATAATGTCCTTATACTTGAACTGTAACTTTCCCTAATTTAATGCTCTTGTTTAAATTACTTGGTGTTAGCTGATAGTATTAGCTCCTTAACGCTGATAAAAGTTGAAAAGTAGACATGAGATAGGATATACAGAAGAAATGACAGAGGCATCAAGATCTGCTTATAAAAATAGGTACCAAGATAGACTGTTAAAAGTTGGAAGAAAAAAGTCACATTTGTAACGGGTGCTATCAGTTGCTACTTAATATCCATAAGCACCTCCTTTCTTCCTAACTTAGCCCCAAGCATTGAGCCCTCTTAACAAAGGCACACTGGTCCTGGTAGCCAATCCCATCCTCTGATCATTAGTAATATGTCCCACTGACCAGCCATTGGTTCACAAACGAGCATGAGGTCTGTCCAAAGAGATGAGAAAAAAACACATTGGAAGAACTGTTTTGTTTCTCTTTGGGCATGGACAAAAGTGTCTAACAGTGTTACTTGCTGATAGACATCTTCTGAGCAAGTGAGGAACCAGACTTAGTATGAAGACTTTAATATGGATGTCAGAGCTGAGAAAAATACATGAAGTATTTTGAAGAACAAGTCTGAAGTAGAACTTTAGATTTCCTTCTATATGAAATAATAAATTCGCTCATTAAATGGGGCAGTTTTATAGATTTCCTGTTAAGTTTCAACTAATAGTAACTTAACAGACCAGGCATGATAATGCACCCTTTTAATCCCAGCACTCATGAGGTAGAGTCGGATCTTGGGAGTTCAAGACTAGCTTGGGCTACAGGACAAGTTCTAGGACAACAAAGGCTACATAGTGGACTCTGTCTCAAAAAACAAGCAAAAGCAACTTAACTGATAAAATCATACTAATTATAAAGATAACATAAAGAGACTAAAAATGATGGTTGATACATAAAAATTCACAGATGTGAAGGCTAGAAGACAGTATAAAAGCTAGTCAACAATATTTTAAGTTAATAAAGAAATAGTAAAGTGGACATGTGAGGTAGTGATATGATACTGGTATCTATAACCTCTACCAGCATAACCATTTAACTAATGAAAATATTTCTCTAAATCACATTAACCTAAGTTCATAGAGCAAATGGGGAAGGGTTTATTAAAAAAAATTACTAAAATTTACCACTGTTGGACTGGGAAGGTGGTTCAGTCTCTCTAAACTGTGTATTCAAGTCACTAAAGAATTAAAAAGTAGGCAACCACTAAAACAAGACCCAAGAAAAAGAAGAACCTTCATACCCATGGTTAAATGATTAATGCAAGAGTCCCCAAAATTGTCTTTAGTGATGGTTTACCATATGCTTCTCATACAACTATTTACCTATATGGAAAAGATTGAATCGGATTCCTGCCTCACAATATGCATATATATGTTAATTCTAGAACAAAGCCATAAATGTAGGGCAAACTAAAAATAAATTCTTAGAAGAAAGCCTGTCTTTATCTTTGTGAACTTTGATTTAACAGTGGTTTCTTAGATACAACACCTAGGGCACGCACATTCAAAGGAAATAGATAAATTAGACTTCATCAAAGTTAAAAACAGCCTTACTTTAAAGTAGATACATCAAAAAAGGGGCAAATGAGGCTCTTCTTGCTAGCATTCCAACTAATAGACTCAAGGTTCACGTTGTGAAAGCCTGTAAGTTACACAAAATGTAGGAATGTCTCAGATATTGGAAGGGGGTCATAGAGTCAGCACATCTATTATAAAATCACTCACTATTCCCGTCCCTTTCCTATTCACAATACTCTTGATCTTAAAGGACGTTCCTGCCCTTGTCCTAATATGTCTCTCTTCTCCACCAACCCTCCCCTATTGACTGCCTCCCTGACCTCTGTTTCAGTACTCTGGACTGCAGTGGAACTCAGAAAAGATAAGTAGACACAAAGAAATAGAAGTAGCTAATTATCTCCCTGGTGTGTGGAAATCTCACAACAAGCGGGGAAATAACATTTAAGCTAACTAACCTGAGACTTTAAGCGTTGAAGGGGAATGTGATATTCCATCAGAGATGTTTGGGTTGTCACAGTAATTGAAGGATGATACTTGAATTTAGGCAGCAGGGCAGCAACATCCTGCAGCTTTTGGGACAGTCCCAAATAGTTCTGAATTATCCTGTTTCTGTCTGACCTTCTAATGTCCTACGCAGCTCTATTCAGGACATACAGCTTATAAGCAAGAATATCACACATTTTATATTCTCTTTTTACTGTGACCATCTGTGATTTGTCTTGGTCGTGTCCAAGTTTGTAGGAAGGTCATTTCATAGTTTCTCTGCTTCTGCACCAGGAAGTCTCCTCTATTAATTCTGATGCTGATGTGGCTCTCGGTTTGCTTATATTCATGCCTCTACTTTTCCATTTCTTCCGATTCATCTCATATAGAGTAATCTCTGCCTCTGAAACCCATATTGATTCTATATCAGGAAGGCTGCTTGACTGTTGATTTGTCTTCTAAAACTTTAATATATGGAAATGAATTTTTTATTATGAAAAGAAATAACAAAATAGTCACAGTATTTAAAGTATGGTTTCTCAGATCTCTATCATCTTTTCACCACCTTTATAAATTTTTCTTTGTCCACATATCAGTAGAGATATTTTTTTCTGCTTAAGGAATTTTCTTACCAACATAATTTTTAAGTATTTATTTTAGCCTTATCCTTAGCAATATATCTGTGAGTTTCTTGGTTTGATGTTCTAGTTTATATCTTCTATTTTACCTTTACCATAAGTGATAGCTGGAAAATATTCAGTCTTATCCAAATCACTTCAGATATTATTAATGGCTTACAAACCAATTTCTGAAAAACATTGGCTCATAATTATGGACATCCGTCCCTAAAAGAAAAGCCCTGAAATGACTTAACACAGTTCCTGGGAGTGAGCTGGGTAGAAAGAACAGCCCGTCCACCGCAGCTCTAGATGGTGTCTCCTGTGTTGTCCAGGCTATCTCTACCTCAAGTAAACACCCAGCCTGAGGCTCCCAAGGAGCTGTAGCTACTGATGCACACCACCACCTTCCTTTATTTATTTTTCCCATTTTTTCTTGACCTCTACTATACCACTTGATATTTCTAACCATTAAGGTGTGTTACTTTGACTATTTTTACATAATAATGTAGCCTAAGGTTGTGGGTCATATCTTTACCCATAATTTGGGAGACTGAGACAGAAGGACCACTGTGAGTTTCAGGACAGGCTAGGCTACATAACAAGCTCCATGCCAGTCTGGGATACACAGTGAAACCTTGTCTCAATCACATAAAATAATTAAATAACCTAAACAAATTAGTAGTACTGAGTGTAATAGTGAAAAGGGAGAATAACGTTGTATTTCCTCTTACATAGAGGACAAAGAATTCTGAATTTTGTTAAGCCAAGGTTATCTATTAATCACCTCCAAGGAACCACTAATGTATCCCTTTCTATAGATTTCAAAAATCTTGTCCTAAAATGTAACTTACAGCAAAATAAAAAAAAAAAAAACTATGAATACTTAGCATTTTGTCTGCAGATTTCTTTTTTTTTTTTTTTTTTTTTTTTTTTGTTTTTCGAGACAGGGTTTCTCTGTGTAGCTTTGCGCCTTTCCTGGATCTCGCTCTGTAGACCAGGCTGGCCTCGAACTCACAAAGATCTGCCTGCCTCTGCCTCCCAAGTGCTGAGATTAAAGGCATGTGCCACCACAGCCCTTATCTGCAGATTTCTAACAGCTCAATAAATGTTAGTGTTGAAATGGGTTCAATTAGATGGATTCCCTTTTGGCTTTTCTATCTTGAACAAAGTGGTCATTCCTGACTAAAGCTTAAATAAGTTTTCAAAGCTACCAAAAGATTTGGTAATCCAAAATAAATATGATTGTCTGAAGTAAAGTGTTTGGTTAAATGTTGTAGCATTAAAGTATTTTTCCATTATGTAAGTATACTACATTTTCTTTACCCATTCTTCTGGTGGGGGACATCCAGGTGTTTCTTGTCTATGGCTATTATCAAGAGGGCAACAGTGAACATAGTTGAACAAGTGTCTGGTAACATGAAGTATCCTTTGGGTATATGCCCAAGAGTGGTATAGCTGGATTTTAAGGCAGATTGGTTCCCATCTTCTCAAAGAACAGCCACACTGATGTCCTTTGTGGCTGTACGAGTTTACACTCCCACCTACAGTGGAGGAGTGTTCCTCTATTCCACATCCTCTCCAGTGCAAATTGTCAATAGTGTTACTGATCTTAGCCATTAGGACAGGTGTAAGATGGAATCTCAAAGAAGTTTTTATTTGCATTTCCCTGATGACTAAGGATGTTAAGTGTTTTCTTTAAGTGTTTCTCAGCCATCTAAGTTTCCTCTATTGTGAATTATCTGTTTAAATCTGTACCCCTTTTTTAATTGGATTATTTGTTTTCTTGATATTTAGTTTCTTAAGTTCTTTATATATTTTAGATATTAGCTCTCTGTCAGATATGTAGTTGGTAAAAACATTTCCCACTGTAGACTGCCACTTTGAATGACGGTGTCCTTTACCATGCAGAAGCTTCTCAGTTTCATGAAGTCCATTTCATTAATTGTTGATCTTAGTGCCTGTGCTAAGAGTGTTCTGTTTAGAAAGTCATTTCCTGTGTCAATGAGTTCAAGCTTTTTCCCCATCGTCTCTTCTGCTGGCTTCAATGTATCTGGTTTTACGTTGAGGTCTTTGATCCACTTGGAGTTGTGTTTTGTGTAGGCTGATAAGTATTCTTTTTGGATTCTATTTGGATTCTTCTACATACAGACATCCAGTTTGGCCAGCGCCATTTGTTAAAAGACACTATCAAAAGAGAAACATAAACACCAAGCCAGCCATAAACACTTCTCTGCCTGCCTTTCCTACCTGCAATGTATACTAGGACAACATGACACAAACTTGGGGAAATAATCAGCCAGTAACAGATTTGACTTAAGGCCCACTCCATGAGATGCTTGGGTGACCAAGAATCTGAGACTAGATAGCCCAGGGACCTAGGATAAAACCAAATAATACTGGTCTAAAAACAGCGGGGGTGGGGGTGGAATGTAGTGATAAAATGTGTCCTGATATATTCTGCTATACTCAAAGATTAGCGTCTTGTTCAGCCATCATCAGAGAAGCTTCCTCCAACAGCAGATGGGAAACAGATATAGAGCCCCACAGCCAGACATTATGCAAAGAGTGAGAGACCTTGGAACACTCAGCCCTAAATGGGATGTGTCTGTCAAACCCCTGCTCCCCTCCAGGCTCAGGGAACCCCTCAGAAAAGGAGGGGGAAAGAGTGTAAGACCTAGAGGGGATGGAGGACACCAAGAAAACAAGGTCCTCACTCATATGAACTCAGAGACACTCTGGCAGCATGAGTGGGGCTGCACAGGTCTGCACCGGGTCCTCTGTGTTTATGTTATGGCTTCCAGCTTAGGGCTTTTATGAGATTCCTGAGTTTGCCAAAGAGTGGGTCTCTGACTCTTAAACCTATTCTTGCATTTTTTTCTTCTGTTTATTTGTCTTGTTCAACTTCAATGTGATAGTTTTTGTTTTATCTTATTGTATTTTTTTTTTGTTATATTTTAAATAAATGAATAGAAAACCTAGCCACTAGGGTAAAGGTTAACAAAGAAATTGTCATTTATACCTGCTGGGAGAGGGAAGCTCAAATGTCTCCAATGGAGCGACACTGGGTACATCAATGACACTCCAGGGCAGGCCTCACGTTCAGGAGCAGTTGACCAACATATAATGGACTCCACAGTTTTTCTGTGTGCTTTTATTTAGTTACAGTTTAGAAGGTTTGTTGGTGTTGTTTGGGTAGTGTTCTGTTTTCTTGATTGGGGTGGGTTGGTTGTACTGACTGGGTTTCTGGTTTTTTTTTTTTGTTTTTTTTTTTTTTTTTTTTTTTTTTGAGAAAACTAAAAGTTGGTAGGAGAGGAGAAGAATATGATCAAAATATATTTAAATTTAAAACATATTTCTTTAGCCTCTTAAGTAAAGGGTTAAAATTTCATAACTCTTTATTTATTCTGACACACCATTACATTTAATTATATTATAAAAACCAAATATTGTAGTACCAAATGCTAAAGGGAAAAAATGTAATCAATCTGAACAAAATTTCAACAAAAGTTTATCTTGCTAATAACAAGAGCTCCTAAATATTAAAAATCCACTGAGCTTAACTTGCCCTCAGTGATGACTAAGATATAAACTCTATAGCTCCATTTTGACAAAATGACAAATAAAGCAGGTATGGGCTTATTTTTGTCCTTGTTTTGTGTCTCTTTGGGCTAAATTATTGAGCTGCAGAATAGTATTTCCCTCAGTAGATTTAATTGTGAGTGAATGATTCACAAGGAAAGGTATGAAAATCAGATTCAGAGTGACTTGGCAAGCATGTGTAGGTTAAGATTTGTCAGAATTCAGTGAGAGTCCCGGTTGGCTTTTTTCCCAGCATGCAAATCCCTTAGGACTCCCAGTTAGTGGCAGATCTTCAATTACCACATAGTAAGAATTCCCCAGGCCTGAAGAACTGGCCCCATGATTAGACTGTTCTTTCTTACCTTGTGTATTTTTGTGATTGAAACTGGTAACTTTCCACTGAATTTAAATCTTAACAACAGACCAGCTTTCTCTACCTTGTTCACATTGAACATTTTGAAGTATCTTGAATGTATACAAAATGCATTTAAATAGGAGTGTTGGAATCCATTTTCAAATGGAACTTTCCCACCCTTCTTGAAAAGGTGCAAATAATTATTACCCAGAAGTCCTGAAAATAGCTTGGCAACAGTTGGTGACTGTTCATTGCTCTACAACAAAGTGTGTCTTCATGTCAAACATGTTAACCCTTCTCCATTCCTGTGTGAAGGGGAGATCTCAGATGTGCCTGACATAGCATCTTAACTCATCTGTACTTGTTCCACTGTTCAACAGTAAAAGAAAACTATTTGGATTATATGCCCTAAAAAGTAATAAAAACATTCCAAAAACACACTTCATAAGGCAGTGATTCTCAGCCTTTTTTTTTTTATTAAGAGATGTTCTATTCATTTTACATGCCAACCACAGCTTCCCCTGTCCTCCCTCCTCCTGCCCTCAAGCCTTACCTCCAAGGTAAGGTTTCCCATGGGGAGTCAGCAGAGCCTGGTGCATTCAGCACTGGGCCAGTGGCACAATGGATAACTCGTCTGACTACGGATCAGAAGATTCTCAGCCTTCTTAATGTTGTGACCCTTTAAATCAGTTCCTTATGTTGTGGTGACCCCCAACCATAAAATATTTAGATGCTACTTCATGACTATAATTTTGCTAGTGTAAAGAATTCTAATGTAAATATCTGATATGCAGGATTTCTGATGTGCCACCCCCAAAGGGATGGCAATCCATAGGTTGAGAAACACTGCTTACAGTATTGATGAACCAAAAGCAAATGGAGTAGCAAGGATTGTGTCTCTGTAGCTGCAGAGAATTGTTTCCTTAGAAAAGTCTGCTTCTCACACCAGCAACCACTTACTGGAATCTAAGTTCATCTCTTGTTTACGCCTTGCAAATGTGTACAAAATTATACTCCATCCATATACATACATAGCAATCTGTACTCTATACATTAATCTCCTGGGAGATTAATAATGTCTATGAATAATATATAATATGCACAGAAGCTACTGGACCCTCTGGGGAATTGTATCTCCCCTGAAAGAACTGGCCCTCCTAACCATTCTGAGAGAAGGAGCCTATTACTGTCACAACTTTCCACGTGTCCCTTTCCCTCAGATGTTCTTTTGTGCTTTGTATTCCTGGCAAAAAATAAAAATCATGTATCAAATAATATAGAACTAAGACATTAATTAT
Organism: Peromyscus leucopus; assembly: GCF_004664715.2. NCBI lineage: Eukaryota > Metazoa > Chordata > Mammalia > Rodentia > Cricetidae > Peromyscus > Peromyscus leucopus. Next base: position 43,460,497 of record NC_051072.1, read on the forward strand.
GGGGGAAAGGATTTGTAATAATGAGAAAGGGTTAGAAATGGTTAACAAGGACTTTAATAATCTGAACGAGATACCTGGACACATATCTTTCAGCATTTTAAATTAGACTCTAACACTGCTGGACCTGTCTAATAGACTCTGCCTTGTATTTATAATCTTACCCTCTTCCATTTCTTAATAATATTCCAGGGCACTACCCTGGATTAGCCCTGTGAGAACCCTTGGCTCACAGCATTGAGATTGTCTTTTTACTCGATACAGTTGATTACAGGCTCCATGCCCATGGCATAGCTGTCACTTCTACAGTGAGCAAGATGCTAGAAATGTGCTTAACAAATATTTGCTTAACAATAATGAGGTGCATAAATATAAAGTGACCAAATACCAAGGCTAAAGCTGAAATCAAAGTGAAAAGCTGGCTGTATGGCACAGGCCTTTAATCCAGTACTCAGCAGGAAGCAGACCTTTGTGAGTTTGAGGCCAGCCTGGCCTATACAGTGAGTTCCAGGCCAGACAGGTCTACCATAGTAAGACCCTGTTTCAAAAAAAAAAAAAAATGCCATATTGGTATAATCTATACTCCAAAATCACTCTATTACACATATAATTGTCCCTTCCTTATTGTTAATGAAACCTGATAGTAATGGCCCTGTAATAATGTAAATTATGTTTATATATAGGCCTCAAATATATCTAAGAAATGATAATTCCTTTATCTTACCTGTCAAATTTATCATGTTGTGTGTGGTGTGTGTGTGTGCGTGCGCGCGCGTGTGCGCGCGCACGGATAGGCTCCTGGTTAATTTTTGCATGATTTCGATTGCTTCCCACTTTGCTTTTGAGACAGAGTCTCTCCTTGAACCTGGAGTTCACTGACTGGCTGATTGGCCAGACAGGCAGGCCAGCAAGCTCCGGGTAAAGGAGCTTCATGCCTTGAGTGCAGTCTCCAGGACCCCTGTAGCAGAAGAGAGCTTCCTCCTAACCCTCACACCCAAGCTGTGGCAGGCACGGACCCCTGGCAACAATCCAAGGTTGTTCATACATTTTATGTTGAATCAGAGGGCAGAGTCAGTCATTGACTGACCCTAATTAGCCATAGAGGTTTTGGAAAACCCACATAGTGGGGTACAGGAAAATATAGGCAGAGGCTTAGAGAAATCCTTGGCCCTCTCAATCTGGTAAGTGTGGAGAATTAGGGTCAGCTGATCATTCCTCTGCCACTCTCTGGATCTATCAGACTTTTGCCCCAATATCTGACTCTTGAATTTTTATTGATATAAAAATAACTTAGATAAATGCATCACACCCGTCTGAAACTCTGAAACTGTAAATAAATAAGATGCCATTCTGCTTAAGTGAGAAAAAAAGAAGCATGTGCTGTCCAGTAGGTAGGAGCCACTGAAAGGAATACAGATGGCTTGTCCCCTCCCTCCTGCCTCCTGCTTGTTCTTGGTGCTTCTTGAAGGTTATTTTAAGAGATGTAATGTTGGAGGTTCTGTTTGTTTCTGATGCCTGAATTTTCAAGCCTAAATGCTACTGAGATGAAACAATACATACACACACACACACACACACACACACACACACACACACACACACACACACACGAATATCTTCTCTGGGTAAGGAATGGTACTACTCAGGTTTATAGAAGTGTAAGATAAAGACTTATTACATCTAAATAGTATTACAACCAAAAAAGACTTTAGGTCATTTCCCCCAGTGGCTGTCCACTCTAGCTGTGATTCAGAATCATTCAAAGAGTTTGTTAGAGAGAACAGACTTACAGACCACATACACAGCAGTGCTGACCCACACTGTCTGGATGAGTGTGCCTTTTTAGCAGTGTCTTAGTGATTTTGACACCTAGCCAGGCATTTTGAAAGCATGGATCTAATACAATGCCCTTTAGATAGAATTAGATTCAATTAATCTCCATCCCTAAATACATCATCAAAGTACCAGGCACATAGCAGATCACAGACCAGATTTGTGCTGGAGATTAGGTGGGAAGTGGATATTAAAAGCAGCTCAGTGGTTGATAGAGAGCCCCACTGTTAAAATGCATTAAGCCCAGATCTTACATGGCCCAGCAATAATTGCAGCAATGGTTTCTGGATCTTCTCTTGTCCATGTCTTTCTGATTAAGTGTAGCAAAAAAAAAAAAATCATCCAAAATGATCAATCTCACAAGATCATGCTGTAGGCATGCAGGTGCATGTACAGGTAAAATTTTCATATAGCTTGCAAATTATAATAATTGCTCTAATCATACTTTCTTCATTTGTTTACCCTGAATATGTTATCTACATATTTCACTACATTGCTTTTTAAAAAGCACACTGCCTTTTGAGCTCCTTAAGGCCCAGAAGAGGAGTAACATCAACACCATTATTGATGTTACTTTTTACATCTTCTCCCAGAAAAAGCTCTTGCTGCCTTTTACATTTCTTAAATCAGTTTTACCAGAGTCCAGTTATATTTCCAAATAAGTTTTCAAATAAGAGAGAGTGTGTGATGGTGTTTCTGTTTGCTGCATCACCATTTTAGAACTTGGTTACAATGTTCCCAGGAGGAAGAGGGAGGAATAATAAGAATTCTTGAGTTACATGCTGTTTTTGCTTTGTTTATATTGTCTCTAACAGGAAATCTTCATTACCTTACCACCTTGGTCTATTTATGAGGGCATTTAGAGTGTTGTGTTATTTTCCCCAATGGTCAACACAGTATCACTTATCAGACACTTGATTTATTGGAAAATTATGCAAATTAAAATCATTAGCCCTAGAGGGTAATGTTACAAGTCATTTTATGGCTTCTGAGTTCTCCTTTCCAGGGGTGTGAATGGCACAGAGGATGTGAGATGGTGATGATTCCTCTTAGCCAGGAGATAGTTGTCTTGACGGAAGGGGTTGTTTGTTGGCAGTTGACAGAGTGGACTTAGTAAAAAAGCATTCTTGCATTTCTGCAGAAGACAGGCCAAGGGTATCCACCCTGAGAGCATTTAAGTGTTTAAACACATAAGGGACAAAGAATGCAGGAGCCATAACAGGCCCAGCTTACATAAGCACACAGACTAAACATTCCCTTTTTACTAACTCGTGTGCTTGGATTGTTGGCCAACATGTACAGATTCAGGGATGGGGCTGGAGTTGGAACTTTCATGCATAGCCTCACTTACCTAATCTTTTTTTTTTTTTTTTTGACACTGCCCGTTAGTGGTTAATGTAAACTTGTGAATTAGTTTTTCTAATGACTTTCTTGAGAATCACCCTAGGGCAGTGATAGATAGAAACAGACTATTCCATGCAACTAGAGTAGGCTGAGGCTCAGAGGCAGAGGTAGAAGAGCAACTAAAGAGGGGCCGGTGCTACATGGCATCATTTGGGGATGAGGTAAGAGCAGGGGTTGATGGAGATGCTGGTCGTTTCTCACAATAGCACTAGCTACCAGGTCTGCATTACCCTCTCCAAGGAGATCTCCTGCATAGAGAAGTCAGACTCCAGCAATGCCTGTCTGCCCTTGTGTGGCTCTGTGACTCTCAATCTGTCTGCTGTTTGAAGGAAAGACCATGTATAGACTCTGGTTGGCCTGTGGGTACTGCAAATAAATATTCCCTTTTTAACTCATTAGCAAAGCTTCTGAAATATTGAGGATGCATTTTTACATTTTTAAAGGTCGCTCTGATCTGCCGCAGTACACACTGTAAATGCCCAATACATCCTTATAAAGAATTAAACACATTATGAAGTAAAAAGATCTGAAATGGATTTTCTTTTCACTCTCAGCCCCGAGCCCTGGTCACCCTCTGGTGATACTGTTACTGAAGTGGTGAGACTTGGTTCTTTTCCGAAACCTGTTTATTTCTGTTCTTCAGTCTGCGGTCCTCTTGACAACCGCCTGTGTGGTGTGCAGCACCATCTCATCACTTGGCATGGTTCCTGTTGCAAATGCTTCTCAGTAAACACACATTCTGTATGGAAGCATAGTTTCAAAGCTGCATCAAATAGAAATCTGGGTGACATATTTGAGTTTTTAAAAATTAAATACATTTTTTATATTTACAGACTCAGAGATCTGAATTTATTATCAAAATCCTATGATAAGCTATCACATTCTTGCCATTTTATTCAAATGAATGCTTAAAATGCTGCTTTCTCTCCTCTCACTCTAGAACTGAACAACGCCACAAAGACATTCTTTACCAAGGAATATCTGAAAATAAAACAAAGCTTTCAGAAATCCAGCTCTGCGAAGTGGCCCTTGCCGAGCTGCAAAAAAGGATTCCATCTCTTTGGAGGTAAGGAAGGGAACCCCAAGATAAAAGCAGATGATGGGTCCATCCACACCTATCCCCACAGCTACTTCTTCATTAGAGATGTTGCTACAACCCTATTTCCACATTGGTCACTTTCAAGGATTTTGGTGATAATCTCTCTGAAAGCTACAAGTACATATGCAGAAAAGGAATATTATCTATGAAAAGTAAATTGGAGAGACATCCTGATTGAATTGACTTTACCTGCGGAGAGTAGTGGGAAAGGTGATGGGTGAGGCTGGGTTACAGTTCCAGACCTAGAGGTTCTGCTGTACAGTAGTAGCCCCGTGTGGTGCCCATAGGCACCACACCAAGGCGCCATATGGTTCAGGGACATACAAGGAAGAATTGTTTATGCTTTAACCATAAAGGAATGACAGGTATTTGAAGTGAAAATATGTTTAACTTGATTTAAATATTACATAACTTGGTACCCCATTAATATGTATAATTTTTATGTTTTACCTATCTGTTAAAATACGTTTAATTGAAAACAAATTGACTTTTCAACAAGTACCTAATTTGACAAAAGCTGTATTTGGTAAAAGCACAGCATACCAGAAAAGAAAAGATTTATAATTCACTTACTAACATACACTAAATTTATTAGTTTTTATATCTTGCAATTGCACCATAAGATAAGGAGAAGTAGAAAGGGGCAGAGCTGTATGCATAGAGTTTCACAGAGATGCACAGTACTCTGGGAATACCGGTCTCTGGGTTCCTTTACCTGCTGAGCCATCTCAGTGGCCTATGTTTATCATTTTTATGCCAGAATACATATGCATACAACATCAGTGATATTTATGCTTGTTGTTACACTTTTGCATTGATAACAAATATATGTATTCTAAAATTGCTTTGTCACTCAATATTTGGTTTCTGAAATTCCTGAACTGTGGCCAGTTCTGCAAATATACCAAATGCATCCATCCTCCTCTAGTGAAGGAACAGTGGAGCGCCTGGTGTTTTGTGGTTACAGGCAGCACTGTTATAAATGCCTCCATTCCCCTGTGCCGTAGGAGCTCCTCTGGATTATGTGCCCAGAGAGACTTGAGAGCCCCAGCAAAGTGCATCTTGCACTTAATCACCTACACCAGTGTCACTACATGGCTAGACTGGCTTATCACCAACTCTGTTGGCATCTTTTAGAATTTTCAGTCTTTTGGATTTTGCTCATCTGATGGCTATAAAGTATTATCCCGCAGGAAGTTTTGCAGTTGTGTGTACTTTTGAATTTTATGGATGTGAGTGTTTTATCTGTGCGTATGTCTTTGTACCATGTGTGTGCTTGGTGCCTGTGGAAGTCGGAAGAGAGAGTTGGATTCCCTGGACTGAAGTGACAGTTTTGCGCCGCTGTGTAGCTGCTGGTGATGAAACTCGGACTAGCAAGTACTTCATGCATGCATGGGTGCTGATGATGGAACCCAGGGCCTTGTGCATGCTCAGCAAGTGTTCTACCCCTGAGCCACATCCTCATGTCTGACCAGTTCTGGTTTCCAGTCTTATGATTATTGATGGAGGTTGATACAGCTTTATGCTCTTTCATATTGGCCCTTGAGTTTCTTCTTTGAGGGATTTATTTCCAAACTTGTTTGCTATTGATTGTGATTTTTGAACTTTATAATATTATTTTTTGACTTCTTCCATTAATAATGTGAGTGGCTACTATCTTAATCAAGTTCATTTGTGTATTTTACTTTATGGATATCTTTCAGTGCCTTATGATTTCTTCATTTTTTCCCTTACCTTTCTAGTGTATGCTGTTTTTAAAATTATTCTCTATTCATTAAGATGTTTTCCTTTGAATGTTGTAAATAGTTTCAAAGAGCGATAAAATTTATGGTACTCTTTAATGTATTCATTTTTTCTTTCAGATAGGGATCCAATTTTTTATGATTTTTGCTAATCCTTCATGCTTCCACTTATTAAAAATAATTCATCACTTCAACACTGATTGGATGTCAGTCTATCATACAAATGTCCATGTATTTGGGTTGACTTCTGGAGTTTGATTGTGTTTATTTGTCTGTCTGTCTCTGTGCCAATACTGTATTGTCTCAAATACTAAAATTATTATTTCTTAATACTCCCGATTTCAGCTTGTTTCTCTTCAAGAGTATATTGCCTATATTTTACCTTTTGCTCATGCAAATGAACTTTACAATCATCTTGTAAAGCTCGATGATAAAGTTTAATAGATTGGAGGAATAAGGTACCTTTAAATATATAAACTGTGCTTAGGCTGTGGTGGTGCACTTATCTACATACAAAACACACTAGGTTTAATTCCCAGTATGATAGATAGATAGATAGATAGATAGATAGATAGATAGATAGATAGATAGATAGATATGTACTTTTATGTACATGCATAAATACATATTAACATATAGACATAAATTAATTTGGGGAGAATTGAAAGGCAACAGCAATAACTTCCTACACGTTAATAATATGACCTGTCTCCTCACTGATTTCACTCATCTTTCTGTAACTTCCTTTCTGAATGCCCACATCTTTGGCCAGGTGTGATCCTCTATACTTGCTTTATTACAGGCCTCTTCCCTACTTTTGAGCCTTGCATGCAGAAAGTTGCCCAACTCCGTCCAGGTCTGGCACCTCGTCATCACTAGGCCACACTCTCACTTCCTTTTGACCTCTGCCCTGCTTCCTGTCCCCTTCTTGTCACATAACAAGCCCATTGCATTAGGTTTCTTTAATATTCATTTTTGTGTAGATGGATTTTTCTTTGGGCCACCAGCTTGCAAATAATGACCCAGAAACTTATTATTAATTATGAAAGCTTGGCCTTAGCTTAGACTTGTTTTTAACTAGCTCTTATAACTTAAATTAACCTAGTTCCATTAGTCTATGTTCTGTCACCTACCACCATTCTGCTTCTTCCATGTCTCCTGGCATCTCTCACACACCTTGGTCCATCTCTGACTTCCTCCTTCTCTGCACAGAAGTCCTGCCTATACCTCCTGCTATATAGCATAAGAATAATAATTATCACGTAAGAATTACATTCACAATGTCCAATCCATTTGTATTTGGCATATTCAGAGAAAATACTCTATCTTATCTTGATGAATTTAAAGTTTTATACCTAAACCATTTTCTATCATAACTTGTATTACCATCCTAAAACTATCTTTTTAGACCTCAAAACACTTTCTTAAACAATCTAAGCTTTTATGTCTCTCAACCTTATACACTTTATATTTCTTTTGTGAGTTTCTTTTTTGAATTTGATAACAAGGAAAATTAACTTTAACTGTCTCATCTTCAACTCCATTAAAGACCTGAGAAGGATATAATATTGCCTGAGTAAACAAGAAGTGCAGAGCAAGCAACTTCCAAAACTAAGAAACAGCAGAGACATCTGGCTGCTTAGACAGTCAGCCCAAGGTTCCTCTGCAATGTTGGGGCATCCATCTTCAGCCTACACACCTAGAATATCTGACAGACTTTTGGTGAAGCAAGAATTTTTGAAGGACTGTCCTACCTTGTCTTGGCAAAGTTCAGCAGTTGCCTTCTTTTGTGTCCTGCTTGTCCAGTTTGGACAACATACCGTGAGCAGCCGAGGCAAGGGCAGTTTCTTGCCCTATGGATAACTTTGCCACAATGAAAGCAAACTCCATATGGAGGTTCTTCAGTGCCCATCATCTTTTTTAAAAAAAGTAAATTGGTGCTGCCAGGAGCAGACATGTCTCACTGTCATGAAAAGCCTTATGTTATTAAAACGTTTTAAATACCATATCTGTAGGTCTTTGAAGTGTTTGGAGACCATCTATATAATTAAAATGTCTCTGTTTGACCTTGAAAACATACCTAATATGACTATAAGTTTGATTATTATAGATGAATAACTACTAACCTGTATATCTTAATTATCCTAGAATTATTACTAGACCTTTACAGTACCATTTTAAATGAGCTGCATAAGTATAATACCTTAAACAAGAATAGAAACATATATACAGTGTAACAAAATACCCTTAAATTTTTATCAGTATATAAAGAGCCATACCAATGTAAAATATTTGAGACTAGTGATTGTTCAAAAGTAGACTCAACAATCCATCCTTTTATCCCATCATTCTATAGCCTTCTTATCCCTTCAGAAAGAGATCCCTGAATCTAATCTTTGTTTAGTTTTTTTTTTTCCTGGTCATAACCAACAACTTGTAACCAACCCCCTCCTCAAATGATGATAAACATCCATAATCCATTGAACCACCAAAACCTACCCACTCCACCTCTTGGGAATGTGGGTATTGTGTTCTCTAAATGCTTCCTGTTGTCTGGGGGCAACAGCATCTTTGGAGGACCCTGAGAAAATTGGGATAATGGTCAAGTCCTGGGAGAGGTAGCTCTTGTCCAGTCCCAGTGTGATGGGAAAGTGCAGGGCTTATCTGAAGTTCTGGCTGGATAGTCTGTGAGGCTGGACCATCTCAGCTAGCAACTCTGAAGTGGTTCTGAATGCAGAATTTTCAGGAAACTGCAACAGAGGCATTCTGAGAGGCTGGTTCATCTGGGCTACTTGTCGTCATTGGTGTTTGGTCCTTTTTTTCTTTCTGAAAACACACAAACTTTTAAACATATATGCCTTCACACAAGTATGGAATATGTGGTGTGCACAAGCCAATTAAAGATGTTTTTGTTTTATGTTTGAGCAGGTAAAAATTATCTGTCATCCTTATAAGTCTGTTTGGACTGTATAACCAAACTTCTATCCATGCCATATGAAATTCCATGTCATGAGGAATTTGTAGCCAACAAGATTTATCATGTCTCATCCAATCTCAAAGCTGTTCCCATAGTAGAGAGATCAGCATATACATCACCTGTCCTGTAGTCTTTCTTGACTTTTCCCTCATGTCTGAAGCCAAGATCCTCAGAAGGTCTCCCCCAATCAAATCTGATCTTTATTAATTTTGAAGAGAACCATAAATTTTTTTCCTGTGAAAACAAAGGCACAACTTCTCCCCCAACACAATGTTTTTTCTAACTTCCATTTTGAAGTTAAGATGTTCTTAAAATATATAGGTTGGTTTTATTTAGCAGTTTCTATAATCTAATGTCTCTCAGCAGCTATTTTTTTTGTACATTAGCATTTTAAAAATCCAAAGTCAACAAACCACCATACAGGATCCAGACACCCTGTGTATTTCCCATCTTTATGTGGCTTAGTTTTTTTTATATTACTTTACTCTCTCTTTAAAAATTTTATTAGTTTTAAACTATCTTTTTTCTGTAGCTGTCTAAACCTATTTTCTTTTCTTTCCTTAATATCTAATCACATTTTTAAACATATTGTACCTTTTTAAAGGTTTTCTGTGTCTGGACCTGGCTGTACTAAGCACCTGCAGTATTCTCTAGCTGCATGAGACAAATCTTAAATTGCCATGTCAGCCATGCATGGCTCAACTTAACTCAGCAGCCAGGAGCCATATCTGTGTGCACCATGGCCTGCTTGAGAGACTGTGGGACTCGGATGCCATATGTGGCTCTGTGTTTGTGTTATGGGAACATTTTTAAAGCTTTCTCGGGTCCTAAGTAGAAATACATACCCCCTTGTTGGACACAATTTTTGTTTATAGTCTTATATAAAGAATAGTTCTTTCTTTTCTTACACAGTTATTTTACAGAAAGTGTGTGTCGTTGCATGTTTTGGTAGATGTTTAGGTCCTCCCTAGTGTGGTTTCTAATGTGAGACTTCTTGTAAGGACTCTGTTAAAGTATACATCTGCCAGATTTTATCTGTGTGTTCACTCACTGGGATGCTAACACTCGAAGCCTGCTGCCACTACAAATAACACTCGCCTGGATATTTTAAAGTAGCCCATGAGCTTATTTGCTCATGTATGGACTCAGGAGCAGCAGTCTGGATCATAGCATTTGAATCTTCCTGTGCAAACTGTGTGCACAGTCCTCCTGAACGGCCAGGCTGGGCAGTTCTCGTTAGCATTTGGAAGAGCCGAGGACTATGACAGATGACAGCTGTTGACAGATGCAGCCTTCTTGTTACTAGTGTTTGCGCTTTATGACCTCTAACAGTTTGAGGTCTGTTAAAGTGTACTTTCATCTTTTGGACACCTCTTTACAACTATTTTGTTTATCTTTCTAATCAGGCTTCTACCACCCTCGATTTTCCAGGATTTCTTATGCTTTTTATTTAACATTTTACTTATTATCAATTTTTATATTCCTCATTGGATATAGACACTACAAATTTATTAAACTATTTTATCATCTATATAAAAAATTGTATGTAGTATCCTTCATTGTAAAAATTCTTGACTTTGATGTAATTAAATCCATTTTGTTTGAACATTTATGCTGTAGATTTTAATTTAAAAACTTATTTCTCATGCCAAGATCACAAAAAAAAAATCACAAGTCTCCCTCCCCCCCCCCATTTACATTTTGCTTTTAGTTTTCTTGTTAAGCTTTATTCCAGAGGTCCCTCTTTTTTTTTTTTTTTTTTGGTTTTTTCGAGACAGGGTTTCTCTGTGTAGCTTTGTGCCTTTCCTGGAACTCACTTGGTAGCCCAGGCTGGCCTCGAACTCACAGAGATCCGCCTGGCTCTGCCTCCCGAGTGCTGGGATTAAAGGCGTGCGCCACCACCGCCCGGCTAGAGGTCCCTCTTACATTGTATTTACAAAGGATTCATATCTTCTTTTCAAGTGATAACCCACTTCCCCCAATATTTATTTTATAGTATCATTGGGTTTTAAGATTATTTCTGAACTGTTGTTTTAGAGAAACATAATGAATATGAGATAATTACTTTCTACCTAACAATTTGACTAAATTTTCTAATTAAGTCATTGGGAATTTCAATAAGACAATTTTATTATTATCTTTAATAATGATAGAACATCTTGAAATCTAATGCACATGCTTTTTTCTCTTTTCTTGCCAAATTTTATGAGCTGGAACTTCTGTCTGATTTTAAACAAATCAAACCTGTCCCCCACAAAACAAGATAAGCCAGCACCTCCCAGATTTTTAAAGAAACATTTTAAATATTTATCATAGAGTTTATATTAAGTGTTTCGGTTGTAGCACACACCCTTTGCTAGGAATGCTCTCATCTTTCCTGCTTTGCTAATGATTTTTCTTGGGGTTTTAATTCTGATGTTGTTTTCTCCACATCCTTGTGAAACACACACATAGTTCTCCCTCCACAGTCTGGGAGTGCATGGTCACACACAGCTCTCCCTGACAGTCTGGGAGTGCAGGGTCACACACAGCTCTCCCCCACAGTCTGGGAGTGCATGGTCACACACAGCTCTCCTCCACAGTCTGGGAGTGTGTGGTCACACACAGCTCTCCCCCACAGTCTGGGAGTGCATGGTCACACACACACAGCTCTCCCCCACAGTCTGGGAGTGCAGGGTCACACACACAGCTCTCCCCCACAGTCTGGGAGTGCAGGGTCACACACACAGCTCTCCTCCATAGTCTGGGAGTGCATGGTCACACACAGCTCTCCCCCACAGTCTGGGAGTGTAGGGTCACACACACAGCTCTCCCCCACAGTCTGGGAGTGCATGGTCACACACACACAGAGCTCTCCTCCACAGTCTGGGAGTGCATGGTCACACACAGCTCTCCCCCACAGTCTGGGAGTGCATGGTCACACACACACAGAGCTCTCCTCCACAGTCTGGGAGTGCAGGATCACACACACACAGCTCTCCCCCACAGTCTGGGAGTGCAGGGTCACACACACACAGCTCTCCTCCACAGTCTCCAAGTGCACTGTGCTCCATTAGTGGATTGCAATCGATTTTCTTATGTTCAATTCCTGCTCTGTTCTAGAGATAAATTTAGCTTGATCATTTTGCACACTGCATCTCAGAATCTGACATTTGTATTGGTAAGATTGTATCTTTTTATCTTTCCGTTAGATATGTTCATTTTTTTTCTATTTTCAAATTGGTTATGATAAATTGTTTCTAGTATTTTAATGTATCTCACTCTATCTGGTAGCTGCAGACAATGCTGTCTTTGTGTCATATTCTTTACAAATGCCCTGCTTTATTGTTCTTGTCCCTGCCTCCCAGACTCCCCAGCGGTTTCCTTCCTTTGACCAATTCCTCCTGAGTTACTGTGTCTCCCCTTGTCTCTTATTCTCTCCTCTGAACTTTTTCTTTACTCCCTTTGGCATGGCTCTTTTCTTTTTGTTCTCTACTAAGATGATTCACACGTTGTTAACTTTTAACCTTTTTACTGTGTTATTTAAGGACAAAAATTTTCTTCTTGTGTAATATTTTACCCTTGATCCCTCATTACTTTCACCTGAAATCACAGGCAGTTGCATGTTAATTGAGTCTTCTTAATTAAAATTTTGTACAAAGCAGATTCATATTAGATACGCTGGGTATTATTTCATCCCTGCATCATGGAACTCGGCAGCTTGTGTCAACCGTGCTGTATCAGTAGGTCCCCTAAGAAGTTATAAGAGGGAGCTTGTGGGAAAAAAAAAAATAAACATTCCTATAGATCCAGATATTAATTTTCGGAGGGAAATATGGCATTGTTACAAATTCCCTCTCCACAGCAGCTTACATCAACTGTTTTGAATTCATACAGCCATAAAATCAGCTCATGTTGACACATTCCATTTATAGCTTATGAAATAGTATACACTGAGCAAGCAGCTGCCTTTTAATCACTTTCTTCTCACAAACATATGCTTCGTGTGTGTGTGTGTGTGTGTGTGTGTGTGTGTGTGTGTGTGTTTGTGTGTGTGTGTGTGTGTGTGTGTGTGTTTGATAATATTTTCAGAAAAGAAATGGAAATAGTCCAGTAAACTGTAAAACAAAAGTTTGCTTTATCAAGTCTAGCTCCACTGACAGGATGACATTCATCGATTTTCTCCTGAGGGACCTTCCATTTCCAGGCAACCCCCTCTAGTTTATTAGTGTCCATCTGACATGGTTTTCAGTTGTATTATTAGTCCCCCAAAAAACATTCATATATGTGGGGGAGAGAAATACTCAAAATGATGCATCTATTTCTGTGTAACATATGCTCACATATTTGTGTAAACAAAACCATCTAAGAAATTGTATTAAAATCTTCTGACAATGAACAATATAAAGAAGCTCCACTTTGAATTTTTTTCCTATCTATACTTGTGATAGAATTGAAAACAAGAAGTTAGAATTTAGAATCCTATGCCCTGCTTTAGTTGGTCACAATAAACGTGCACCTGAAACGCAGATGTCTGAGATCTAAGTATGACAGAGCCATCCATTTCTCAGCAAAGCCCGGGGAACTATGTTATTTGGCGATTAGTTGTTCTGGAGGTGTTAGATTGGATCTACAAGTTCAGACGTGTTCCATATAAAGCAAAGAATACCCATGTGGAAAAGAATGCTTGTCTGTAACAAGAACACATATGCTTAATCAAAAATCATGAGTTTGAACATAGCCTAGAAATCACCGTCTCTGAAAGTTAGAGGGAAAACAGAGACATTTTTAAATGTTCTGTAGACTTAGTACTATCTTCTAGCTGAAAGACACATTTGCCTTTACAGCTACCCTAAATAGCAAGTTTTATTCCTGGGAATAAATGGGGGGAAATTCTATAAATTCTGGAGGGTCTTTTTCTTTCTTTTTGTTTTGGCAGAGTGGGGTTCTGTTTTCACCAGTATCACTTAAAATTGGACATTTTTCTTCAGAAGCCAACCCTGTAGCAAGGCCTGCATCCACATATACTCCTTTAAAAGAAAGTTGTTAGATGAAATCTCATTCACATGCAAAGTTCTGATGGGTCGGAGAGTATGGGTAAAGTAGCTTCCCAGTCACTGCACGTACAGCCTCAGCAGTCACCCTGGGAGATAGACATCTAGACTCTGCTTGTCACATGAGTGACAGGGAGGTCAGCACCTTTCAGAGGAAGCTGGTCCCCTTTAACAACTCTACAGATGAAACTCTGCATTGAACTGAAATCTGCTTCCTGTGCTTTGGCTCAAGTCTGTCTTAGTATAACGTTCTTCTATATGACTGTCCTTCCATATACAGACTCAATCAATCGCCCAAGGTTCTTCAGTCCAATAGAAAACACCATGTTCCTTCAGCTGTTCCCCAATTACTTCAAGAACCTGGTTGCCAATTTCAGAGATGCAAGAGAGGCCAAAATGATACCAATTGGATGCTGATAAACTAACTGCGCATGTGGTGCCTGGAAATGGTAGATGAGTCATTAGTATGATGCACACCTGATAAGAGATCTGAAGTGCTAGCTCACATTTATCAAGGTTACTTCCATTTCTTTTCAAAGTTCATTTTAATTTTGGTATTGGACCATTGAATGCATGATCTGTGTATAAGGCTAAATAGTTCAAGTAGGCAATGAACTCAAAATCAAAGCACTTTTTGCTTCTCTCTTGAGCTTATGAGCTTATGAGACACATGCATTTTAATATAAATTGTATATTTTATCCAACTATCTCTTCATAACCATTTAAAAAAATGCCTAACAGGATTTTAGTCTCTCGATCCTTGTCTCCTTGGTTTTCCTCTTTCCCTCCCTGCTTCATCAACACACCCATACACTCACTCATGGGTAATACACAGAACAGATACTCACAAAGTCTACCCTTCCACTGTTTGACGTTTATAGAATTTACTTGCTTACCTATCAAGTTGCATATTGGGAGGAAATGGTTGCCTGCATTTGTGGTGTGTGTGTGTGTGTGTGTGTGTGTGTGTGTGTGTGTGTGTGTGTTTGAACCTGTGTATACCCATTCAAAAATCTACCCGTTGACAATAGGACCTCTGAAACTAGCACAGAAAACAAATTCTTCTGGTAGGAAAAGTTGGTATTGACCTCGGCCCACAGTTCATAGTTGTTATGCTATGTACTAGTACCAGGGCTTCCGCTAAGTTCCATATAGGTAGACATCACATTAAATGGTCCAATGTGTAAGATGCTAATAAGTAGGTTATTGAACCTTTGATGAGGAAAAGCTGGAAGGAACATGAAGGAGCCCATCATATCTAAACTCAAACCTAACTGTTGATATCAATAAGCAATGTTATTGGACCTAAAAAGAACTCCATTAAGTATTCAGTATTCTAAAGTTTTCCAATACAAAACTGCCTTACTACACACAATGAATGATTTGTGCACTCGTGGTAACTTTCCTAGGAACCATGCTCATTCTTGGAGGCGGGACTAAGTGAGTTGGATGTGTTAAGTGAGATGGTGGGACAGTATACCTTTTCTGGGAGAGTGTGCGTTATTGTATGCTGCAGTCATGGTGTGTAGAAGACACATCTGTGTGGTGCTGGGTACTCAGCCCTGGCGTATGGAGATAGCAAGCAGTGGGAAAGGGATGTGAGGATACAGATAGGTCTCTGTAGTTGCTGCCAGTTATTCCTGATGTTGTCTTAAGCTTTCGTCCCCAATCGTTAGCAAATGTACCGGAGTCCTCTTGTGTGCTGTGCACTTGTAACATGTTTGAGACACACCATGAAAAGGGAATGGAGGGACCTGCCCTCTCCTGCATCGGCACTGGAAGAGTACCAGCCTCCCTTGTTCCCCAGGAACAGGGATGGCACTGGGTGGTAAGGTTGACTAGAGGGATGGGTCTAGCCTTTGAACACTAAACCAGGGAACAGCTGCAAGCCCCAGGGAAGAGCAGGGCAGAGGCTGAGCTTCTTGCTCCTGACATCAACAGCAATGGAAACAGTTAGACCTGAGAATCGTGAGGAGAAAGACCAAATCCATAAGTGCCCAATGAAAGCAAGCTGTATTTTCAGGTGCACCGGGACTGGCCAGCCGGCTGTCTCACCCTAAGTCAGGATCTGAGAGAGCAGCCAGTGCTGGCCTCTTGAGGTCCCTTTTAGAGCAGAGATGGGTGTTCACAGGGGCGAGAGAGTTGGCTGTTATACACTGTTAGAAATATACGATGAAAGGAAAGGAACAAAGAGGAGGATTTAGTGTAGGTTGAAAAACATGTTTTACAGTTTACATCAGATCTAAAAAAAAAAAAAAAAAACCAGGAACTTATCTTCAATTACAAATAGCAAGCCTTAATTTCCAAGGACTTAACACAGGGCAAACGGAAACTTATTCTTAATTGTCTTAACTGCATACAGAAACCATAACCTGCAAGGTATATTGTTCCTGTTTTGCTCTCACAGAAACTTCTTTTTTAAGTAGGATATGATAAGGGATTTCAAGCCATCATCTCAGTGCCAATTCTGGATAAATGATAAATGCCAAAATTCACATTCATAAATAAATCCGTCTGAGAGCTGGGGAGTGCATAAAGAGAGAAAATTCTGGTACATTGAGGGACGCCTCCCCATACCAGAGAAGCTAGTGTTGCTGGTTTTGTGCCTCACTGGGTCTATTTTCTGAGTTTAGGAATTGCCTGAAGATCATTCTTGCCACTGGTTGAGAACTCTGTAGCAGTGAGAGAAATCGGGGGGGGGGGGGGGTGGGGTGGGGGGGGTGGGGGGTGGTTGTTGATGGCTGTGTGGACTTACACCTCTGAGTGGAGAGCAGATGTAGAGCGTGTTTCCTCACAAGGCATCTGCGGAGAGCCAGAGCAGCTCAAGAAGCCTGCTCAAAAGGCAGAGTGCCTTTCTTCCGGTTGGACTGCTGAGGAATCAGGTCATCCTATACTGAAGGACCTGCAACACAGTGTGAATCCTCCTTAAAGCTTCCCCTAAGCTGTCACTCCAACAGCCCAGAGACCCATGCTCAGGAAGAGGTCAGGACATAAAAACAGAACATAGAAAACAGTGAAGCACAACGTAACTGAAGATTCCCTGCTGTCCCACAAGGAGTTATACAGTGCTCTCCGGAGAAAACTACATTAAAGCCGGGAAACAACAGTAAACACAGTGAAGGTCATATGCCCTTGGGGTACTTGAAGTCAGGTGCTGCCTGAGTCCTACGAAGCATCCCAACTTCAAACACACCTTGGCTCGTTAACTTCTGAACCAGAGTGTTGAGTCCTTCCATTGCGTCTGCCTGACAGAAGAAAGGTACAGGCCTCTCTGGGAAAAAAAAAATAATCCTAATTTCAATCGCCGTGGTGTCCCTATTACATACAGTAAGTAAAACATGAGAAGAGTTGGGAGAAAATGACTAAGAAACCAGAAGGCACACAATAGAAAAAAAAAATGCCTAGATTACATCTTTGTTGGAACTAGCCAACCAGTACTTTAAGATAACTACTGGGAAAATAACCCTCCCTTCTGCCATCTTCTGGTAGTTTGCCAAAATAATAAACACAAAGGGGAAAAAAGAAAGGAATCCACACTGGTTCTCTGTTCCCTTTAGAAAACTCAGAGCTGTTCCCTGGCTGTGTGCATGCAGATCTACCAGTCTGCTGATATTGGAGACATGAAGAGAAGGGGCACAGTTAACAAGGAACGCCCCACACATTTTGCCTGGAAGTCAGCATGTCATTGGCAATGCCGAAAACAAACAGGCTGAAGGCAGGATGTTTGCAAATAGCACAGATGTGTGTTTGAGCCAAGTAAGAACTTGATATAAACTGAGGCGGCTTCTAGGACACATGATAGAGAATGATCCAAAAAAGAAGGAAGCCAAATAGACAACGGGTACTGTGGTTGAACCACAGCACCGGCCTCCCCCACCCAGAGCAGCACATTTTGTGGGGAAATCAGTGGAAGGGCCCTCAGCTGCTAGAACCTGTTCCCAGGAAGTCATAGCATGGTAAGTGTGAATAAATAAACAAAAGACCTCGGTCCTAACTCACTAAGATGAGGAAAAATATGAACAGGCTAGATAAACGAGAGGGAAATACTAATAGAGCCAGGGCGAGAGAGGTGCTCAGTGGGCAAGAGCATTCACTGGCTGCTGTTGGAGAAGATTCTGGTTTGGTTCCCAGCACTCACATGGCAGCTTACAAGCCATTATAGGCCAAGTTCCGGGGGACTTGATGCTTTCTGGCCTCTTCAAGAAGTACATGCACATGGTGCACATACACACACACACACACACACACACACACACACACACACACACACAGAGGCAAACATTCATACACATGAAATAAAAATAATCTTTTTAAAACTATAAAATGCAAGACTATAAAACATTGTAAAACAGGTATTCCGGAACCATGATGCAAGTTTGTATCTAGAATGTATTAATTCTGGTTAATTTTAGTGTATGATGTTTTTATTTATTTCTAATTTTTTATATATGAAGTTTGTGAAAAAATGTATTAGAGAGGTTGAGCAGCAGAATGGGGGATACATGGTGTATTGCTGATGCAGAGAGTCCTGTAAGAGATGAGACAGAAAGGAGACTGTAGCAAGAATCTTAAAGGGTCTTATTAATAAAAACAAACCCGGAGCCAGGTATTGGGGTGAACCCTGAATGATCAGAGAAACAGAACTAGCCACAGCTAACCTCACCTCACCAACTCCTCAGTTGATCTCATTTCCTCAGACTGGAAGCTTCTGAGTCCTCATCCGAATGGATTTCAGCTGAACTGCTGCTCAAAAGCCTAAAAGCTTAACCAGCTCTAGTTCCTGGGCCTCACACCTTATATACCTTTGTGCTTCCTGCCATCACTTCCTGGGATTAAAGGCATGTGTCACCCTGCCTGGCTGTTTCCAGTGTGGCTTTGAACTCACAGAGATCTGGTTGGATCTCTGCCTCCAGAACGCTAGTATTAAAGGTGTGTGTGCCACCATTGTCTGGCCTCTATGTCTGTCTAGCGGCTGTTCTGTCCTCTGACCCCAGATACGTTTATTAGGGTGCACAATGTACTGGGGAACACAATATCACCACAGGAGACAGGCTCACTGTCACAATTTTCCAAACCTGATAAAAGACATTAACATAAGGGGATAACTCTCACCAAGACCTAATGAGGCTGTAGCCAGAGAAGGTATGGTCAGTCTGCTAAACCCAAAGGCAGGAGGTCTCAAAATCATTCAGGGAAAACAGTGTTGCCTGCAAAGTGAGGAAGGTGGCTGACCTTGAAACAGAAGCCAGTGTCCAGAAGACACCGAATGACATCTTTAATGAGCGATGCTGAAAACAAACAAAACAAAACAAAACCTGTTGACTGTCCAAGATGAATCCCTTTTCAGGCATGCAGCAGACCTGCACTCACTTGCAAAAGTGTTCTTCAGAACAATGGGAATCACCTCAGCTGGAAGCATGGACTTCAGCAGGAGAGAGGGAACAGGAAGCATGTTTAAGAATGGGCCAATGTCCCCTATTCAAATTCAGCAGCAGTACTAGCCACTGGAACATACACTGGAAACCAAGTATATAATAGGGACAGCAAAGGCAGTTAGTAAAGTTAAACTGCTCTGACGGTCTCACATTGTTTGCGGTGTGGGAATAGTACTCATTTACCATCGGGAATCAAATGTGAATCAAATTTGCATATTTACTGCCTCAAGCAACTACAAAAAGGGAAAAGAAAGTAAGCAAGCAGAGCCTCCTGTCTACATGTCCTCTCCCAATCTGCAGCTCCAGTCGCTCAAGCCAGGCTTGGGTAAAAGGCCTTCTACACAGTATCTGATCAGTCCTCAGAAATACAAGGGAAGTCTGAGAAACTGCCACAGCCAGCAGAGCCAAGGAGACACACTGATGAAATGTAATGCACCGTCATCAATAAAAGCATATAAATCTATAGCAGTAAACACTAGACTATAATTATAACAATAATGTGCTACTACAGGTTCATTAATTGTGTCTTATAGTGTCCTACTATGAAATATTACTCTACTAGCTTTTTGTGAATCTAAAGCTGTTCAAAGTTTAAAAATGCATTGAAAACACAGCTAATATGGAGAAACTGACTTGATTGATCCATCAGAAAACAACGAGAAAAGGAGATGAAGATCAGGAACAGCAAATATGAGCATTCAAATTACAAGAGCTGACTAGGATGCTATTTATAAGACTATTTACATAGAAAGGTACAAAAATATTGACTGTGGAAAACAGAAAAAGGAAATGTGTGCATGTGCACACACACACACACACACACACACACACACACACACACACACACAGTATGCCCTCAATGGAGATCTTTTGCCCAGGAAGAAAACTAGCTAATCCTAATCTGAAAGGAGAAGTTTAGCAATCAGCAGAACAGAACTATGGCTTGGGCCCCTGTTCACAGTCTGCAGTGGAGTAGCGTTGAGTTCTATTTTCCTCCTCCTGTCTCTGACAGTGCAGCAGATGCCCTTGCGTGCCCTCTCTGAATCTAAATAAGCCGTTCAGGAGCCAGCCCTCTATTCTCCCCCTTCTCTGCCTGTCATGGATTTCAGTGGTAGAACCCTCACATCCTTCTGGGTCAGTCCATCCATGAAGCTGGATGGATGGAGAGGACTGGGGGCCCAGTGTGCGGTCCTCGTTGTACGTTTACTCTGGATGTGAAGTCTAGGATGCAGACCACAGAGGAAGCAAGAAGCCTCTCAGTCTCCATTTACCACAAACCTTGCATCTGTAGGCCTGTGACTGACTGTCTTTGCTTAAAAGCAACGCTTGTGTCTCACTGGGCTAGCGAGCAATTCTTGAATGTAGGAAATGTACCGCCTACAAGGTGTAATATATAGGAGCCTAGGAGCATCAAGATGCGTCTTCATAAAGAATTATCTGAGCTCGCCTGCCTCATTTTCAAGTTAGCAAAGCAGTGAGAGTTCTGCCATCAGGCATGCCACGCAGTCCATCTCCAGGGATACTCTTGACAGTGGTCTATGTGATGGTGATGTGTAGAATACGTCGGGGCACTTGCAGAACTCTCCATACATGGCCACTGTCTATTTTGTCTTTTCTCTGATAATACTTACTGTAGCGGGATTCTTAAAAGTTCTTATTAATAAAATCAAACCTGAGGCCAGTTATTGGGGTGAATACTGGAAGGTCAGAGAGACAGAATAAGCCACAGCTATCTCACCTTGCCAATTCCTTAGCTGGTCTTGTCTCCTCAGACTGGAGGCCTCTGAGTCCTTATCCCAATCGCTCTCAGCTGAACTGCTGCTCGAAAGCCTGAAGCTTAACCAGCCAAATGCCTAACCAGCCAAAATGCTTCTAGTTTCTCACCCTCACGCCTTATATATCTTCCTGCTTTCTACCACCACTCCCTGGGATTAAAGGCTGGCTTTCTGGGATTAAAGGCATGTCACCATGCCTGGCTATTTCCAATGTGGCCTTGAACTCACAGAGATCCAGAGGGATTTCTATCTCTGGGATGCTAGGATTAAAGGTGTGAGTGCCACCATTTTCTAGCCTTTGTATCTAGTGGCTGTCTGTTCTCTGACCCCAGATATTTTTATTAGAGTACACAATATTTTGGTGAACACAATACCACCACAACTTACATATTAGCTCCTTGTTCCTGAGGAAAGCCTCCCCAGTAGGGAAAGTAAGTGCCTTCGACAGGGGTGTTCCTGGGCCTCCATACACTGTTATATCACAAAGCATCCTGATAACCTGAACATTTCTGTAAAGAGAAAGTAAAGCGATTGGGAGCTAACTGCTAAATAAAATGAATTTTAAATGTGTTTATTATAGATAGATGGAAAAGATGTGGCCTGCTATTTCTTAAGCTATTTGTCAGTGGAAAATCTACTCACAAATGTAATTAATGACTTGAAAATTAGAATTGCTTTTTAAAGCCTGGGACACTTTCAACCTGAAACACTCTTGAGACCTCTTATGACACATGCAAAAAAATAAGAAAAGAGCACATTGTAAACAATTTGCTCTTCTCTTTCAAAGTGAAAGTTTGAGCTGTTATTTGATATACCACTCATGTTATTGCCAAAAGCCAACTTCTGTTCATGAGCAATCATTTTTGATATATTTGAATGTGTGTATGTATGTATGTGTTATAAATTTGAGAGCCAATAAAATCTAAAGAGAATTTTTACTATTTTTTTCAGGTAGGGTGTGATTATATTTGTATAGTTAAAATATTTTTCAAATACCATAAAACAATCAGCTCCTAAGAAATCAGTTTGCAGCCATTTATTCCTTAGGAAAAGTAAAAAGTTGGCCTCATTTAAATCAATATAGAGAGCATTTAGCTTAATGACACAGATTAAAAAACAAAAAACAAAACCTCCCAGGATACAGAGTCATCGGCATTAAGCCAGAACCTCAGGAATTGTGCTTCCCAAAACAAAACAGCCATGAAATAAGACTTAATATGAAACAGAACTTTTAATCTCACCTTGGAAAATTCCAGAATCCTCAACTACCTTTATTTGAAAAATGAAAGTTTTCTTTGTGTGTTTGCATTTATGCAGGTTCCCATGTGTGTGCACATGTGGAGGCCAACCTCAAGGGTCCTTTTCTAGGCACCATCCTTCTTGTCCTTTTGAGACAGGGTCTCACTGGAGCTACCCATTAGGCTAGGCTGCCTGGCCAGCAAGCCCCCAGGTGGACACTTGTCTCTGCCTCCATGGTGATAGCGTTTACAGCACTGTAACCAGCTCTCTACATGGAGCTCAAACTCCTGAACTCAAGCTTATGCAGCAGCTCAACAACTGACCTATTTCCCCAAACACTTTATTTTTCACATAAAGGAACTGAAAAGCTAAATGTTTCATTGTTTTCTTTTATGAAGAAAAAAATAACTCTGATGTGTTTTTATTCTTTCATCCTTAGACTTTAAATGAATCCTAGTGCCTTAGGTATATCTCAGGCCAATTAACTTAAAATCTCTGGAGATGAATCCCATCTTCATTAGGTTTCTGTTGCTGTTGCAAAGCAGCATGATCTAAAGCAACTTGGGGAAGAAATGGTTTATTATACTTCCAGGTAACAGTTCATCCCTGGAGGGGAAGTCAGGGCAAAAACATAAGCAAGGCAGAAACTTGGAGACAGGAACTGATACAGAGGCAATGGAAGGGTGCTTCTTACTGGCCTGTTTGCATGACTTGCTCAGCCTGCTTTCTTATGCAGTCTAGGACACCTACCTGCCTAGGGATAGAACCACCCCACAGTGAACAGAGCCTTTTCACATCAATCATCAATCAAGAAAATATCCCACAGGATTGTTCACCAGCCATCTTATGAAGGCTTTTTCTTAGTTGAGGTTTACTTCCTCTCAGATGACTCTAGCTTGTGTCAAGCTGAGAAAACACTAGCCAGCACGGGTCTCCAAATCAGTATTGTTTAAAGCTCCCTGAGTGACTCCAGGGGTCAGGCAGCGCAGCAGGGTTGGTATACACTACTCTACAAGCATGCAGGACTTGGGACTGTAAGACAGAACAGAATTGTGCAGTCAGAGTGGAAAAGGACCTTGAAGATCCTTTTTTAATCCTCTGACTTTCAGGTGGTAACATGTGAGTTATTATGAAGGATGAAATTCATCAGCAGGAATGCGATGTTATTTATAAAGAGGTCAACAGCGACTGATCTTACATGAAGATGTTGCTAACTCTAGACTGCTATAAGAGGCACACTGTAGGTGCACTTTATAGTATATGACAGTTTTCTATTTGTTTTGATTAGAAAACAGGAATTTAATTAAAACTGCAGTACAAATTTGAGAAATTTGTAAATTCCCAAATTACAGTTTAGTGTGTATACTGAAAACATCACACTGAGAGAAAATTTCATGGTATTTGAGGAACATAAATTCATTATATGATTATTACTATAAGTTATTAATATTATAACTTATTATAAGTTATTAATTTTACTTTTTCTTTTTGTATAAAACATCATGTTTTGTGTATTTTTAAGTTTTGAATTTTTTGCATTTTTATTAAACATAATCTTTGATCATTTCTTACATCTATGTATGCAATGCCTTCTAATTGCTTTGTCTCCCCATCCCCTCATACCTTTCTCCCCCATCAGCCCTTCTATCTCTCCATAAATCTCTCTCCCACTTTCTGCTTGTTTTGTGACACGGACTTTAACCAGCGGAAATCCACATAAGCCTGGGATGGAGCCTTGCACTGGGACATTGGAGACTCACCAGTGGCCCCACCATGGAAAGTCCTGACTCCTCCTCCAGCATCCACCCACACCCAACAGTTCCCTGTGATCTCCCAGCCCACCATGTACAAGGCAGGCCTTGTACTAAGTAAGCCCAGCAGCCCAGCTGCTGTGAGTCCATGACTGCATTCGCCATGTCATGTCCAGAAGGTAGCAGAAAAGGAGGTAGAAAGACCTACATACGAGCCGCATGATAGGAGGACGCGTGTGAAATGCTGTCTTCGGTGCAGACACTGCACTTTTGAAATTCGTAGTAAGGAACAAAGTGTGTTAAATGGCTATTAAGGTAATCACAGAAGAGAAAAAGAATGCCCAAAAGAAAAGTCACAAGTGTCTCGAGGAAGGGAAATCTCAACTCTTTTCCTCTGCAGATGTGAGAGATGCACACAGCTGCAGATGCTTGCGCATTTCAGCTCACTGTGCAGCTAATGGAGCTGCTAACGTGCTTTACACTGCCGCGCTACAGCTGTTCCTCTTGATCCCACAGTGCCGGCGACACTGACTTCTGGGCTACAGCAGAATGCTAAAGGAGGGATACACTCACACATTTTAACACCTATTAGGGTACGAGTTTATTACATTGTGCAGGATAGTATGGAAATGTTTTAAAATTCATAGTGGAATTTCTCAGTGAAACTCAAACAGCTAAACACTTTCAAAGTCTTTGCCTGGCCCTATATCTAGCTTGTGTTAACAGCTTACAGTTTAATTCACGCAAAAATAAAATGTTAGGTGCAGAAAGTCTTTGCAGATTTGCTGGGAGTAAAATGGTTTTTTACTAGCAAAGTATTCCCTTACATTATGCTTTTAAGTTTCCTAAGGTTGTACTGTAACAATGATTAGATTAACAAGTAATAAATAGCATGATTTGGAGAAAATGACTGTTTAGGTAATATAAAAGCTACAGTACTGCTACCAATTAAAGTATATATTCTGCATTTCTGTTGTGCTGAAATATTTTAGAAGTAGACTGAGAAGAATGCAAGGTTATGGGTAAATACAGGTTTCATGTTATAATTTTAAAAAATTTTTCAAGACATAGTTTCTCTGTGTAGCCCTGGCAGCCCTGGAACTCACAGAGATCCACCTTCCTCTGCCTCCCAAGTGCCGAGATTAAAGGCGTGTGCCGCCACCACCTGGGTTTTTATGTTATGATTTGAAAATATTTACTTTACGTACCATCTCATCTGCAATCCTACCTTTCAACACACCATATCCTGACCAAAGAAAAGATTGATAGAGTCCATTAAGACTGGTTTTCTTTTATTAATTTTTCTAATCTAAAAAAGACTAATTTCTCAAAATGTTCCACAAAGAACTGAAATTACTTGAAATCTTGAATTCATTCTGGAATAGCTATTATTTTATTTATTTTAGTCCATAATCTTTATATAGTATGTCCTAGGAGTTCACACACGTCAAAAGACAGTAGGTAAGTACATTAACTTTAAAAGAAAATTATATACAAAACCCGGTAGCTCTGTATGAGGTTTTCAAGCTTCCGTTGGTGATACATCTGTCAACTGAGCACTACTCTGTCAAGAACTCAAGGACATAACGAAGCAATAGAGCTTTTACCCAAACTATGAAAAGAAAAGCAACCTCTCACACAAGTGGAAATGTGGCCTCATAGACCGAGTTACCATTGATTAGCAGAGTCTGACTTTCCTGGATATTTCCTGTTAGTGTGGAATTTATAACACTGAACTAGTATCCGAAAATTACTACACACATCAAAAAAAAAAAATTGAAAATATATTCCTTTACTGTTTCTGACCAACTACGTAGATTATAAAGCCATGTGTTACATGGTAATGCTTGGGGTGAATTATCCACCGTTCTAGTATTTTATATACGAAGGATTACATAAATTATTTTTATTTGAAGTAGATCTCACTGCTTTGATGATGCCTTCTGTAAGCCGTGATCTCTAAGATGGTTTTGTCCAGTAAAGAGCATTAGTGATAATTGAACCTCCCATCAGCCATTTGCCGTCCATTTATTCATCTCGTTGAGGAAGGACTGGCAGACAGCTGACCACTCCAGTGTTTCCAGAGGTCTGCTTATTCATCGTCACTGCTCACCAGTGATGAGGTGCCAGCACCGCTGAACACCGGCACATCCGACCACACAGAAGCACGCAGGGTAGTCCCAGACGTTTGTGACAACACCTTTGGGAGCAGCTAAGGCCACAGATAGGTTAGAGTAGGAACTAAGATTGCTTGTTCTTTAAATGCCACAAGGACTTTTAAATATAGCCTGGTGGGGGGGTGCGCGTGCGTGCGTGCGTGCGTGCGTGCATGCGTGTGTGCGTGTGCGCGCGCGCACGTGTGCGCACGTACACACAGGATAAACATAATGATTTGAAAAATAATTAATAATTATTTTCCCAAAGAGCAATGTTTGGCCTATTTTTGCATGAGATGCCACAATACACAATACTGATATCTTTCTTGTAGTTTTGGTTCATCTGGTCTACAGTTCGGAGGTAACCAATGGTAAGCTAGCCAGACTGAGGCCTAAGACCTTCTTGATTTTTTTTTTTTAAAGATTCAGTTATTTATTTTATGTATATGAGTGCTCTCTCAACCACAAGATTATTTTTGTTGCTGCTTTGTAACTACTTCATAACTGTAATTTTTCTACTGTTACGATTTGTAATATAAATATCTGATATTTCTGATGGTCTTAGGTGGTCCCTGTAAAAAGGACCCCAAAGGGGTCATGACCCACAGGGTGAGAACCATGACACTTAAGTGCTTTCATAATTTCCACTTGTTTTCTATACTTCTGGCATAAAATATTTCTTACAGACAGAAATAAAATAAATTATGGTAAGCCTAATTGAGGTAAATTTTGTACAGATCATCTAAACCTATTAGGTAGAAATATAAACATATTGTCATACTATGTGACCTAGGGGAACATGAATCATATTACTCCAAAACTAACCAGGTGTGAGCAATCCAAAAAGATTATTTAAAAAGAAGTTTAGATACTGTTTACAATAGTATCTAAAATAATAAAATGCATAAAAATTACAAGGTTGTTGAAAGACATTAAAAATACAAATTAGGGCTGGAGAAAAAGCTCAGTGGTTGAGAGCACTGACTGTTCTCCCAGAGGACCCAGGTTCAACTCCCAGCACCCACAAGGCAGCTCACAACTGTCTGTAACTCCAGTTCCAGGGGACCCGACACCCGTGGTAAAACACCAATGCACATAAAAAAAGGAAAGGGAAAAAATACAAATTAATTAAAAAAAAAACCCTCAGGTAAATGGGTTAAATATTTTAACAATTGTAAGATATAAATACTACCCAAAACTAGTTACCATTTCAATGCAATGTATATCAGAATATTAACAGCTCTTTTTTCAAGAACTGAAAGACAAATTCACAAAATTTTAAGGAATCATGAATAATAAATTAAGAGGAAAAAAGTCTTCAGCTGGTGAAATGGTTCAGAGACAAGGGTGCATGGTGCCAAGCCTGATGACCTCAATTCAGAGTTCAATTCCCTGGACCCAGAGGGTGGAAGGAGAGAACCAAGCCCCACAAGTTATCTCTGCCTTCCACAGGAGCGCTAAGGTTCGTGTGTTCACACACACACACACACACACACACACACACACACACACACACAAATAAGTAAGTAAGTAAATAAATAAATAAGAAATTTTAAGTAAATAAATACAACATTAGCAATTTCAACATTTACCATACAGGAATAGTAATTGAAACAGTACAGTATGGTCATAAGTAAAGATAAATACACCAATGGATTAGAGCATCCCAAAACACACCATATATCTATGGACAGTTAGTTTTGCCTGGGTGCTGAGTAAGGCCATTCAGTGAAGAATAACTTTTGGGCAAATAATGCAAAAGAATGCAAGATCACCCCTATCATACTACATTTAAAAAAGTCAACTATGCATTGTGTTTGAGTTACCACCAATACCCAATAAGTGTGAACAACTACTGTGTGACCATTAAAAACATATTATTAAACATAATAAAATTTAACTTCAAGTGCAACAATGGCCCGAGTACAAGATCTAAACACCATAAAATTCTATAAATAAAGATAAGGGTAGATCTTTAAGATCAATAGTTTCCTTAGATATATACCAAAAAACAATCAGCAAAAAATAAAATAAGTAAATTGGACTTTGTCACAATTAAAATTCTGTGCAAAGCACACCAAGAAAATAATAAAGGCAATATAAGAGAAAATATCTGCATACCTCACAAGCAGATAATATCCATAATGTATAAAGAAACTTATAACTCAGTAACAAGAAGGTAAGAAAACCAGCTTTTTAAATGGGTCAAGGATTTGAATAGACATTTCTTCAAACAGAGATATGCAAGTGACTAAGACATACTAAGACATACATTTAAAGCTTCTCAAAATAATTCATTATTATGGAATTTAACATTACAAGATGATTTGGGCATACTAGGATGGCAACATCAATAATAACAGAAAATAGCAAACCTTGGCAAGGAAGAATTGAAATTCTTGTAATTTGCTTGCAAAATATAAAATGATGCAGCCCACCATGAAAACAGTTTGGAGGATCCTCAGAAGACTTAATATAGGATTACCATATGACTCTACCGTTCTACTTCTGTATATACTTCTGGGTATATACAACCAAAAGGTTCAAAACAAGAGAGCTAACAGAGGATAGCTGAATCCCAGTGTTTATTATTCCATTTTCCCCGATAGCCAAATCATAGGAACAAACCAAGTATCCATCTGCACTTAAATGGATAAACAAAAAATAGCATGCTCATAGAACAGATAAAAAGAAATAAAATCCATGGCAGCACACACCACCATGTGGACACACCAAGATAATTAAGGCACAAATATCTTATGATCCCACTGATATGCCAGAAATAGGCAAAGTTATAGCAATGGAATGTAGATTAGAGATTAGCAGAGTCTGGGAAAGGGGAGAAAGAGCTACTACTGCTTATTGGCTCTATTTTTGTTTCAGAGTTATGTGGATGGTGGAATACTGTGATAATGGTTACACAGCCTGGTGCGTCAAATACCATTGACTGAACTGTTAAAATGGTTAATGACAAGCCTGTATTTTCTTTTATTTTAGGACAGTACTTCCTACTTGGTTATAGATCCAAAACATTTTTAATGCATAATTCAACCTGGTAACTGATCGTGTCGAAAATATTTTAGCTGTTCTAGAGTGATAAGTCATCACATTTAACTTTTCTAGTATAAAATGCCAACTTTTGCAGGGTTAATACATTTAACTCTGGGGACCTAAAGACACTGACGATGAAGATGGCATTTAAAATCCATCTGCACTAACTTTTCAAGTGTATTAGCCAGGCAAGTCTATACCTATTTGTGACTATAAATATCACACTCCACCTCCACTCAGACCTACTTATATCAGTCAACTTTCCACACATGAAACTTCTTACATAATGTTCAGAATGCAAAACAGGGAAATCACAGAACTTTGTCCTTTCGCCTGACCCTTCACATATGAAAAAGAGGGCGTGTCTCCTTCTGGATGCTAATTTGAGAGCTCTATAAAGAGTATTTTTTGTGAGAACTACAAAATGTCTATTCATGGTAAGATTCCATCTCTGCTGAACATACATTTGAAAGACTTGATTTGGGACATGTTCCAGGGGTGTGCTAATTGCTTCCCTGTTCTCTGAGATCTGTGCTCATGGGCAGGCACCCACCCATTCACACAGCACACACACTGTACAGAAAGTCACTGACTCTCTGCAGGCCGCTGAGACTGCAGAAATGCCTCAAAATGAGCTTCACATAGCAGAGCTTTCTACAACCCATGATGGAATAGATGAAATTGAACCATATTTTCTATGGGAAAAGGTCACAGCCCTGTTATGTAAGATATGAAAGTCATCATTCACAGGTTAAAATTCTTTTTACAAAATAGAGTTTTAGAAGAAACAGTCACTTTGGCTTCTGGAATTCTAATAGTTTTTACACTCCTTCTAAATCTAATAGCAACTTGGGAACATTTTTAAACGTCTTTCTTGCTCCTTGATTTCACTGCAGTTAATTTCATTAAGAGATTGTTTGTCTCACAAGATAAAACTAGTCAGATTCTAGTTCCATCTTTATTCACCTGTCCCTTGAATACTTTGATAGGTTAGTTCATTATTTTTTATTAAAATTCATATTAAATCCAAAATACCTGTCCCTAGACTGCAAACCTATCTGCTCCACATCAGCCTGATCATATGGACCCAACAGAGTAGCCTCTGCCTGGCACATTACTTACTGGCTGCTGTAATGTAAGAAAAGATCCCTGCAGCATCTCAAACTGATAAAAAAAAAAATTCACCTAGAAGCACACATTTGTTCACTGAAGTAATTTTAGAAGTCAAGTATCATAGTGGTGCCTGGCTTCCAGTGGCAGGGAAGTACAAACAAATCCTGAACTCAGAACAAGACTGGAATATTCATGAAGGATCCAAGATGTAGCATAGCCGTGAGAATTTTAGTTAAGTTCACTTGAATCATATATATAGAATAATATTATTACAAATATGACTCGACTAGATAGAAACCATGATGTTAAGTCACCTGGTATTAAATGGTTTCTAAAGTCTCAGGACAGAAGAAGAGAAGTAAGTGTGACATCTCAGGCCAACACAAGAATTTACCTGCAATCAACAGCTGCTAGGAGAGGGAACAACTGTCTTCAATGCAGTGACACTGGGTACATCAGCCACACTGCAGCACAGGCCTCGTGCTCAGGAGGGGTTGGCCAACACAAATCAAACTCCATTTTGTTGTTGTTATGAGAGAGAGAAATAACATTAGTTGAGTGGGTAGTCCAGTGGGGGAGAACCTAGGAAGAGTTCAGGGGGTGGGGGAGAATGCAATCAAAATACATTGTGTGAAATTCTCAAAGAATAAATTAAGACATTACTTGAGGGGCAAGGGGGGATCTGTACCTGGGCAGACTACAGACTCAAGTAGTTTTATGGAATCAATTTATTAAACTTTAAGGATTCTAATTTTATGCAAACTGTTCCTGAAGCTGCAAAAATATTACACGTTTTCCAGTGGCCAGAACTGTTAAGCCTTAGAGATTTAACCCATTTGCAAGTTAACAAGTTATTTAGCCTCATGGATAAACGTGAAGTATACAAGATTTCTGGAATGGTGACAGTGGTAACCAGAGTGGCAGCCTTTGTGATGGCTGTCTGAGCCCCTTGCCCATAGGATATCTCACATAGGAGCAGATATTGTCTATACATATCATGAGGTGAGATACATGGAACAGCACTGAGCTTATGAAACTATCTTTTATTAAAAGCACTAAGTGTACTATGTTCCCAAACTGTGCAAGCCATCTCTCTGCTGCAGTGGGAACACTTTCTCTTCCACAACTGTTTACTATACAAACATCATTGAAGAGATAGTCCAGAATGCAGTCAATGCCACTGCTTTCAAAATTCGTTGACATACAAAGATGGATGGAGAAATCTCACCTAACAGCAAACATCAATGAAGACATGATACACTAATCAGGCAAAGACAGAGTAAAGCAGAACCAGCGGGCCTACCCCCTCTTTAACGTGAAGAAAACGTCATATGAAATAGTAACAATGTGATCCTGTAAACAAGTCAGTCCATTCATGTGAGATTTATACTGTGTAGGAAGATGTGATTTTTTAAAAATGGGGGGATCTATTGCCTTGGTAGATTTTTAAAAGCTATTCAACATTAGGAACTAGAGATTATTATGGTAAGTAAAATAACCCAGGCACAGAAAGACAAAATACCATGCTTTTTTTTTTTTCATATGATCCTCCTGTGTTTTGATTTTTATATATGGGGGGATGTGAGTAATGAAACAAGAAAAGGGACCATGAGAGGAGAAAAAGATCTTAAGGCTGGGGAGATGCCTTAGTGGATAAAGCGCTTGCCACACAAGTGTAAGGATCAGAGTTCTGGTCCCCAGCACCAACTGTATACACAGTGCATGGGAGGAGGAGACGGGGTCCTTGGTGCAAACAGAATAGCAGCCCCCCCCCAAAGTATCCTGCTCTGCTCAGGGAGAGACCTTGGCTCACTCAGCCAATGAAGAGGAGAGCCATCAGGGAAAATATTAAACAGCGACCTTAGTCTTCCACAGTCACTCACTTGCCTACCCGCACATGTGTGCCCACACACACGCAGACATGCACTCATATACATACACATGAAAGAATACGGTCAATATTCAAAGAAGTCTTAACTGAGAGAAGTGAAGAGGAGGGTAATAGAATATGTGTAACATGCAAACAGAGCGGGCTATGGGCAGAAGAAAGGGAACCACTGAAGGGGGCCCAAAGCATGCGGAGGGGGGAGGGCAGAGAGTGAAGGAGGAAGATTTGATGAGAACACAATGTATGAAAATGCCACAGTGAAACCCATTTACAATATATACAGACGTTAAATGCTTTCAGAATTATTCCACATTAGACAAATCTAGCAGAGTGAGAGTCGGGGAGGCGGGGCAGGGTACTATGTAGACATCCTAATAAACATAGAGAAGTTATTCTAAGTTGATAGAGTATGCAGAATATTGGTGTAAAATGCAGAATTTGAGGTTCTTTGAAGAGTATAGTTTTCACTCTAATACAGTGTCTCATCCTCCCTGGCTAGAATAGACGGCTAAAGCCCTCCAGAATGCATGGAGTACATGTTTCCATTGTGTTTACACTTTAATACAGCGTGGTTGAAACACACTACACATATTGGATCCTAGTGTAAACCATGCACTAGGACCAAGTAATTCTCATCCATGTGTCTCACAAATTAGTTTGTGTTGTTTATAAAAGTGAACTCCAGGTTCAAGATCCTCTCATTCCACTGACACCAATCCAGATCTATTTCTAGAACAACAGGGTTGCAGATAGTAAAATGTTGCCATCATCATGCTTTTAGATACACTGACTCCCAGATGATGTAGTCTATATGGGGACAAAGCATGGTTCCTGGGGATCAGAAAGGACTTGTAGCTATTACCGTGGTTTAGTGGCCCTCAGAAGC
Organism: Peromyscus leucopus; assembly: GCF_004664715.2. Lineage (NCBI taxonomy): Eukaryota > Metazoa > Chordata > Mammalia > Rodentia > Cricetidae > Peromyscus > Peromyscus leucopus. The sequence goes on from NC_051072.1 coordinate 43,493,876, forward strand.
CAAACCCCATCAGATGAAACTCATCAGCCTTACTATTTAATTCATCTTGCTAAGAAGAAACTAAGGTTAAGTTAAATTTAAATTAATTTAATTTACTGATTAAATTAATGTAAAATAAATAAAACCTGTCTCCTATGAGGATGATAATTTTTAAGAAATTGACAGTGTTCTAGACTGAATTTCTTTATGGCAGGCACCATGTCCAAGTATCTTTAGATCTTTACTAAATTATAGTTCATATACTCTCCATAAGATAAAATAAATTAGTTTTACCATGTGATGTTCTGACAATCTATTTAAGGTCAGCAACTGACTTAAAAAAAATCAATGAGTCTGAAGGAAAGTAGAAGCCATTTGAGCTAAGAATAGTGAGCTTGCTGATTAATTCAGAAAAAAAATGATATATGAAAGGCAACACAAGTTTCTCCGCTAATAAAATCATGCAAATTTAACTTTTACTGGATGCTCTCTGTAGGCCAGCCCTATGCTTTGTATGTGCTAATTTATTTCATCCTCACACTAGACATGGAATTTGTATTTGCATGGCCATCATCTTCCAGTGGAGTCTGCATTAAACACTGAAGTTTGTATTCTGGTGTTTTCTAATACAATGTCATGGTTAACTTATTCCTACCAAATAACTATTTGTGAAGTGGTCTTTAGGCCAACTTTAATTTAGAAACTGCCTTTATCCTACGCATTTTATATCATTAGAAATCCCAAAGCTTTCTGTAAATCCCTGTTCACTCCCCTCTTGCCTAAAAAGCATTCAGAGAAAGTGAAAATAGCCAGCCAATGATAATCATCTACCTCACACATAAAAAATGTTTCCTTAACTCCGGTGTCATGAACTGTATCTCCCTCACTGCCTCCCTTTGTTACCTTTCTCCAGTACAGGACGTAGGTACACATCTATACAGTGATACTGACAGGGTGGGATACATTATTACAGCCCAAGAGTGGATCGAGGCTTTCCGGGAGTCTAGCACATGGACCGCTACTCACAGTGCATCAATTTCTTGTTCTGTATCAACTCTCTTATCTCTGGCATGAATATCCCTAATGCAATGCATATTAATACTATTAGTTACCGGACACATGCATTTTATTTTTGACCCATCTACATGGAATCTGAGTAATCCCAGCCTATACATCATTCTTTTGGAGCAGGAAAAAAAAACATGTTTTTAAGACTAACAGTAATTTCTAACAGCAGTGTTCTATCAACTCTAGCCTGCATGGGTGAAGAACATTTTTGTTGTTGTTGTTGTTTTGGTTTTTCGAGACAGGGTTTCTCTGTGTAGCTTTGCACCTTTCCTGGAGCTCACTTAGTAGCCCAGGCTGACCTCGAACTCACAGAGATCCGCCTGGCTCTGCCTCCCGAGTGCTGGGATTAAAGGCGTGCGCCACCGCTGCCCGGCGACGAAGATTTTTAAGGGGTGCAAACTACTTTGAGATTGTTTCTCTTGATGCATTTGGATAATATTTAAGAGTGGAAGAAAAACGTTCCCCGTGTCCTCTTTCTCCAAGACTGGTAATGACTTCAGTTTTGAAAACAGCTGCTGAGATGGAGGCTCTCCTGTCTGATGCCTTCACACTGAGAAGGCCCACAGGCTGAGTTCACAGTAGTCCAACTCATCACAATGAAGAAAGATAACACATTTGTGCTTATCTGAAGAAAAGAAAAAATATACATTTAAAAATAATATTTTAGGAAGAAGCATGTTCCTGCCCAGTGCCATGACCGACTGAGCAGGACAAGGAGACCCCCTCTTCTAAGCCTACCTGGGCTTCAAGGAGAAAGCATGGGCAGATTGGGCACAGTTATAGTGAGGTGGGGGAAGGTGTGTTATGGGAGAGAGAAACAGACAGTGGCTCATTTACTATGGACAGAGGCCTGTCTAAAGAGGTGAAAGTGGTGAGCAGAGGGCTGAGGTGGGTGACTTGATCGCCACTCAGTGACATGGTGATATCTGGTCCTGGGCTGCTGCCAAGACTCATGCCTAGGTCAGTGGCCCTGATGCAGGCATAGTCTGTGTTGATATCTAATGTCCTTGATATCACCAAAGGCTAAGAAGATAGGGCTGTGCGGAGTTGATCCTGCCCCTCACTGGCTGCAACACTAGGGAGAACTGATCCTGCCCCTCACCAGCTGAAGCACTCAGGAGAGAGAGCCCTACACCTCACTGATCCTGTTCACAGGGGCATAGGCGAGCTGGCGCTGGGGGTGTGAGGCTGGGAGAGTAGGTCACATCCCTCTCATCCCCCACGTAATAGCATGGATGAGAGAAGGAGACCCTCAAAACCCTCACTCCTGGACACCTGCAGCACATAGGAGACCTGACCAAACAACCCCTCACCAGCTGCAGCACTTGGGAGAACAGGCCCTGTGTCTCTTCTGGGTAGCATAGTAGTTGACCCAGTAGACAGGAACTTGGGTAGGTCAGCCCTGAGAGTTCAAGAAGGGCATGCCTGGTACTGCCTCCCTTGTCTGTACTGTGGTGGGGGGCGGTGAGGGGAAGAGGGCTCCCTTGCCTTACCACTTCCATCTGGTGAGGGAGGTGATCCCTTTACCAGCGTCAACATTTGGGAAAGCAGGTCCTGCGCCTTGTCGGGCAGCACAGTGGAGCTGACCCTGTTGACAAGGGCACAGGTGAGCTGAGAATGTGAGTGTGGGAGACCTGGCCCATCCTTCATCTGCCATATGGAGGCATGGGCAGGGGAAAGATGCCTTCTCCCCACCCCCACTAACACCTGAGGCAGATGGGAGAAATGGCCCTGTGGACATAAGAGCAGGAGAGCTGCAAGACATGGGAGAACAGGCCCTGCACCTTGCCAGGGAGCACAGTAGAGCCAACTCTATTGGCGGAGGTGTGGGTGAGCCAGCCCCAAAGTTGTGAGCATGGGAGAGCCGTCCCCTTCACTCTTCTGTCATGTAGCATGGGCAGGGGAGAGATTGCCCCCACCCACCTATGCCTGAGGTAGGTGGGAGAGCTGTCCCCATTATCTGTCACACGGCAGCATGGGTGGGAAAGAGAGTCTCCCGCCACCAGCCTCGGGTGGGAAAGCTGGCCCTGAGGTCAAAAGAGCAGGAGAGCTGTCCCTGCCCCTCATCAGCTGCAGAACTCAGGAGAGTGGCCCCTACACCTTGACTGGGCAACACAGTAGAACTGCCCCTAAAGGTGTAGGTGTGGGAGAACCGACCCTGAGGATGTGAAGGCACAAGAATTGACCCCACACCTTGCTCATCGCTGCAAGGGGTGAACTAGCCAGGGTAGTGCAAGAGAACTCACCCTGGTGGTGAAGACCAAGGAGAGCTGGCAGGCTGACCAACCTTGCAACTACCCAGGCCCAGAACCAGAGTTAAGTGTTGGCCCACCCCACCTGTGATCTGTTGGAGCACAGGTAGGAGGGGGCCGTCCTGTGGACCCAGGGCTACAGGATCTTCATGACACAGGGCAGCAATGGGATGTCCAGGGAAAGTCCCAGTGAGAGCCTAGTGTCAACAGTGTAGCAGAGACCAGGAGCAACAAAACCAATGATTCTTTGAAATGAACACCTGCATGAAAAGATGTATGGATAAAGGGTTCACTGCATGATTCACTGTGTCACACTGCAGCTTCCATGATGAGATTTCCCCTTCCTTTTTCTTTTCCTTTTTAATTTTATTTTTTTTTATCTGGGGGTGGGGTACAGAGGCAGAGGGCAGATTCAAGTGAACTGGAAATGGGTGGGGCTGGGATGCATGATATAAAAGACACAAAGAATAAAATTTTTAAAAGTTTAGAAAATTTTATTCTTTGAGAACTTCATACAATGTTGTTTAATTATAGTCACCTCCAACTCCTCATAGACCCACCCCCACATCCCTAATCACTCAACCACTTGTTTTTGTTGTTGTTGTTTGTTTTCTTTTGAAGTCTGTAAATTCCAATTCATTTGCCCAAATAATTCTGGGGATGGGACCTCCTCCTGGAGTATGACTGACCGACTAAATCACTACACTTAAAAAAGATTGATGCCGGGCAGTGGTGGTGCACGCCTTTGATCCCAGAACTCCGGAGGCAGAGCCAGGCAGATCTCTGTGAGTTCAAGGCCAGCCTGGTCTATAGAGCAAGAGCCAGGACAGACACCAAAACTACACAGAGAAACCCTGTCTTGAACCCCCCCCCAAAAAAAAAAGAGGAAGAAGATTGATTCTCCCTCTCCCATCAGCTAGGAGTTGCTGGTAGAGAAAAAAATAGGTTACTAATATTTAATAAGGACTTAACCAATACCTGCACACAGTATGTGACAAATGCCTAGTTAATCAGATTATATCAGCTAAACATGTAGCAAACAGGGACTTAAAGCAGAGTCCTATTTTTAAAAAGCCTGTTGTAATACTAGCAATGCAAATGAACAACAACAAAACAAAACAAAAAAAAAAAACCTGACAAATCATCCTAATTAAGCTCCTTGTAATCTACAAAAGTTAATAATCAAAATATCAAATGTAATGATAGGAGGTTGGATAAAGACAATTTCAAATTATCTAAAACCTACCTGAGGCATAGCTCTGCATCTTACTCTGAAACACACCCTATTTTCCTTTTAACTCGCCCTTCGTGTTTTCAGCCTACTTAATACAAATAAATATAACACAAACAGCAAGCTACTGAAGAGGTTGGGCTTTAAATAGCCATGCCAAGAGCCAGGTGAATTCACCCTTGCTGTCTGGATTGGCAGCCAAATCTGGAGCAGGCCACTTCACATCACTCAGTTGCTACAGATGATGAAGCAGAATTTGCTTTGAGCTGGAGCCTCGTCTGACCTTTATCGCCAGTCACTACTAGCGAGTGCCAGCATTTTTTTTTTCTGTTCAGATAAATACTATATTTTACTGCCCTCTCACACTAATAAGCAAATAAATAAATAAATAAATAAATAAATAAATAAATAAATAAATAAATAAAGCATACAGTAGAGAAGCAAAAATAAAGTTAATAATGAGGCTATATAGAGATCTTTTAAAATGTTTTTTATGAGCCTTAAATATTACATATTGGCTGTTTGAGTTTGCATCTCTGTTACTGTGGTAAACACTGTAACCAAAAGCAACCTGGAGAGGGAAAAGCTGTATTGACTTAAGATTATAGTCTCTCACTGAGGGAAGCCCAGACAGGAACTCCAATAGGAACCTGAAGGCTAGAACTGAAGCAGAGATCATGGATGAATGCTATTTGCTGGCTTGCTCCCTCTGGCTTGCTTAGCTACCTTCTTATAAAGCTTAGATGGACCCGCCTAGAAGTGATGCCACCCACCATGGGTTGGACCTTACTACATCAATTTTATCAATTAAGAAAATACCTCCCAGTGATGGCCACAGACCAATTGATGTAGGCAGTTCTCAATGGAGGGTCCCTCTTCCCAGGTGTGTCAGGTTGCCAACCAAAGTTAGCCATCACATTGGCCAACCAACAAAACACATTTCTGTTGATCAAGTTATACTCAGGCTCCAGATACTCAGGTAGTAAATATACCCAGAATTTTATAAAATGCAGTATTCCTCAGAAACATAACAAGGGATTATGCTTCCGAGATTTGCTTTTCTCCACCAGCCAGTCCCCTAAGTAGGCCCAGGCTTTGAAGAACATGAAAATTAAAGGTAATTTTCTTTGTAGTACTACTATTATGTCTGTCCAACTCACTCAGGACTAAAACAAGAAATACATTCTTGTAGAATTTTGCTTGATTAACTGCACTGAATAAAATTGTCAAGGTGAAAGATAAAAAGGTCAGTGGATGTTCCAAGGTCACAGAGTCCTTCTAGCTACAGCTGTGATGACTAGGATTTAAACTTAGGAAAATGTGTAGGTGAAAATAGTCTTCCGAAGTCATGTCAGATGATGCCAATGAAGTCATCAATAATGTGGTTCAAGTCACCGAGCCAGCTTTACCTGCTGCCCTTCCCTTTATATCCCAAACTGGAACTTCTCAACATGGCTCATCATTGAAAAGGCAACTCTTAGACACGACCGTACACCACTCAGTGGAGCCAAGGTCAGCTTTGCTCAAGGCACTGTGATGATAATACAGCTTCCGTTATAATCGTCTGTCTGACTTCAGAGGGCTGGAAAGTAACTGACCCCTGTATCTTCTAGGATTCCACAGGCACGCGGCTCCCGTGACACGGAGGCAGTTCCCACACGGTGCACACAGGATGGACTACCTCCACTTCGAGGACGACAGCCGCGGATGGTGGTTTGACATGGATATGGTGATCATCTACATTTATTCAGTGAACTGGGTCATCGGATTCATTGTTTTCTGCTTTCTTTGCTATTTTTTCTTTCCGTTTTAGGAATCGTCATACTCCACTATAATTGAACAATCATAAATATGAACAACAATGACTTAAACATTTTGAGAGTGTGCTTTTTAGTTTTTATAATGTTGCATTATAAAAATTGTTAGTGTTTATAGAAATTCTGAGAATAATGGATTTATTTATTAATGTCTTTCATGTAACAACCTAAACTTTATTCGAGAGCAGATCTACCAGCCATTAGGAACAGTGCACTATTAATTCCATGGATTTTACTTTAGGACTTGGGGTTCTAATTTTACAATGTCATTTTTATACTTATTATGATTGTAAAGACTGAGGTTTTACCTCCATTTAAAAATAGTAAAAATATGAAATGAATAAACTGAATGGATAGCATCATTATTACTAAGATGTTCAGTCAAGCACTATGTATTCTTAGGCAAATGATGTGCATTAAAGATAAGTCATATTCTCTGGGAACTAATCAAGCAGGGTATATTGCATTTTGATTTCTGAATATCTCTACTTCTGTCTCCTTCTAGTACCAAAAAATCTGACTATCCTTTTTGTACAGACTTCATAGCTTTGGTGCAACATTTTTAACTATGATAAGAACAAGATATTACATGCAGTCAGACTAACACCCAATAGCTATGTTAGAGAGCCATATTAACACTTTCCAATTTCAGAATGAATCACTTGAGAAATGACAAATCTGACTTTTAGTGACCTAAATGACCAATGCATGTCCAAACTGTAATTAATCTGGTGATTCATTTAAATAGAAGATTGTCAATGTGCAATAAAAAGTGGCTTTTACATTTTTTACTGTTGTTATTTGACTTAATATGTGGAATAAAGAGTTGCTAAAATAAGATTATGGATTTATATAAAGATTGGTGTTTAATTATATTACAATAATTTTTATAGTTTAGTTTTTCCACATTAAAAGAAGAAAATATCTGAATCATTACAAAGTGAGCAGGAAATGGAGAAGGTAGTCTGATTCAAAGGTGAAAGAAACCTAAACAAAAAGAGACATAAGCTTATGTATTTACTAGGAAGTTTTGTGAGAGCTAGAACCAGTTTTGGTAATGAACTACTAATCTATCTTTTGGCCTATCATGTTATAACCTGTTTTTAAAAATGTATGACTTATCACACTAATAATCTACAAGCATTCAAAACAGATATACTGGACCAATCTAGACTGTAAATAGTTAATATTCAGCATAATTGCTGACTATATCAAATACAAACATTAGGTTGACTTTATGTGATTTTCAAAGAGATATGGAGGTGGTACATATGTTTTCTAATACTATTCTTATTATTGTTTTCACAGTTATAGCTGTGAAAAATATAATCAAATATATCAGACTCATCAAATCCAGAAAACAAAAAATTAAATGCAGTTTACAAAGAGATATCTATTTGTGTTTATAAATTAATATTTATAGTCATTAACTTATGTTCTGGATAAAAATGATGTGAATAAAGGGAAAACATTAGTCCTCCCGCAATACATGTACAGATCAAACAATTAAAACTCAAACAAGGACAATATTTTAAAAACCTTGAAATCAATTACAGCCATTTTCCAGGCAATTCCTGGCTTATATGCCGTAGAAAATATATCTTGACTTGTCCCTAAATTGCTTTAGAAGTTTTTTATCATATGTAAATTAAGGAAACAAGAAACAATAATATAGATATGTATTTCATGGAAAACATTCTTCATTTCATCTTTGGCACATATTAGTTATTTGTCTGTACCCGTAACCTAAAAACAAACATCTATATACCCATCAGACCACTAAAGCAGTGAAATTTAGAAAGCAATTATAAAGCTCTAATTCTATTTCAAAATTTTATACTACTGGAGCTAAAAGCTACAAAATACTAAGTGGACTTTTTCCAAGAGCTACCACTTTCTAGGAAGCCAACAAAATCTGTGATGCCCAGACATTGAGACAGGTAAGGGCCACAAGAGGACAGAATTTAAACATGTTCCCGGGTCTTTAGTTTGTTTTTTAAAAGCATGGCCTGTGCCTGGCAGTGGTGGCGCACACCTTTAATCCCAGCACTCCAGAAGCAGAGGCAGGCAGATCTTTGTGAATTCAAGACCAGCCTGGACTACAGAGTGAGTTCCAGGACAGCCGAGGCTACACAGAGAAACCCTGTTGAGAGAGAGAGAGAGAGAGAGAGAGAGAGAGAGAGAGAGAGAGAGAGAGAGAGAGAGAGAGAGAAACACAAACAAAAATAAAAGCATGGCATGTGTTTCATTCTATCCCAGCTCAAGCATTTTAGCATCTACAGAAGACAGAGCCCCTGAAGTCTTTCAGGCAAGATGATGGGCACTTAATCCATCCCAGAAATCACCCAACTTCTGCCTTTCCCTTTGTCTAGAGGGAGAGCCACCAGGCTCCCCTTTGGTCAGTGTTTGCTCCCTTCTCATCCCCAGCAGCCCCACTTAAAGCCTAGCTATAGCCCATACCTTTGGCCAGGTGACTCCATATCCAGTAATAAAATGATTTTCCTTCTGCATTCTAGCACACAATAACCAGAAACTAGGTAATATTTAAATTCATGAATTAACTTTAAAGTTTTTTCTAATGTGTAGGAGTGTGTGTATGCGCTTGTGTATGTGTGTCTGTCTGTCTGTCTCACATGCATGTGTGTGCCTGAGGAAGGAGAAGAGGGCATTGGATTCCACAGAGCTGAAGTCAGAGGCAGTGTCTGCTGGGAAGACACAGTCCTGGGAATCAAACTCCAGTCCTTGGGAAGATCAGCAAGTACTCGTAACAGCTCAGCTCCATGAGTTTACAGTAACACAAAAAGTCATTGTGTGCCTCTTCAGCATCATTTATATAATTGCAAAAAAAAAAATCATTTTCCAATAAAGAACCAAAGGGAGGAAAAATCCTAAATCTAATGAAATACAGTATTTGTCCCCAGTAATATTATTTTGAAAGTTAAATTTTATGATCTATCACTAACAATAATTTGTTTCTATAGAACTTAATAGTGCAAAATTAATTTTAAACATGTTTAGATATTCATAAAAATACTTGAACTGAGCAACATTTCTAAATACTTATAATTGAATAATTTAACTTTTGGGAATTTCATATACACATATAATACATTTTGTTCAACTCTAATCCCCACTTCCCTCTTCCAATTCTTCCTCCATCCCTTCAATGCTTTTCCATCCCAGTTTCATGTGTTTATTTTTTTTAAGTACACCAAGTCCATTTAGTGTCACCTCTATGTGCATGAATGTAGGGCCATCATGTACTGCATGGTGTCTAGCTTCTTGGGGCCTGCATTGAAGAAAACTGAGTCTTCTCTTCCAGAAGCCATTAATTGCTGGCACTTCCTCAGTTAGGGTAAGAATGCTGACATTGCGTTTTGATAGTTCAGTGTGGGACTGGTGCAGCCATGGCCTCTGTGAGTTCACATGTGCAACTGACCCATCCTGTCAGGAAAATACCGTTTCACTGAACACATGCACTACCTCTGTCCCTTCCAGTCTTTCAACCATCTCTTTTATGATGATGCCTGAGCCTTGACAGTAAGGGGTATGATACAGATGTCCCACTTTGGACTAAGCACTCTGCAGTCTCTTACTCTCTGAACATCAGCTATAGTTTTTTTTTTCCTCTTTGGCTCTTTTGGGGGGGCCCCAAATACATACACAAATAAATACACAGAGAGACTTAATATTACTTATAAATGCCCGGCCTTAGCTTGGCTTGTTTCTAGCCAACTTTTATTAACTTAAATTGTTCCATCTACCTTTTGTCTCTGGGCTTTTATCTTTCTCTATTCTATATATCTTTCTTTACTTCTTACTATGTGGTTTGCTGTGTAGCTGGGCAGTTGGCCCCTTATGTCCTCTTTTCCTCTTCTCAATACTCAATCTTCTCTTCCCAGGTTTCTCCTCCGATTTATTCTCCCTGCTTGGCAGCCCCACCTATCCTTTCTCCTGCCCAGCTATTGGCCGTTCAGCTCTTTATTAGACCAATCAGGTGTTTTAGGCAAGCAAAGTAACACAGCTTCACAGAGTTAAACAAATGCAACATAAAATAATGCAATACATCTTTGCATCAATAAACAAATATTCCAGATCATTAATGAATGTAACACATTAAAATAATATTCTACAACAATTGACCATTTGAAGGTTTCAGTATTAAGCACTATCTACTGCAAAAAGAAGTTTCTCAGATGAAGGCTGAGATATGTACTAATCTAGTCATAAAGGAAGTACTTAGGAGGTGGTTTAATACTCCATAGATAATCCATTTCATAGATAATATTAGTAGGTTCAATTTCAGAAATTTTCTTGGTATCTTATTGTTTAAGTGAAACTGAAATGACCTGTGATGATTAATTAATCTTCATTGTCAATTACATGGGATTTAAAACCACAACAGAAGCAAATCTCTTGACTTATCTATGAGGGATTTTCTATATTAGATTACTGAAGTGGGAAGATCTGCCCTAAATGTAGGTGGCATGATTCCATGGGCTGGAGTTCCAAAACAAAATAAAAAGGAGAAAAAGGTCAAAGCAGCATCTCTCTGTCTCTCTCTGTCTGTCTCTCTCTCTCTCTCTCTCTCTCTCTCTCTCTCTCTCTCTCTCTCTGTCTCTCTCTCCCTCCCTTCTTCTCTCCCTCCCTCCCTCCCTCCCTCCCTCCCTCCTTACTGTGGCAGTAATGTGACCAACAACCACCTCAAACTCCTGTCCCACATCTCCTTTGCTATGATGAACTGTTCCCTGGAACCATCAGCCCAAATAAACCCTTCCTTCCTAAGCCAATTTTGTCAGGGTATTATATCACCGAAATGAGGCAAATAATTTAATACATTATATTGGAAGCAAAGTTTTCTTCTACTTTTGTCTTCTATCATCCATGATAACTCAGAAAACAGCATTATGTCTGCAAATCCACTTCTGAAGACAGTTATAGTAAAGCAGATGAGATGAAAGCCACACCACTGAGTTCCAGTTCCTTCTGTTAGATAAACGTCCACTTACCTTAGCCAGGTTAGTGAGCACAGCTCCTGTGCTCACCACTGTTCACTGCAAGAAACACTAGCAGGACATGCCTTTTGTTTCCCACAAATTAAAGGAAGGCACACATGGTCTTCCAAAACAAGAAGTGATTTTTGTCCTAGTTGTACTGTGTGCAGCTCTTAACTGAGGAAACAACAGAAGACGTAAGGATTGGAACTTTTTCCTTACAAACATAATTTTTAAAACTGCCAAAGGAAAAGTAAATTTAGGAATTATCACCAGTTAACCAATAACAAACCACCTGTGAATTTGGTCCAGTCTGGTTTTAACTAATTTTTAACACAGTTTATTGGTAAATACTAGAGTACTAATACCCTTGTTTCACTGTGGTAAGAAAAGCTACCATACTTAGTAAAAATGATAATAGCAACTAGACTCCATAAAGGTCATGCTTCCCAGTCACTAACATGAAAGCTCAGGACTCCTAACAAGAAAATAGATTCATGTGCTGTATCATGGAGTTCCAACAAGGTTGAAAGAATTATAATTAAACCAATAATGAGAGGAAATATGTGCATATATATTTCATTGGGACAGAAAAAATAAGCAATATTAAGAGAAAAATTGATATACAAATAAATACTATGAAAAGGTGAGCATGAATTTCATTTAACAATAAACAGCATACTGTCTATACTTAAATCACAGATGTTTGCTAATGTTTCTGGCACAAGACAATGAAGAGTCAAAAGTTACATGACTTGGTAAAAATTAAATGAAAAGAACATTTAGAACAATATCCTTAGAATTAACATCAATTCTAGAATGATACAAATAACCAAGATTCTGTAACTATGCTCAACACTGCTAAAAGTGGTCCAACTCATTAGCGCACTAACAAAACATACTGACAATATTACATTTAGTCAGAATCGGAATTTTCAGATGCATTATCACTAATGGTGGGGAAAGTCCTTAGACCTTGCTTCCTCGCAGTTCTAAGTTGGTGCAAATGTTCTTTCATGTCTGGAGAAATATGACAGATTCTTCCTTCTATGCCAGGCACTGCAATTACTCCTGATGGTTCATCAGCTTCTTCCTCAAAGGCTAGAAATGCAACAGAACCAGTTAAACTATAGATGGTCTCCAAAACAAATATTCTAAGATCATAACTAAAGCTTTATTAGGATACATGAGTTGAAATTTATAATCGATGATGAAATTTTAACCAGAATTTCTTCATCTTCACAATCAACTATTCAACCACGAGTAAAACTCCATTGAAAATACTATGAAATTTATAGATAATCAAAAATGCATCAATTCATTTTGGTTTTAAGGTATTGTATACTTAAACAAACCATGTTAAAAGAAATAGATATGCTTACCTTGATTTGAACATAGTACAATGTATGCACATATAGAAACATCACACGATAACAGCACAATACAATTTTATGTGACAATTTTTTAGAACCTTTAAAGTATTACTACATATTACCTCAAGAGAATTTGATTATATATTTTAATGTTTTCAGAATTTTATACAAATAAAATTTACATAATTACATCATTTCTACTCTTCTCTTTCCCCCTTGCAATTCCTCCCATTCCCTCTCAAATTCATGATGCCTTTTAATTATTGTTGTGTGCATGTGTGTGTGTGTGTGCGCGTGTGTGTGCATGTGTGCGTGTGTGCGTGTGTGTGTGTGTGTGTGTGTGTGGTGTGTGTGTGTGTGTGTGTGTGTGTGTGTGTGTAAATATAGCCCACTGAGTTGTGATCATATGTGATAGCTGTCGTTTTGCTTTCCACTTTAACTTTTGAAAAAAATTAGACAAAAAGTATAGTCAGTGCATTAAAAACTCAACTTTCTTGGTTAAAAAAAAGATAACTCAATTTCTTCCAAAAGGTGTAATTATAGCTTTCAAAATTTGGATATATTTAGGAATATAATTATTTATCAAAAAAATCAGCCAATTATAAAACTAATTATAATTTGATCACATTTGGCCTTGGATTGTGGTTAAAGTGATGTTATAAAAAGAATTAAGCTTCTAAACTCAATCAATAAATGGGATCTATATGCCAAGGCCCAGTGTTTATCAGGTAGGAAAAGACAAAATGTTTAATTGGACAGAAGTAAGCTAATTTGACAGGTTATAATTTTCCATCTAGACTAGAAGATAAATATCGTAGAAGCAGTTGAAGATTGTGAAGCAGAAAAGCTTAAAAGGACATGATTTCCTAGAACACCTCTGTTCTCCTTAGCTTTGGACGCCTCTGCATTCCTTGTGGCTGTAGTCCCTTGTGCCTGCCTGTCACTTGGAAAATAAAGCTCAGTCTACTTTCTTCACACTTCCTCCAACACCAGAATGCCCACCTAGAGAGCAGAGTCAAAGACAAAGTTAGTCCAAAGGAGGCACATGAGACAAAAAACCATACTGTCACCTGTCAGTGACGGGGATTTGTCCGTTGTCATAATCAAACTCATTCGATGGCCTGAAACACACTTCTTCCTTCCTTGCAAAATTTTGATTGATTCAAAGTGATTCATGACGACTGTGGACAGCACCTGTGCGGTTTCGGTGTCAAACATTCGAGGGCAACTTTTAAACATACTGTAGCCATCTTTGCCCTGAAATGCCAAAATGTAATTCAGTTTTTCAAGCCAAAAATAATGGATACATTAAATATATTTTAAATTTACTCCTGTATTTAAAGTAATTCCTTTATATGTACTTTTCTTAAATCTAAATTATTATACTTTAAATTATTGTCCTCCTCCATAGATCTAGAATGGTAGCTGTGACCCTGTTGTCCCAGCTCTATTATTATTCAACAGCCTTGAGAATAGGCCACGGACAATCTCTAAAGAGGGTTGTAAGATAAAGTTAACTAAGAGAAGCTGTTTAGAATAATATTGTAGAATATCTAATCTGACATTTACTAAAGGGCTCCCAGCATTAGCGCACACAATCTATGCATCCATCAAGTGTCCTTGCCTCTTGTACTCCGTATCACATAGTGGAGAACCCACTAAATTCATATGTAAAGTCCTTAAAACCCAGTCATCTGTTTCTTTCTAGATAACAAAATATGATATAAATGAAAAATATATCTAAAATAGAAATATTACATGTTTTAGGAATGTTGATCACTAAATTTGAATTTAGAAATCCATTATAGCACTTTGGGCTACACATTTCTGGCAACATTTGCCTGTTGTTTAGGTATGCATGGATTTTAGATGACCTGTATTTTTAAATCTGACAGTACAAAACAATGAAATTGTGCTTGGATACTGTGAGTTAAAATTAATTTCAATTCATGAATCACAAAAACAACAGTGAAAACATTTATTATTTTCTGAGGGTCTGAAATCATCAAAAGAAACTCAAATATGTGTGGGCATGAGCATGTGAATAGCATCAGGGAATTTGCTTAAAACATTTCAAAAGAAACTGATCTCACATTTGCAATGTACTCCTTAATGGCCAGAAGATAGACCTTTTTTCTCCGCAAGTACTGTCCTTGAACTTTCACAGTGTCTCTTATGACTCGGTGTCCTGGTTCTGCATCTGGATCAAATCCAAATTCTATCCCAGCAACTTGAGGAAATCTGAAATGTAAAAACATACTGTCAGATAATTCTGCAGAATACTAATCATAAATGAGAAAATATTAGAAATGAAGTGAGCACATCTCTTTATGCTACTTGATAGGCAAGGTGCACACAAGCTGGGTGCATCTGAACAGAAGCTGTCACGTGACCTTTGATTTCAAAAGTTAATAAAAGCAACTCTGAATAATTCTATCCTTATTTCCTTCTATGCAAAGAGAAACTTAAAGAATTTCTCTTCTACAACTGAACTACTGTAAGATGTCTCAATTTCCAGTTACTAAAGGAACACAATGATTAAAGAGACAATATATATGTACCTATACAGCCCCTTACAAACTTTAGGAATGCCTGACTCCTATCAATATTTATTATTGCCCCCATGTTATTACTTGCTGGGCTTGGTAATGCAGCCTGCAGCTCTGGCTGTTTGAGAGACTAAGGCAAGGGATCACAGATTCAGCATGGATTACAAAGTGAATCTAAGGTCATCCTGGGCAGCTCAGTGAGAATAAAGATGAGGAGGGCAGCTGGGGCTATAACTCAGTGCGAAACTGTTCTTCTTAAACAGATGAGGCTAATGAGCTTTTTCTAATACAAATCCTGCCAACGAGAATACTGTCATCTATTACATATCAGCCTTTGGGCTAAGATCAAGTGAAGAATACTGTCCTCTAGTTTACAAAATGGTTATAAGTCGGAAACATGATTCACCCAGCAGATAATTTAGAAAAAGGCAACCACTAGCTGTGAGAGCATTTTTCTGGGGAAAAAAAAAAAAGATGCTGAGGGAAACAAAGCCCCTGCCCCAAGAGGAAACCTCAGCAACCCTTGGCCACCGTTCTCCACAGCTGTCCCTGCTGCTCCCTTCTGCCTCCCGGTAACTCAGAGGTAACATTGGTGACATTCAGTCCCCCTGCCTGGCCTGACCTACCCCTGCTCTCTTTCTCCTGCTGCATCTATCCATTCCTTGTAGGTGTCATACTAAAAAGCACTCCCTGGACTGTTCTGGCATACCAATCTGTACCAGGTTCTAGGCAGTCATCACTTCAAATATAAAATACAATGAATTAGCACAGTTAATACTCAATATTGCTTTGCTAGGATGAGAATTACAGTTCGATAGAAATCCTCTAATATTCTTTCTTCTGTGCTCTGACTTAGTGGAAAATGGCTAAACAAAGCATCAAGACTATTAAACAATAAAAAAATCAGAGTTATAAGCCTGCCAGGTGAGTATTTTTACTATGGTTCTCAATTCCTCAACTACAGCACTTTAAAATGTTATCGAGTAAAACATTATTATGGATCTTTTATTTTCAGTTAAAGAAACTTTTGGTTGAAAAACAAAAACCTCAGGCTTCCATTATGTTTCTAAATAACTAATATAATCTTACAGCCACCTACATCCATGGCTCACCAAACCACAAGATGCCCTGATTACAGAGAAACAACAAAGAAAATGAGAAGAAAAAAAAAAGCCTCATAGTTTAACTGGCAGAAAAGGAAAACTAAATTGATTTTCACAAAATCAGAGAAATGTGAGAAAAGTGATTAGTAGATGGAAAAAAGAACAAATTTTATAAAAAACCAAATAGTATTGGATCACAGCATATGACATTATAATCAGTACTGGTGACAGATGATGACAAGGAACAGGTTTGGCTGAACAGAAAGAGGCCAATGATGCAAAGAAGAATACAAGTTTGATAAGAGATCAAAGAATCAGAAACAAAGCCAAACATCTGTTTTCCATCTTCTAGCAGTTTAAGATGCAAATAGGGGCAAGAAAGGAGAAGAGGGGAAAAGGAAGAGGGGAAGAAGTAGAGGAAAGGAAGGTGGGAGGAAGGGAGAGAAAGAAAGTCTAAACCACCTTAGGTTCGCTATAGATCCTTACACAATCACAGTTTGCACACCACGGAAGGAGCTACCTGTTATATAGGTTATACAAGTGTGTTATACAAGCACACTGCATCCCATCCATTCCAGGAACTCAATTACTCCTGGGCAGGATGAAGGAAACAATGAGTGAGGCTTCTGAAAAGTGAACCTTTTGTATGTGGGTTCCAGAAAAGGATCAGAATGTAAGATATCACTAAGCTGATAGTATGTTTACTAATCTTTTGAAGTCTGGCATCTACCCGTCCTAACAGATGTAGGAAGGATCATATAGGCAGGAAACTTCAAAAGTCCTCCTTTTCTGGGTGCCACGAAGAGAAAGGTAACCACAGAAGGTCAAGGAAGGGCCTTATTCTCCACCAGGGCACTATGGTAGGGGTGGCAACTTGCCCCTGAAGAACCACAATGAAACAGAGTTGAATTGCTTGGTCTGTCCATTGCCAACTCCCACCTGACCCTCAACACAGGGCACTTTAACAAGGCCATAGGAGCGCATGGTAACTAAAGCCTTTTGTATCAAGATGACCAGAAAGATGATGCCCAAGGACATGAGAAGCTAGAAAGAGAAGAGAAGCTAGACTGTTAAATCTCAAGAAAGCAATCCCATAATGCCACTGATGAACTATGCTCCCCTTTACCTATATTAATAATTAACGTGAGAATCATTCTAAAAATGGAACAGACAAACCTCAGCCAGAGTCAAGGACTGGCTGCCAGGAGGCACCACGGAGGAAAGATGCACAGGGCTACAAGACTACAAACAGGCCCAGCATCTAAACCACAGCTACACAGGAGCTGGAACCAGCCTGAGGCTAAGCAGGTTGCTGCCTACTGAAGCAACACTGGTAACACTCCTCAGGGAAGTAAAGCGGGATCAGAGGTTCACACAATAATATTCAAAATGTCCATAGAAAATCCAAAAATGTTCAGGAAAAGAAGAAAAACCAGGAAAACACCAAAGCTCGAGGGGGAGGGTGGTGAGGAAGGAAGCCAAAGCTGGGATGACACAGAAAATCAAATTTTCAAAAAATAGAAAGCAGCCATTAGAAAAGTAGACAGCAATAAAGTCATTCTGGAATCCAATGGAATTGTAGAACGTGCCTGCACTGAAATATAATATAAAAGAGAATCAAGGAACTGAGGGGGTGGCTCGGGCCACACACTCTTGAGGACCTGAATTCTAGCCTCAGAACTTCAAAATCCATGTAAAATAAATTCAGGCAGAGCAGCAGGTATCCGTAATCCAGTACTGGGGAGATGAGATAGATAAGATTCCCCAGAGTTCACTGACTGATCAATGAGTGAACCTGCCTCAAAAAATGAGATGGAGAATGACCAAGGTAGACATCCAGCATTGACCTTTGGCTTCTGCATTCATACATGTGTTCAAAATACCCACACACAGACACAGACACAGACACAGACACACACACACACACACACACACACACACACACACACACACGACCTTGAGGGGGATAAATCTTACTTAATTTTGACTTGAAAATAAAAGTAAAATTCATTAGATGGCCTCTATAGCAGAATGTGGATTACATGTTTAAAAAAGGTCATGAACTAGAAAAAATATAATAAAAATTTTAATCTTTATACGAAAGAAAAAATTTAAAAAAATAATAATAAACTGAGTTTCAGGGACCTATGAGAGTAGAACCCAAGGTCTAACTATGTCATCTAAATTTTAAAAAAACATAAGTAAAGATATACTATTAAATAAAATTTAATGAAACAGTGAAAGTCTCACAAATTCAATTAAAGATATAGACAAAATCTAAGCAAAAGCAAACATAAACACAGAGAACAAAATCTGAGAAACACAGAACCAGACACATCAGAAACACACCTCTGAATATAAAAAATAAATAAATAAGTAACCAGAGAAAAACAATGCTTTGTGAATAAACAAAAAAATAATGTGAAAGACTGAAATTTTTCATCACAATCCTTGGAGTCAAACGGTGGTAGAAAAAAATGACTCAGAAAGCTAAAAGAAAAGAACCATCCCATGAATTCCATATCCAGTTGAAATATCCTCCAGGAATACAGGCGTTCTTGGAATAAAAGTAAGGTAATTCTTTGCCAGCAGAAATGCTTTCAAAAACATTTTGACAGAATTTATTCAGACCAAAGGGAAATGATACCAAAAAATAAATTTGGAAAAACAGAAATGTAAAGAAAGCAATAGAAATAGAAAATATCTGGATAAATAAACCATTCTCTTGAATTCTTTAATGTTTGAAAGCAAAGTTTAAACTACTATATGCAATTTATAACATTGGGAGGTGTGTTATATAAAACAACCACACCATAAAAAGGGTAGAAAGAACACTGAGCACCATAGCGATGAGTCTCTACACTGTACTTAGAGTGACAAGCAGCTCTGTGGTTAAAAGCACTAACAGTTATTCCAAAAGACTTGGATTCTATTCCCAGCACCCACATATCGGCCAACAACTGTCTACAATGCCAGTTCGAGAGGATCTAACTCCCTCTTCTGGCCTCTGTGAGCACTGCATACATGAGGTGCACAGACATCCACACAGCCATACATAAAAAAAAAAAAAAAAAAAAAAAAATCTAAGTATTTTTCGGAAAGCCATCTATGGTAAGTTAAATGTCCTACATATATTTATATTTTGAAATTATATATAGTTTCAAAATCTATACATGTCACACTAAACATTTGTTGAGCAACTCAGAAAGAGGTAGGAAAAATTAAGGAATGAAAAACAGAGCAAATACAATATAAATACTAAAAGTTAAACATGCCAGAACAAAAATAATTTATAAGTCAAAAGTTTTCAGCTCACAAATAAAAAGAGAGAAATTATGAAACTAAATATAAACCACAAATTGTATTCTGTCTTATAAGTCTCTAATTTTAAAAAAAAAAATGATATGACAAAAATAAACAATGCAAAGACAAATCAAAAGGAAACTGGGCTGGGTATATTAATCCCACAGAGCAAAAAGATAAAGAGACAAAGGACAAAAGGGAACAATATTTTTTTCTTAACTTAGGCAAATAAGAATTTTAGGCTTCGACGGGCGGTGGCGGCGCATGCCTTTAATCCCAGCACTCGGGAGGCAGAGCCAGGCGGATCTCTGTGAGTTCAAGGCCAGCCTGGGCTACCAAGTGAGTTCCAGGAAAGGCGCAAAGCTACACAGAGAAACCCTGTCTTGAAAAACCAAAAAAAAAAAAAAAAAAAAAAAAAAGAATTTTAGGCTTCACAAACCATACTGCCTTTGTTACACAATTCTAACTCATTATAAATTAAGTTATGGAGAATACCTAAATAAATAAGCTTGGTTAAAAGGAAACAAATCTTATTTATAATAATAAACAACCAAATTATATAAAAAAGTGATAACTTTTTAATCTCTTCACCTTATATAATAAAATGGCCAACTAGTCAATATGGCACAACATTGAATATATATGTACCTAACAACAAAGTTTCAAATACATCAACCAAAACCTAATCAAACTGAAAGAGAAACAAAAATCTCAACCAACTGAAGGATTCAACATTCCTTGCTAAATATTACAGTTGGTAGAAAAGTTGTAAGGATTTAGAAGAACAGAAACAAAACCACCAATAAAATATATATGTGTGTCTGTATATATACATATATATACATATATATCAGTGTATACATTGAAATTTAATCAATGTAGACTATATATAGCCAGGACATGAAACAAATATTCCAATATTAAAGAATGGAAATCCTACAAAATGTGATTTCTGAGTAGAATCTAGAAACCAATGGCAAAGGTAACAAGGAAATCTTGGAAACTGAAATATCTATTCATAAATAATCCACAGATAAAGGAGAAAATCTCAAAAAAAATTAAGTGTTCTGAGATAAACATGGTAATAAAGGTAACATAAACATAATACATCAAAATGTGTATCATGCCACTAAAGTAACAAATAATGTTTATATGAGAAAAGAATGACCTCAAAAATGCAATTGAAGCTCCTACCACAAGAACAACAGAAAAGGGGTAATTGATCTGAGGCAACAGAGAAAGGAAAGGGCATTCTAGGCAGATGGCACAGACTGCTAGGGACACAGGCAGGAGACAGCCTGTGCATCAGGAGTTGAGAGGATTTCTTATTGAGTGAGATGGCAAAAGTACAGTTCACATATGACAGGTGGCTGGAGTTTGAAAAGGCAATGTTGAGCCAATTTGGGAATATGCCTCCAGAGTACTTGAGATCATTTGCTGTGGGCTAAAGGGAACTGTTATGTAATTTCAAACAGAAGCATTACATGAACTATTTATGTTTTAGAAAAATAACTGGTGAAGTGATGTGTGGAAAATACTGTCCTGTAGATGGTCTGCTGGAGACACAAGAGATGTTCCTACAGTATAATCAGCTAATCAAGTTTCAGGTGGAAGTTGATTAGTTTGTATGCAGAGGTATTGTCAGAAATTTGATTAAAAATAGATGCAAAGGTATTCTCAAATATCTTCAAATTGCATTGAGAAAAAATACTGATAGTTGGGACTAATTAAACCACTCTCCTAATTATGTATTCAGGCTCAACAGACTGACTAGTATTGCTTATTCTACATGCCGTATCTGCTCACATTGATTTCCTGTCCTGGGCCTAATAGTCATCTCTCTATATAATTATTTCCCTGAAAAGTCATTTTTCTACCTCTAATTCTGTTTATAACCAGGCTAAAAATCATTGTTTCATCACTAAATTCACACACACCTAGACAAGGCTTTATCACACTGTCCTGGTTAATTTTTTGTGACCTTGACACAAACCACAGTCATTTGGGAAGAGGGAACCTCAACTGAAAAAATGTCCCCACCAGATTGGTCTGTGAGCAAGTCTGTAGGGCATTTTTTTTTTTTTTTCGATTGATGGTTGGGTGTGGGAGGACCCAACTTACTTTGAACAGTAACACTTCTGGGTTGGTGTCTAGGGGTGCTAGAAGAAGGTAGGCTAAGCAAGCCTTGAAGAGCAAGCCAGTAAGCAGTATTCCTCCATAGTTTGTCTTCTGGTTCCTGCCTAGAGTTCCTGCCCTGACTTCCCTCATTGATGGAAGGCTATAAGATGAATGAAGTCTTTCCTTCCCAAGTTGCTTTTGGTTATGGTGTTTTATCATGGTAAAAGAAATTCTAACACACATATCAATCATAAGAATCATGGTGGAGTTGAAGACAAATTTGGGGGTAAATTAAACTGCCTTGAATTGAGAAAGGAAACACTGGAAGGGCATTGTTAGGATGAAAGAAGGTAAGTATAAAGTTGTATGTAACTTTTCTAATAATGCTAATTATCCTCTTATTAATATAGCTCAACTTGAAATTTTATAGTTTAAAGTTTTATATATAAAACTTTAATAATTTATAAAATTATTGTAAAATAAATTATAAAAATAAGTGTAAATATTTATCATGTACTATATATTTTAAAGTAAATGCCCTTTGTAGAACATGGAGATTTAACACACATCACTATGCAGTAAGCACACCTAACTCTCACCACTTTTTTAGAATATGATGTGTCCCAATAAACTGTAATCATCATGCTAGATAATAAATCTCAGGAACTATTCCTCCTATCAACTGTAATTTTATATCTTTGGAGCAACATTTCTGCACTCCAGCTTTGGTAATCTCCATTCTATTCTGTAAATAAAATAAGCTTTTGGGGCTCCATTTGTAAGACCATGTGGTACTTGTCTTCTTGTCCCTGGCTTATTTAACTTAGATGATATCTGTCCCCAGGTTCATTCACAGTCTCAAATGACAAGATGACCTTCCCTTGGATGGCCTGACAGCATTCCACCCTGAATACATCATTGTCCACCCATCCCTCATTGATCTCAATCTTCTGTACTGTAGGTAGTGTCGCAGTGAGTGTGGGCATGCATATATCCCGTTAACAGACTGAACTCACTGCTTTGGCCATATATTCCAATAATGGCACTGTTGAACTATAGAGTAAGTCTATTTTCATGTATTTGGGAATTTCCATTGTGTTTTCCATATTGGCTATACTAATTTATATCCCTATGTATAATTCATAAATATTCTCTACATCTTTATCAGCAGTTAATATTACAGAAGAACTAATTGAATGGTGCCCCATGTTGTTGGATTGGAATATATAAAAGAGTTAAGATGGCAATACTAGCCAAATTGGTACATAGATTTCAGCACAATACACATAAAAATCCTGCCTTTCTGCAAAAATTATTAACCTGATTCTAAAATTCATTTTTGAACTATAAGGACCCCAAATAGCCAAAGCAATTCTTAAATAAATTGACTAAGTTGTTTCAAAGCTTCCTACAAAGGTGGAGCAATCAACATGGTGTGGACAGACATGCACAGCTCAACAGAACTTGAGGGAACAGTTAGAATAAGCCTGTACACTTGTGCTAAAAATGATGTGTGGCTAGAGTACCAAGACAACCTAGTGGGGAAAAGGTTTTTTGCAATAAATGGTCTCCAACAACAGAGTATTGAAAAAGTTAAGTTGGACCACCATCATATGCCACACACAGAAAATTAATTCAAAGTAGACCAAGGCATAAAGGTAAACTAGCAATTATGTAACTATTGAAATAAACCAATATAAATCTCAATGACAGCATGTTAGACATTGGCTTCACAGAAATGGCAATGAAAGCACAAGCAAAAAGAAACTAAATAGATTATTTTCAATAGTTAAACTCAATCTTCAAATGCCATCAGCACAGTACAATGGTGTCAGTATGGGGGAAAATGTTTGCCGATCATAAATCTCATGAGACTTAGCTAGAAGACAAGAACTCCTATGTAACTCAACCTTTTCAAAGGGGTAAAGGCGTAGACACATCTCAAAAGGAGATATACAAGTGGCCAAAAAGCACATGAAGAGATGCTCAACATCAACAGCCACTAGGAGATGCCAACCAGCATCCCACGATGCTGTTTCCCATTAACGAGGACAGCTGGTGGGGAAGGTAAGACATGATGGCAGAGAAGCTTCTAGGTGACTCGCTGCTGAATGAATGTTAAAGCAGTGCAGTCAGTTTCCTCGTGACTCAGCACCTCAAATCCTGGATGCACTGTGTCTAAGAGTCCAATAAAACACTCAGCACATGTATTTTCACAGCGGCACTGTTTATAATGGTGGGAAAGGTGGAAACAGTCCAAATGTCCATCAGCTGATGGACAGATAAATGTGTCATTATCCGTAAGTGTTGTGGTACTCGCCAATAAAAAGTAAGTAAGTACTGACGCACCCTATAACATGGGTGAACCTTGAAAACATGCTAAGTGAAAGAAGCTAGGAAAGGGGTCACATTACAGGATTGACTCCTCTAACTGAAAAACCAGGTAAACCTACAGACTAAAAGCAGGTTATGTTTGCCTAGAGCTGAGGGTTTGGGAGGAAATGCGAAGTGACTGGCAATGCGCAGCTTCTTTGCAGAGTGAAGAATTGTTCTTGAATTGATTCTGACAATAACTTTACAACTCTGCAAAACTAGAAAACACTCAACTGTACAGAAATGGATGAATCATATAGTATGTTAATGCAATTTCTATACATATTTTAACCCAATTTGAAATAGTAATTTATGAAAGCATAAAATATTTCTCTGAATTCTTTTTTTGGTTTTTCGAGACAGGGTGTCTCTGTGCAGCTTTGCACCTTTCCTGGAACTCGCTTTGGAGACCAGGCTGACCTCGAACTCACAGAGATCCACCTGCCTCTGCCTCCTGGGTGCTGGGATTAAAGGCGTGTGCCACCACCACCCAGCTGAATTCTTTCTCCAGGGGATTTCTTTCAGATTTTTTTCAGCTTCTAATTCTTGTCACTATGGTGCCCTATTACAGGTACAATATGATGATACCTTATAACATTTTCAGATATTTGATTTGAGGCTAGAACAGAAAGGAGAAGCATCCACACATCTACATCATCTAAGTGTGCTATCTTAGCATCATCTACCTAAAAATTCCAGTGAGAGCTGGATATAAAAATTAGACAGAAAAGCAGTACTTTATTTTTCAAAAATTTTAAAGGAAGTGAAAAACTGGGTTTACATACTTAAATATTGAAATTCAATACCTACATAAAATATACCTACATATAGCTAAAAATACACTGATTTTAGTAACAGCTTATTTTTCACATACCAATATTTTGTCACTCTCAACATTATTTAGTAAAAATAAGAATTAGAGATTTTTAAACTATACTTACATATTAACATTAATATTTTAAGACTTTAATTTTAAAATTTATAATGATAAGCTATATTTAAATGTGTCTTTTTTCAGTCCCATTTTAAAATTAAGTACATCAGTTAGTAGAAATGTATGAACATACCTCCCATCTAGAGCTGGGTACTTGTAAACCCCATTTTCCAGTGCTTCAAGTAGCTGTGACCCCGTTACTCTAATAACCAAAACTGGGTCCACTATGGGAAGTACAGCCAAAAGATCATACAGAGTGAAATTCCCTGGTGGGTGTATCCTATCAGATCTGAGAGTGCCTACAATGATTTAAAATGAGGGAAAAATGTGTTTTAGTTTTCTCCATAAAACAGTACTTTGATGACTCAAAGTTACATTTCAACTCAGAACCTTCCATCCCTAGGACAAAAGGCCCTAATCAGGCCTCTAATGTCTTCCTCATATTTACTTCCAGCTTAATCTTATATGTAACATATTCATTTTAGAAGACTTAATTTCATGTCAACTCCCATGTTCTTCTTAAGTATTAAGTTGTAACATTACAACTGGAAAGCATTACTCTCCCCTACATCTGCAGAACCAGGCCCATGAATTCCAGAACAGATCTTCACAGGCAGCAACTACAAAAAATTTCATTCTTGGAAAATGTTTTCATGGACAATTCTAAACCACTCAGATGTAGGGTTAAGAGCTTTTGTATCGTCCATGAAAAACAGAATTCTAAGAAGTTTATCATTTGGATGCTAAGCAGTATTACATCACAAATTTTGGGAGCAGAAGACAGAAGCTGAAACTGGGGATCACATCCAAGGCCTGGCACACACCAGGCCAGAGTTCTTTCACTGCGTGACATCTCGACCCCACAGTCTAAGCTCAGGAAGCAGTCGAGACCCAGTCTCTGTGCCCAGAAAACACCTGAAGCTGTGGGCAACAGCATATTACCTAAAGTTGTTTTTAGGGGAGGATTGTTTTTTATTGTCTTTAAAATTTTTAAACTCTAAGTCTACCAACTTCCAACAAAAGCAGTAAGACTAAGAGCCGGTCGCTGTCTGTCCTGCAGGAAGCTCTTATCAGCTCCTTATTAAAGAGGTAAGAAGGCAAGACTGGGCAGAGCAAGAACTTCAGCCCAGAGACTTCAATCTCTTGCTTTTTATTTCATCAGAACAGAATAGCACAGTGTTGAGACAGATGAGAGACAACGATCTATTCACAGAAATCTCATTGGCAAATCAAAACTCTACAAACCAGATGCTTTAAGTCTCAGATAAACTGAACTCTAGAATCTGCTTCCAAATACCTAATTCTGACAGGAAATGGGTAACTGAACTCATGGAATAAATCAAGTTTCTAAGTGGGACTTCACAAATCTTAAAAATAACTACTATTACTACAAGTTCTGGCAAACTGATCTTAGTCATTTCGTGTTCCTTTTAACACTGAAGTCACCTGAATTAAGCAGTGCCACATCAGCACGTGTGGCCTCTAACATGGCATTCGTCACCAGATTTCCAAGATTGCTCTCACATCTTCTTACTGTAATTTCACGGCCATCTAATTCCATATCGATTGGGCAGAGAACTTCTTTTAACATATACTAAAAGAAGAAAAATAGCTATCTAAAATCAAAATTCCTTGTGTTTTTATTGATTTCTTAAATTAATTTTCTCCACTTGATCATTTATTTTCACTTCAAGTTAAAAATCCAAAGAATTTACTGGAGCTCTTCTTTTCTGTATTACTACTAAAAGGACACCAAAACCCTGAACACTCAACAGCCACTGACTTTAAAAGCTAAGAAATTCGCCATGTTATCACACAGTTTTGAAGCCTTCATCCTAGTCTTCTAGAGCCAGAATCATGTTATAAAAATATGTCATAGTCATGGCATCAAACTGATCCAACATTAAACAATTAATTACTTCCAACTGAAGCAGAATAGAAACTTCTATTCCCATAGAATTAGCTCAGGTGCCAAAAGTTATATTAAACAATACATACATCAATATCAAAAGAACATGGCTTATACTTCATAAATCTCTCACAAAAGTAACATACATGCATAACCTTTAAGCAACTACATTTTGCTCAAAATGCTTAGGGGCCTGGTAAAAAGACAGTCCTTAAGTTTTCAAATTCATGTAAGAGTCTAAGTGGCCTGGCGACAAATCACTGAAGGTTTGAAATATATATGTAGAAGAAAGGGAGGAAAACCATATTTTCATTACAAACTGACGTAAAATTCACCTGTGCTTTTGTATTAAGCTAGTGCTTAATGTAAATATCAATCTCTTTACTAAAGGCATAAATTCTTGCAGAATTTGGTTATAGAAAAACATTTTAATAATATCAGTTAAAATAAACAGAAATGTTACAGTGGGTCTAAATTCCTTTTATTTGCAAAGTCAAAATAAAATATAAATGGGATATGTAAATTTAAAAAGATAGAAAACCATCACAAATTCCCATGAATTTATTGTGATTGGAGATGATATTTTTGGTGTTGCTTATTCACGATCACGGGCTATGATGCGGTCTACAATGCTGTCTAAAATGTGATCACCCCACATTTTGCTGAGGAACACATGGAATACTCACCCACCTGTATGTTTTGAGTAAAATCTCTTACTATTGCTTTAATATAGGAATCTTCTTCCAAATAACTCACGACATCCACTTTCTCAAACACATACTGGAAAGAGGCATCAAAGAGCCGTATATTTATTTTGGTCAGATTTTTAAAATCAGATCCACTTTTGACAATCCAAGTCTCGTTCACTTTCCTGATCCCATATTCATGGTCATGGCCTCCCAGAATCAAGTCAAGCCCTTCTGCTCGCTGGGCGAGCCTTGTGTCGTTCCCCCACTTCATATGCGTCATCGCAATCACAAGGTCGGCTCCTTCCTCTCTCAGCTCCACTGCCAGCTCATTAGCCGCTTCGACATAATCTTTATAGCTTACGTTAGACTTGTTCACGGTAGCCAGAGTATCAAGCCAGTCTTCTTCAACTAGCCCCATTAAGCCAATCTTCAGGTTGTTCCAATTAACTATCTTCTTTACTGTACCATGGCCAAGAGGCTCAGAAGTAAATCGGTCATGGACATTACTGAGAAACCACGTGAAGTGCATTTGTTTCATGTACTCTTCCAAAATGTCAACACCAAAGTCAAACTCATGGTTTCCTAAAATAAAATAAAAAAAACATAAAAGTTTAAGTTTAAATCACAAGAATATTTTTCCAGCCCCAAACATACTGCAGTTCTCCATGAGGTAGCTTCCAATAGGTGCCAGGCTGCATGTTAAGAGCAAGCATTTTTAACACATATATGTTTAATTAGCCCAACTTTCAATTAGAAATACAGTGATTTTTTAGAAGCCTTTAGCCATAGAATGTCTCCTAGCGCTTCAGATAGTGTTGTAATTCAAAGAAAGTCGTAAGTTTGGAACAGAAGCCTTGCAATATGGGGGAATGCAATGACATGATTAATGGCTGCTGAATAACACACTAATTTAAAGATCACTTTTAGTGCATGCAGCCACACTTTATAAAAATACCCATTCTTATTCCTGACTGAAAATTTCATAAAATTCAACCACACTATGAAAGGAGGAAAGTCGTGGTACATCTCTACTGTATTATCTAAAATCACTATATCTGTCACAAGGGTAAATAAGTAGTTGTTATGAAAATAAAAGCCAGGATTGGTGGTACAGGGCTGCAGGCCCAGCTATGTGAGAGGCTGAGTCAGGAGAATCACAAGTTCAAAGCCTAACTGTGCTATAAAGAAAGTTCCTCGCTAGTCTGGGCAATTTAGGAATGCCCTGTCTCAAGAAGCCAAAAGCTAGCCGGGATACAGCACAGCAGTGCAGCACCTGTCCAGCACACCTGTCCAGTTACTCCTGAAATTAGCCCTGTGGCAGACCCCTTCGTAAGGGAAAATTCAAGTAACAAAATTTCCATCGGATTATATTTTATCATTTCATATTTAAAAGCAACAGATTTACATAAAGCAGGATATTTTAGGAATACAGTAAAGTATCTATAGCATAGCATAGAATTAATCAGTATGATATGTGAAATTAACAATTCAATAGAAAATTCAGATGCAAGCTGGCTTCTTTCCTCTGGAAAATATGTTGACAGTTGATGGCAATTTATCTGCCCTTGAAAAAAATCATAGGTCAATGTCAATTTTATTTTCCTTTTATACTTTTAGAGACTTTTATAATTAGTTGGAGGTTTTTATAATTGGAAACCCTGGCATATCTACTTCCTACATGATTTCTGGAGAACTATTTTTCTGTAATTCTCATAGATAATGATCAGATACAGACCATGCATTCTTAATGTAAAAATCCCAGATCTGAAAGTTTTGAGCACCAAAGTATGTATCACAAGTAGGTCGGTGACTCCATACCCGATTTCATGTAACAGGTTACTTTCAAAATAAAGAGAAGCAAAACATTGCATAAAATTGCCTTCAGACACTTATCAAGCATACACAAAATATAAATGATTTCTGTTTGGACTTACATTCCATGTCCAAGGTAGCTCTGTATTAAAATGTAAATACTATAAAATCAAAAAAAAAAAAACCTCTGTGATTCAAATCACTTCCAGTGCCAAACATTTTGAATATGAACTGCCCAACCTCTATTAGCTAAATAACCATGTATATTTCCCTACAGCAACACTTTTGATCTCACAAGTCTTATGAAGCTATGTTATGTCAATACAATTAATAAGCTCTTATAATAAAGTTATAATATAGAAAATATACTGAAATCATTTTTTTTCTATAAACTAGGATGAACACCAGGAACTTGAAATTTAAAACAATCTGCCATATACACTGGTACCACTCCAAATAAAATACCTAGGAATAAATGTAACAAAATGCAGAGATGTGTATGCCTGTGTGTGTGTGTGTGTGTGTGTTCACAAGCTTCACTCCATTAAAACTGAACATTTTTGCTACTAAAGGACACTGTCAAAAGAATGAAAGAGTAAGCCAAAGAATGGAGAGAAAACATTCACACACACACACACACACACACACACACGGGAAAGTACAATGAAGTCTTATGAAAAAAAATCAAAGACTTGAATAAATGGAAAGAGAACAAATGTTCACGAACCAAAAAAAAAAAAAAAAAAAAAAGACTCAGTATTTTCAAAGTTAATTCTTCTCAACTGATATACAGATCCAATCCCCTTCTAACCAAGATCTTAATTTAAAGAAAGTCATTTCACGGGTATCAGCAGACTGATTTACACGGAAAGCCAGAACACATAACAATGTTTACGGAGAAGAAAAATAAGAGGGCTGTTACTCAACTTGAAGACTTACTAAAATGGACAGTGCTCACGACAGGGAGGCAGCAATGAAGTAACAGACAAACTGACCAAATCAGTCGACCAGAAGGATGGAGAACTCTCAAGAAGATCCACATAATTACACAGTCTGATCTTTGACTAAGGATTAAAAATCCAATGGAGAAAGATTATCTCCTCCGAATGGTACTCAAAGTTGTTTTAACTTCATATCCACATTTTTAAAAACTGAATCTAGAAAGACTAGGCAATACTGGTGACCTCTAGGCTTGACTGAGCGACCCTGGCAACCTACATATGAGAGAGGCTACATCATTCCAAAGTCATCCTGGAGGCTTGAATAGTGAACCTGCACACAAAGACCATATGTTTTGTAAAACAATTCAGGAAATCTTGTAATCCAAAAAGCATGACCAGGCAAACCACTACTGTGACTGATAATCTCTGTTGTCAACCTGACTCGATTTGGAACATTTAGGCTATGGTTAGACACACTTCTGCTTATGTCTGTAAAGCTGTTTCTAGAAATAATTTACAAATGAGGAAGTCACACCATAAATATGAGTATATCATGTCATGTGCTGGGGACCTAAACAGGGTGTAGGGGTAAAGTGCTGAAGGTCCCAGTTTCACATCTTCCTCATCCTCTAGATGTGAACAAATGGCTGCACACTCCTGTTGCCACAGAGCTGCCCGCCACCATGCCTTTCTGTCACAAAGGACTATATCCTCTCGAACCACAAGTCAAGGTAAATCCTCCATCCCTGTATGGCTTCTGGTCCAAGTATTTGGTCATGACCGGAAGAAAAGTAACTGAAACGTTATCAACAGATGTAAATGCTACAGAGCATCCTTTCTGTGTCCGACACTGTTCTTGGACTTAAACATACACAGATACAAAACAGACTGAGACTTTCTGTTCTTGTAGAATGAGGGGGAGAAAGAAAGATAAAGATAGATGAAGTACATCCTCTCGGGTATTAGCATGGCTTTCAAGGATATGGCGAAGAGGGAGCTTTGCATGCCGTCCGTTATAATGTAAATTAGCACAGTTATTATGGAAAGCAGTAAGAAGGTTCATCAAGAAACTTAAAAATAGAACAATTATAAGACCCAGAAATTCCACTTCTAAGAATTTGTCCAAAGACACTGAAAACAGTATGTGAAAGCAATTCCTGTTCCCCAGTGTTCATTGCAGTGTTAGTCACAATGGCAAAGACTTGGAGTCAACCTCATGTTCATCAATGGAAAACTTCCTTGAGTGTATATATGCACAATGGACTATTACCCAGTCTTTAAAAGGAATGAAATTCTATGATTCCGGAAAGCATACTCTATTTAGAATATCCTTTCAGAAAGACTGTGCATACACTTACTTATATGTGAGGTATTTAAAGAGCTGGATTTATTTGAGCATTGAATAGAATGATGGTTATACCAGAGACTGGAGTAAGGAAAGTCTATAGAACAGGGAGTTGTCAAAAACAAGAGAGCCAAGTTACAGCTGAACAGGACAGCTGTGCCACATGTGAACACTAGTCCATAATGATGTGATAGCCCAAGTGACTGACAGGAGAGTATTTCAGATCAAATGTTACCAAAAGTACTGAGTGAAGTAAAGAATACATCAGTTCATTTTAACTTTTATTCTAGATTGTAAATTTATGTCTCATTGTATAATTATTTATAACATCACATACTCATATTTGTAAGTAATAACACCAATTAAAATGCTAATTTAAAAATTAATAAAACACATAGTAATTTTTACTCAAAATATGCATTAAAAACACTTGGCTTGTATGATGAGAACACTAAAACTAATTAGATTTAGCATGTAATTGTTTTACCTTTAATTTGTACATTAGACTAATAATGAAGCTAAAGACTACACATCAGTATTCAGCCATCATGAATTCATATACCAAGGTCATAACAGATTCATGAATATGACTTTAGCTACATTTTTAAAAGATAGTAGCTGCTTTCACCTGTTTGTTTTCTGTTTTGCTTACTTTTATTTGGTTTTTTAATTTCATTTATGCATGTGTATATGTATGTTTGCACCCCAAAGGCCAGAAGAGGGTGCATGATACCTGAGGCTGAGCTATAGACTTGCTACATGGGTGCTGGGATCCGAACTCCGGTCCTCACATTTGTGCAGAACATGTTTAGCTGTTAAGCCATCTCTCCAGACCCTGGAGGTTTCTTTTAAAAGTATTTCTTATAAGCTGACCAGGCTCCTAAACACTTGATCAACTCTTCCATTTGTACCTTGGAAGTTTATTCCTCTGTGTAGCCATTAAAACCCAGAACTACATCTGACTGAACCAAAGGAGGATGAGACCAAAGCCAACTCTGGAGCAACCTGCTACAAGAAGACAAACCCCCATCAGACCACAGACACATGCTGTGATGACAAATACTTCTAGCTTCCCAGAGGATGACTCAGTTTCCTGGGAACTCACAAGCCAGAAAACAGGTCCAACCACAACTCCCCATCATCAGCTTGCCCTGAGTCACACATAGTATGCTACAGACCAAAAAAGAAAGGTTCTTTATTTTCCCTTTCATTGAAAAATAGATTCTTTTCTCATACAATATGCCCTGACTATAGTTTCCCCTCCCTCTACTCTCCATCTCTCCTCCACTCCAGATCCACTTCCTTTCTGTCTCTCATTAAAATAAATAAATAAATAAATAAATAAATAAATAAATAAATAAATAAAACAGGCTTCCAAGAGATAACAAATATGACAAGATAAAATATAATAAGATAAAGCAAAAGCCATCATAGCGAAGTGGGACAAGGCAAACCAACTGAAGGAAAAGAGTCCCGAGACCCACTTGTTCACATAGGAGTTTCATAAAAAAAAAAAAAACCCTAAGCTAATAGCTGTGATATATACACAGAAAACCTGGTGTACACCCTTGTAGGTCCTTACTGGTTGCTATAGTCTCTGAGTTCATATGGGCCTTGCTGAGTTGACTCAGAGGGCCCTGTTCTCCTGGTGTCCTCCATCCCCAACAAAAGGAATATTCTTAAAAGCAGCAAAACTTCCAGCCCAGGAGCAATAGACTCAAAACTTGTAATACAGTTTTTTTTATCTTTTGAGATTATAATTCCATCATTTCCCCTTCCCTTTCTTCTTTGCAAACCCTCCCATGTACTCCCTTGTTCTCTTTCAAGTTCATGGTCTCTTTCTAGTTATTGTTACATATATTAGGAATATATATGTATACATATATGTATATACATATATTCATATATATTTTTTCCTAAATGTATGAATACAACCTGCTCCATTTCAACAAAGTAAACTGATTTTCTTAAAAATGTAAGGTGAGATGGTGATGAAACAGGAAGAAATGAAAGAAACAATGACCAACATTCATATTTGTTTGGACATACAACATAACTTTGGATAAAACCCTAGAAAGTAGGCCGGGCGGTGGTGGCGCACACCTTTAATCCCAGCACTCGGGAGGCAGAGGCAGGCGGATCTCTGTGAGTTTGAGGCCAGCCTGGACTACCAAGTGAGTCCCAGGAAAGGTGCAAAGCTACACAGAGAAACCCTGTCTCGAAAAACAAACAAAAAAAACCCCAAAAACCCTAGAAAGTTAAGATTACTAAGGGGTATGGGAACCAGGCAGAAAAGGGCCACGCACAAAAAAAAAAAAATGTTTGGCTCTACAATGAAATGTTTTGGTTACTAAGCCTGATGACTATATCATCTGAACACATATTTATAAATATCCTAACTTTATTATGGCACATTTTAATGAGATAGTCTGCCAAGCACCTTTGGTAGACCTCCCCCCAGCTCACTCTCATCTTTGTCTGTGCTGCTCTGGCTTTGGATATTTCAAGTTCAGTGGACTCCATTAGCTGACTCGTTCTGCTGGCTTCCTGTTGGGCTAAGCCAATGGTACATATAGGCAGGAAGCAAGAGAACTGGTTGTTATGAAGGAGAAGGTAAAGGTATTTATTACTCAGATTCCTCCCTTCTTAAAGGTCATTGTAGATTGGCTGTGTGCTGTGCCGAAAACCATGTATCCATCCTACCAGCTGACCTTCCCATGGGATTCCTCCCCTTACCTTTTCAGGCCTCATTACACCATCCTCATAATAATGCTAATAGAAATAGTATACAGAAACACATATAACTTTAATATTTATAGAACCACATTTCGAAAAGAAATTTACATTCTTGTTTTCATACTGTATTAAAATTCCAGTCTCTATATGGAATTCATAGCACATCTCAGTTTAAAGTAGTCACTTTTTAACTGCTCAAAGCTATCTTATTGCCCTCTTAAGTATTTTCTTCTTTCCCCCATATCTTTAAAGTCTTTTTATTATACTATCCCTAAATTTCTCACATGAATGTCTAATCTATTTTGTGTAAGAATAAAACTCACATACTAAGGGAATTGCTTTATAGAATGATCAAGAAAAAGCAGAACACAAAGTGGTATAGTCACTATGTGATCCCAACTACATAAAGAAATGTACATGGAAGAAATGAGAAAGAAATAACACAAGAGGTGAACCTAAATGATGATGTCTGATTTAGTTTTAATAATCAACTTGTCACAGCCTAATGTCACCTAAGAAGAGAGTCTCAAAGTCCAACTGAGGGATTGTGAAGATCAGATTGGCTGGTAGGCAATTTTCATTGCTAATCAATACAGAAGGATCCAGCCTACTGTGGGAAGTACCATTCCCTAGAAGGATCCAGCCCACCATGGGAAGCACCATTCCCTGGGTCTTCGGTTGTATAACAAAGTTAGCTAAATAATGAGTCTGTGAGAAAGCCAGAATGCAGTGTTTCTCCATCATCTCTGCTCCATATTCGTGTCTGAGTTCCTGCCATGTCTTCCCCCAATGATGGACTGTAACCTGGAAGTATAAACAAGTAAATCCTTTCCTCTCCATGTTGGCCAATATTTTATTACAGCAACAGAAAGAAACTACAATAAATAGCATTATGATTACTTTCTATTTCTTTACATATTTTTGTACTTCTGAAATTGCATTAAATTACTTTAAAAGACTTTAAAAATGTCAAAATGACAAAAATGCAATATAAGAGCAAAACTGATAAGTCTAATGTAACCAACAGGTATTGGCCGCTTCTTCTCACTTTCTTAGAACAGAAACCCACTAAGGGAGAAGAAACTCAAAAGAAAGTGTGAAGTCAACCAAATGGAGGATTTTTTGCTCTAAACAGAGTGGCAAATCAACTGATTTATTGGTTCATAATTTAATAGCAGGCAAGAAACTGCAGCCAGGGTTCCAGCTGTGATGGCAGAGACAGTCAATCAGGATGCAGAGAGTTCTTTCGAGAATCAAGAGTGGCAAGACATCCAAAAGGTTCCAGAACCTTCCAAAATACCACCAGCAGCTAGTGACTAAGCACTTAGATACATGAGCCTGGAGAGGACATTGCATGTTAAACCATAATCAGGAAATCTCCATAGTCCTCAGTTAAAGGGTGCTGCTGTAATTTTTTATCAACAGTTCCTTATTTTCTAACAAAGTAATGAGAAAAAGTTAGAATGTGTGGTGTAGTTCACAATAAATATCCACAATATACCCACCTAAAATGTTCTAATTCCTAGGTCAACCTCTCCACACTCATAGTTTTACTGTAAAAAAAAACTAATTGAAACCACCTAAACATATAATAATAAATGTGTTAAATAAAGCAATATCCATTAAATAGAACACTTTGTAACTACTGATGTTACAAAATTAAAATCTCATTCACAGCAATGTAAATGAATTACATTAGTGACCCTGAACTGAACATTTAAATGGTAAAATGACAAATTTATTATGATAAAAAGACATGAGAAAATGTTCATAATGCATTCTTTACTTTTAAAAGTTAAAAATGTTACAGTGTGACAAACCGGTGGGGGGGTGCTTAAAAGCTGTGAATCAATAATTTCCATGATTCACTGTATAAAATCTAGAAAAACTCACATACAAAAGAACAAGTTCTCTTCTACTATCCAAACATCCAAATTGAATCACTATATCTACTGAATAGCCCCCAAATGGGATGGTAGTTAGATACACAGACAGAATCCCGTAAGTTTCAACTCTTTAATTATCTCCCGAGCATGAGCAACTAATGTCCAAAATGTTATCAAATGGCCAATATTATATTGTAAAGTGAGACACCCTCACACTTTACTAACAGAACACCTTGTTTTCCTTAACTAGTATAGTAGTTTGAATGTAATTGGCCCCCATAAGCTCACAGGGAGTGGCACTATTAGGAGGTGTGGCTTTGTTAGAGTGGGTATGGCCTTGTTAAAGGAAGTGTAGAGGTGAGCTTTGAGGTTTCCTATGCTCAGGATACTACCCAGTGTCTCAGGTGACTTCCTATTGCCTGCAAAACATAGGACTTCTCTACTTCAGCTTCTTCTCAGTACCATGTCTGCCTGCATAACACCATGCTCCCCACCATGATGATAATAGAATGAATCTCCGAACTATAAGTGATTTTTTTTCCTTTATAAGAGTCACCGTGGTCATGGTGTCTCTTCACAGCAATAGAAACCCTAACTAAAATACCTAGGATCTGTCTATCTTAAGAATGAAACAGCTAAAATGCTTACTGTGAGCCTCGTGCACATGGTTACTATCTTCTTCAGCCTTCACAGATGTTCTGGGATGGTATGCCATTATTTTCCCAATTTTTTTTTAAAGATTTATTTATTATGTATACAGAAGAGGGATGCCAGTTCTCATTACAGATGGTTGTGAGCCACCATGTGGTTGCTGGGACTTGAACTCAGGACCTCTGGAACAGCAGTCGGTGCTCTTAACCTCTGAGCCATTTCTCTAGCCCCTATTTTCCCAATTTTATATCGCGAAACAACTCAGAGATCAGTCACTTCATTTTGTTAATATTGTTGCAATGCTGTTTTTAATTTGGGGGTTCTTGGGAGTGTGTGGTAGTGAGATAGGGACTCTCCACAACCCACAATGACTAAGAACTCAACTATGTAGCCCCAACTGGCCTCAGACTTAGAGTGATCCTCCTGCCTCAGCCTCCTGAGTCATGGGATTACAGGAGTAAACCACTAAACCCAGCAGTCACAGTTCAGACCCAGGCCCAGGTAACTTCAAAGCCATGGTCTTAATTCCTCTTACTTTTGACATGTCTTACTTTTGCACAGGCATAACTAAAAACCTTACTATATGAAGTCAAATTTTAGTTGAGTACAAGTTTTCAAGTTCATTGTACAATCCTGATCATTGCTTCTGAGTACCTATAGCTGATAAAAAGAATTATTTGATTATTATTATTTTGAATCAAATATTCTAGTTTTATGTAAATTGCTTTATAAACTTCATATGATAAAAAGTATTACTTACCAAAAACTGCAAAATGTACTCCCAATTCATTTAATATAGAAATCATGTGCTTTCCTTTTGTTATTGTACTTAGAACTGAAGGATTTAAGCAGTCACCACTGAAAATCAAGAGTGGATTCAGGAGGCTGAACTTTTTCACAGCTGTGGCAAACCTAAGGGAACAGTATCCTGTGTTATCATTGAATGCCTTTATGAAACACAAAGGAAATGTCTTAAATAGCAATATGACTTTTCCTTAAAATCAGAAAAACTAATATATGAAAGCCCAGAAAGATGTTTTTAATAAGATCACTTTCCATAGCCAACACATCTTACTAGCACATTTGCATTCTGAAAAAAAATAAGCCAGGCTGCACTAAGACTAGGCACCTCTCCTTGTATTAAGGCTGGTCAAAGCAACCAAGTATGAGGAATAGGGTCCCAACAGTCAGCAAAAAAGTCAGAGACAGTCCCTGCTCCCACAGTTAGGAGTCCCACATGAAAAAACAAGCTACACAAGAGTAACATGCAGGTTCCCTGGTTAACAGTTCAGTCTCTGGGAGTCTCAGTGAGTTGATTCTGGGAGTTTTCATGGGGTGTCCTTGACCCCCTCTGGCTCCTACAATCCTTTCTCCTCCTCTTCCACAGGATTCCCTGAACTCTGCCTAATGTTTGGCTGTGGATCTGCATCTGTTTGCATCAGTTTGCTGGGTAAAGCCTCTCTGATGACAACTGGACTAGGCACCAGTCTATGAGTACAGCAGAATATCATTAGGAATCATTACAGTGATTTTTTTTTTTTTTTGCTAGTTGCATTGGGTTCTATCCTAGGTCTCTGAACTATCCATCCTCTGGGCCCTGGTGCTCCAAACAATGTCAAGGGTGAGCCCCCTCTCCTGGCATGGGTTTCAGACTGAACCAGTCATTGGTTGACCATTCCCACAATTTCTGTGCCACCTTTATGCCTATCTTGTAGGCAGAGAAAATGACATGATGAAATTAGCAGACAAATGGATGGAACTACCAAAAAAAAAAAGCATGCTGGGTGAGGTAACCCAGACCCAGAAAGACAAACATGGTCTGTACTCACTCATAAGTGAATATAATAGCTGTAAAGGATAACCATGCTACAATCCACAGACCCAGAGAGCCTAGGTAACATGGAGGGTTCAAGGGAGGACGCTTGGATCTCCCAGGAAAGGGGAAACAATTTCTTAAATACAAGAAAATGATGCTCTGTGAGCATCAAGAAAGGACATGTATGATGTTGAACTAAGTTGTTTTATGTAAATTTACTGCATGAAGTCTGGTGTACAATAATGCTTCTTTGCAGCCTTCTAACTAAGTGTCTGATATTAAGCAAATCCTCTCAGCCCCCTACAGTCTCTTCTACTCTTCTATGCTCCCTTGACTTTCAGTTGTAGTTGGTTTTTTGTTTTGTCTTCTCTCTTCTTGGTGTGACCTAATTTACAGTTTTATTCCAGTTTGTCGCTTACTCTTTTCCTCTGTCACATTACTGTCTTTTTCCCTCCTCTTTTACTTAACCATACTTTCCTTTGTCCTGTTTTTGTCACATCTTTATTCCATTCATTTTTCCTAATTTTTAATTTCATAGTCTATTTTATAGTATTCTTGCAATTTTATTTTCTGCAGTTATTGATGGTATAGCAGTTGGTTTTAATTAGTCCTGTTTCTATATCTGCTTTGTTTCAGCATTATTGTTATGGCAGCTTGTTTTCTCCTGAGCAGTACTCAAGACTGAGCCCTTCACAGAAAATTGGAGGAGATAGTCATTCCAAAAGATGTACAAATTACTACTTCAAAACACAAGAAATATGGCAAAGCAGCAACATGACTCTTCCAAAATATCTCAGTTCTTCAATTAACTGAATTCAAACATAGAATAATGACTAATGCACCAAAGAATCCAAAAGCCTAGTTTTAAAAATGATAACTGGCCTCAATGAGGATTAAAATAAGCTGGTAAAGCAAACAAGTCTATTTAAAAAAAGAAGAAGAAAAAGAAGAAGAGGAAGAAGAGCTGAGAACATCAACAAGTTGGATGAGCTACTCAACAACTTGCTTAAGAAATTCAACAAAGACATAGGACAAAATTAAAATCAGAATGAGGATAAGTTAGAGGTTTCCTACATTTAGGAGAAATTAAGAGACCAAACAAAAATATGTAATGTTAGAAATGGTCATAA
The DNA here is from genome assembly GCF_004664715.2 of Peromyscus leucopus. Lineage (NCBI taxonomy): Eukaryota > Metazoa > Chordata > Mammalia > Rodentia > Cricetidae > Peromyscus > Peromyscus leucopus. Next base: position 43,533,885 of record NC_051072.1, read on the forward strand.
AATAGAGAGTAAATGCTAAAAAACTTACTGGATGAAATCAGAACAGAACATTTTCCAGCTCTAGGAAATCAAATGGACACTCAAGTACACGAGGAAAACAGGCAGGCTCAGAACAGAAGTGTTCCATGTGCTATCATACCTAAGTACCAAAAGTACAGAACAAAGAAATGATATTAAAAGCTTAAAACGGAAGTGCCAAGTTTCTTACAAATTCACAAACCAATCAGAATACCAACAGATCAATCGGAAGAAACATTAAAGACCAAGAAATCATGGGCTGTGGTATTTCAAACTCTAAAATAAAATAACTACCTACAAAGGTTACTGTATTAAAATTATCCTTTAATACTGAAGGAGAAATAAAGAACTTCCACAATAGACATAAACTAAAATAATCCATGAACCCTAAACCTGGACTGCACAGCATTCCCAAAACAACATCCTAGACACAGAAGAGAAGAAAGATATACCACAACCATGAGATCGTGAAACAGAATATATCATATAAGGAAGAAGATAAATAAGTGGAAAGAATAAAATTATTATCTCAGTAAATTACGAAATCTTTGAGATGAAAGATAAAGTTACTAGTTATTTACCAATATTAAATATTATCAGTCTTAACTCTCTCCAGATAAGATTCAGACCGTACCAGTAAGTTTAAAATAAGATACAACCAACCATTTCTTGTCTATAAAGAAATGCCTTTCATAGGCAAAACACGGAAAGAGAATGACAGTGAAAGGCGAGAAAACAATATTCTGATAAATAGAATCTAAAGCAGGTAAGGGGAGCACCATTGTGATCGGGCAAAGCAGACTGTGAGCCAGACTTAGCAAAAGGACTAAATACGGTCACTACTCATTCATCAATAAGGGGAACTCTGAATACATCAAGGAGATATAACAATTATAAACATGTTATGCACTGAGTGTTGCTCTAACCGAATTTATAAAACAAACACTACTGGATAGAAATGGACAGATCCAGATACAGCATGGTAAGTGACTTCAATGTTTACTCCCATTAATAGATCATCCAGACACAAATAAAATAAAGAGGGTGAGGAGATAACTCAGTGGGTAAAGTGCTTGCTGCACTTGACCTTAGTTGGGTTCCCTAGCACCCACTCAAAGTGAAGCATGGCAGTGTACATCTGTAACCCCAGAACTGGAGGTACAGAAATAGTGATCCTAGGAGTTGGCTGGCCAGACAGTCTGAATGACAGGACAGTTGAAATGTTTAGTAAGAGACACTGTCTCAAAAAATGAGGTGGCAAGTGGTCAAAAATGACACCAACTCTATCTCTGGCATGCATGGATGCATACACCCACCCACACACACATGTGCATACATGAACACAACCACACACACACAATGTATTAAAAGTGAAATAAAAACTTCAGAGTTAAAACCTCATCACAAATCAAATGGACATAAGAGTTATCTATAGAACCCTCCAACTGTTACAGATTTTTACCAATAGCCCATGGAACTCTCTAAAATAAATAACATTTTATGCCATAAGGCAAGTCTTAACAAATCAAAAAAAAATAATTCCTTGTATCATATCAGAATTAAATTAGAAATCAGTAGCAAGAAAGGTCAAAAACACTATGCACTGAATGATGCACTTTGGAATGGTGAAGAGGTCGTTGAAGATATCAAGACTACAAAAAACAGGTGAGGCAAAGTAGGGTCTTTATGAATAAAAAGGTCAAGCCTCCAGTGAAAAGAGTATGAAGGATCCAAATAAATAAAATCAGAGATGAAAGAGGGGATTTATAACAGATACCACCGAAATATAGAAATCATTGGGGACTGTGATGAAGACATGCTCAAATAAATTGGAAAACCTAGAGGAAATGGATAATTTTTTTAGACATAGATGACCTACTGAAATCAAGCCAAGCAGGCAGAAGCAAGACAGTGAGCAGTGAGACCAAAGGCAGTGATAAAGTTTATCTAAAACAAAAAACCAAAAACCAAGGACGGGGTGGATAGACTGCTGAATTCTGTCAGACATTTAAAGAAGAATGTCGAGAGCTCCTCAAATTCTTCTACCAAATAAAAAGTGAATTCTTGTGAGCTTTACTCCACAAAGCCAGTGTCCTACCAAAACCTAGGAAGTCCACAAAAATAGAAAGGCATAAACTAAAATTTTCCTGATAACTACAGATGAAAAAGAATTCAAATTACCTGCAGGTCTAGTTCAAAAGCACATTAAAGAGGCAATAGACACCATAATCAACTTGGTTTCGTACCGGGGATGCAAGCAGAAAGAATGTAAGAGACGGAGAATGGGGGGTACAAGTGATTGTTAACATCAGGGCCTTTGGGCAATGATCAGCCATGAGAGAGGCCCTCTGTGAAAGGCTGTATCTGGACATGACATAGCTGTTATGCATATCAACTCAGTCCTGAATTTTGAGGAAGTGCTTTCTGCTTCTCTGCCAGTATCATATTATTTTTATTACTATGGCTTCATAATTTATCTTGAGATCTGGAATGGTGACACTGTTGTTTTTGTCCCAGATTGTTTTGGCTCTGCAGGGTCTTTTGTGGTTCCATATGAATCTTAGGACAGTATCTATTTCCACGAAAACCGAGATGGGGGTTTTAATTGGGATTGTACAGAATCTGTAAATAGCTTTTTGTAGCATGGTCATTTTCACAATATTATTCTACCAACCCATGAGCATGAGATGCCTTTCCATTTTCTAGTGTCTTTATTTTTTTCTTCAGGGGTTTAAGGTTTGATTGTAGAGGTCTTTTGCCTCATTTGGTTAGGCTTATTACAAATTATTTTTGTTGAGGTTCTTATTAATGGGAGTGTGTCCATGATTTCCTTCTCTGTGTGTTTGTTGGTAGTGTATAGAAAAGCTATTGATTTGTGCAAGTTGATTCTGTTTCCTGCCATGTTGCTGAATTTATCATTTCTAGTTTTCTGGCACAATTTTTAGGATCTTTTATGTATAATATCATGCCATCTGTAAATAGGATTAATTTAATTTCCTTCCCTATTTGTATCCCTTTAATTTCCTTCTCTTGCCTTATTGTTCCAAATAGTGCTTCAAACACACCATTAGAAAAAAATTGGTAATAATGGACAGCCCTGTCTCATTCCTGATTTTGGTGTGATTGTTGCAAGTTTTTCTCCACTTATGATGCTGACTGTTGTCTTCCCAGATATAGCTTCTAATATGTTGAGGTATGTTCCTCCTAGTCCTACTCTCTCGTGGACTTTATCATAAAGTCATGTTGTTTTTTCCCAAAGGCGTTTTCTGCATCTATTGAGATGACATGTGATTTTTTTTAACTAAGTCCGTCTATATCATTTATTACATTTATTGACTTGCATATGTTGAACCATCCCTGCATCTCAGAGATAAAGCCAACTTGGTCATTATGAATAATCTGTCTGATGTCTGTCTATTGGGTTCACAATTATTTTATTGAGCACTTTTGAATTTGTTACCCATCAACAAGTGGTCAGCCCTGAAAACATAAATAACTGGCTATATTTATATATTTAGGAACATACATACATATCAGTTTTATGTATGTACAATTAAAGAAAAAAGGCCATTTCAAAAAAAGAAAAAAGATGTTTTAAAAAGACAAAGTTTGGAGGGGACATGTTGGTGGATAGGTAAAGGTGGAGGGAGAAAATGAAAGATAGATATGACCATATTTCATTTTATATATTTATATAATAATTTTTTTTATTAAAAAGCAGATGGAAGAATGGCTAAGCAGTTAAGAGCACTGGCTACTCTTTCAGAGGATCCAGGTTCGGTTCCCAGACCCCACAAAGTGGCTAACAACCATGTGTAACTCCAGTTCTAGGGAATCTCACAGCCTCTTCAAGCTTCTGAAGGTGCTAAACACTTACAGTACACAGATATACATGTAGGCAAAACATCTATACACATAAAATAAATAAAATTAATTAAATAAATTCTCAAAAAAAATTTTTTTAACCAAGCTGTGGTAGCACATGGCTTTAATCCCTGTACTCAGAAGGCAGAATCAAGAATACCTCTGTGAGTTTGAGACCAGCCTGGTTTAAATAACAAGTCTCATGCCAGCCAGGGCTACACAGCAAGATAGTTTCAATAAATCAGTTTTAAAGAATGAAAATAAAAGACCCAGTGACATCACTTAAAATGACATATTTATATGATGCATTCAAGCTTCTGTTTTGCAGAAAGCTAGAAAATAAATGGCAGCTAAACTGAAATAAAGCAGAAATTAATAAGAAAAAAATACAAGTAAAGCCAAATAAGCTACATTTTCATTTACTGCAAAATTTACAAAGTTGATATACCCTAGCAAGATTGGTTGATTAAAATCATAAGTTATCAACAGCCAAACAGAAGGGAAGCACCACTACAGAGCCTATATATTATACTTTTCTGAAAATAAATCTGAAAAAAAAAATGCAACTTACCAAAACTGACATGAGATATTCTTTAAAAACTTTTCCTATCACTATTAAAGAAACTGAACCATACTTGAGAACATTTCAACAAAAATTTCAATCCTAGATATTCTCTCAAAGATTTTTAAAGAAATAAAGTTACTATTATACAAACTCTTTCAGAGAGAGAGAAAGCAGTATCTTCCAATTCATATTATATCAGCATTATCTTTACATCAAAAACTGAAAGACATTAAAAGAAAATTATAGGCCAATATTCTGTACAAACATACAGGCATAATTCTTAAACTTAATATAACAAATTAAATTTAGTAACATATAAAAAGATTAAGACACATGAACAAACAGGGTTTATTCAATGACAACAAGAATTATTTAACAGCCAACCATAAATATAAATTTATTATATTAATATGTAGATAAAAGAGAAAAACTATGATGTCCTATAGCTCTTTTTTAAATTGTGCAGATAATTTTCAACATCTAGTCACATTTTTGAAATTATATACAAACTAGGAATGTAACGTTTTAGTCTAGAAAACTTTAAGGTAAGAAATTAACCACATAGATTTCTATATAAAATTTGTGTGAAGACATAAAATGCTGAAGAACAATTAAAAGATTTTCATTGTTGAACATCAAGACTTATGATAAAACTATGGAAAATAATATAGTATAGGATTTTCTTAGATTAGTGGGGAAGCATAATCCAGAAACAAACACATTCATACATAGTCACTTGATTAATTAACATGCATACCCGCAATTCCGTATTAAAAAGGGAATCTTTTTCAATGAAACTATATAAATATACTAAATGATGCCACTAAATGTAAATATATAAGTTTTAATGTAATTATACAAGTGATACAAGATTAAAAGATGAATACTTTCATAGTCATACATGAAAATTAATTTAAGTGTTTACTACTCTAAAGGCAGTAGAACCTGGGAGAATGGAACCTAAAAATGAAGTGGACTAGAGTCTCATGCAATAGCCAACTTTATTCAGTGGACAATCTATATTCTGAGGGCTAAGAAGAATCACATGAGTACAGTGTATAATCACAAGGACAAGCCACATGGGGCAAAAACATGTTTTTCCATGGAGGCATTTAAACAAATAACAATAAACAGTTGTAATGAATAATCTAGAGTAAACTCACTCTTTAACTCCTGCACCTGGCAAGGACGTGAAGCACATTCCAAGAACAATTCTGTGTTTTTGAAGAAACTGAGATCACAAAACTCTAGTCTTGTTTTCTTGGAGTTTCCTCACAAGCATTCAGAATTCCTTTCACATGATGATTCCATTTTAGACCTTATTCTGACATTTAAGGATTGGTAAAATAATTGGGCAAGTAGGTCAAAGTGCTTGCTGCCAAGCCTAACAATCTGAGTTCAATTGTTTTACCTCCATGGTGGAGGTAAAAAACTACTTCCCCAAGTTGTCCTCTGACCTACCACACACACACACACACACACACACACACACACACACACACACGTATACATACACATGCACACATGGACAAACACATGATACATGAATGTAATAAAAATTAATATGAATCACAGATATAATTTAAAAACTAAAGTAATAAATAATTTAGAAGAAATCATACAAGGACATTTTCATGACTTTGAAGCAAAGGTTTCTTAAGCAGACCAGCAAAAGTACAAATCACAAAGAAAAAAAAAACTGGTCAATTAAACTTAGTTTAAATTAAAATCTCCCACTGATCAAAATATACCAGTAGGAAAAATTTAAAAAAAAAAAAAAACAATGACTAGATAAAATATCTGGAAGGCATATATTCACCAGTGGAATTGGATCTGAAACTAGCTAACAACCCTTACAAATCAATTTCACAAAGACAGACAATTCAAATTTTAAGTTGGGGAAAAATACCATGGATTTGGGTATGGTGGTTCACACTGTAATCCAAGCAGTAAGGAAAACTGAGACAAGCCTATGCAATTCAGTGAGACTCAAATGAAATAAAAATTAAATCTAAATGTAAAATAGAAAGAACAACTGAAGAATAAATACAACTGGCCAATAATTATATGAAAATGTTCAATATCATTACTCAACAAGAAATACAAATTAAACCTACAACAGTATGTTACTACACACCTACCAGTATGATAAAAATAGTGCTGAGCATCAAGAAAACAGAATAATCAACATTTTCATATACTCTGACGGATATATAGCTGGTACAACTATTTTGAGAAAATGCTTGGCAGCACCTAGTCAAGCTACACATATGTCTGTATATGACACAGAAATTTCACTTCTGGGCATGTACTCAAGAAAAATGATTACTTCTAACTACCAAAAGAATTATGTAAGAATGCTAATAGTGATTTCATAATAACAAATATTAGAAACCATTGAAGTGTCCTTGAACATTAGAATAGATAATAAAATTTTATTATAGGTCACACATTAGAACACAATTAAGTAAGAAAAAGAACAAATTATTGCTACATACAACAATTTGAGTGAATCTCAAATGTGTGAAGGAAAAAAAATCCCACATAAATGAGTACATGCTATATGATTGGGAGTGATGGATGAAAGCCAGGGTAAGTGGCTGGGGTGAGAATGAGGGTCCTGTAATGTGCCAGAAATAGTTCATATTTTGATTAGTTAAAAATCATATAGAACTCTAGACATCAAAATTGTATACATCAGTACATTTGGTTAATTACTTCCTTTTTAACTGGAAATAATGCATATGCTTATGCAAGACAAGGCATAGGCAATAACCCTATAAATACAAAAACTGAGCAATATATGAGATCAAAGGATTCTGTGAAATGACAGCTGTATCTAGAAAAAAAGTAAATGTCACAAGATTTGATCTGAGTTTGAGGAAGTAAACAAACAAGAAAAAGTTTAGGAGCAAAACTACAGAGTTTTTAAAAACCTGCCAAGTGGATGTGATGATTGACATGCATTCCTGTTAACATGGTGTGAATCAGCACTTGCTAACATTTTTTCAGACTAGAAGCAGCAGCAGTCTAGTAGAAATTCATTTTTTCCCTGTGTCCTACCCGAGACTTTCATAATCTGAAACAATAAGGTAAGGCCAAAAAAAAAAATCTGTGTTTAACAACTCCTTGGACAATTCTGATACATACAAAGCTTGAGAAATAGATTGGAGAGATGGCTCAGCAGTTAAAAGCACTGGCTGTTCCTTCAAAGGGCTTGGGTTTGATTGCTAGCACCCACATGGTGTCTTACAACAGCCTAACTCAAGTCCTAGGGGATCTGGCACCATCTTCTGGCATGTGGTACATAGGCATACATGTAGATAAAACACCCATATACATTTAATTAATTAATTAAATATATTTGAGAAACAACTTTATAAAAGAAAGTAGAAGATTTTGAGTCTATAAATGTATACCATAACTACAGTTTTATTCATTGTAAAGGTCTTATAAGTCACAGATAAAAGTCATTCTATCAAATGAGGGATCAAAGTTATAAGAGCTGCTTGAGGAAAAAGCCGGTAAGCTGATTTTAGGCCTATTCAAGGAGACATCAAAGTGAATATCCTCAGTAGGCAGATGGAAATATAGGTCTAAAAAGGAGGTTAGATCCAAATTATAGATCCACAAATAGAACAGACAAAGTAGTAAAAGCCAAATGAATCTACAAACTGCTTTATACTACTAGGTCTTACAGAAACAAAGATGTATGAAAACAAAGTTTGATATTAGCATCAAAAAGTTATAATATAGATGAGACAGTCTCAAATTTTCAATCTCAAGATTCCCTTTCCCAGTCCCCTAAAAGCTAAGAAATTAACATATGAACCTACTAACTAAAAAGCAACAAAGACCGAGTACATGTATTTTTATAAAGAATATATTTGCAAACACAGATGGCATACTTGTACAAACCTCATGTCTAGCTAAGCAAAGAATGGTGAGATATCTCCCGTTTCATACAATTCACTGGAATAGGCTGCTTTGTATGACACTTATTTTTAAAATCTGGTCTTTCACAGGTTAGTAACTAGAAAAACATTTCAATAAACTTTCTAGAAAACTGCGAATATTTTTCTTTGCTACTATACCAAAACTCTGGAAGACAGTTTTGCAAAATGACTTTCAACGTGATATCTCAAAGGCATACAAATTAACTTATCAAACTCTATACACACATAACAAACTAAAAATGAACAAAGCAACTGACAACTAGTAAGCCTGCAAGGAAAATGGCTGGGACTATTGGTATCACAGATAGGGATCTTATGGAAATCTCTAAGGGGCTAAGACTATGGTTTGAAAACTGCTAATTTTTATCTGCAACACAGGCAATAGTTCAAACCCCAAAACTAAACAAGCATGTACCCCACACTGCACACATTTTGTCTAATTTGTTCTTGCCCATTCTTTGATCTGCACCATAATTACCCCCTCCCCTTCCCTGCCCCCCAGAGACTCAGTCCTATGACCCTGCCAACTAAGGACATACCCTATTAGCCATTTTGCTACCTGGTGTCCATGAAACTCACTATGCATATTTTCACCTCCTAATCTCTGCTCTTGCAACTTCCTCAGCCTAAAACATTTCCTTGTAGACAGTCAAATGTCTCATACTATACCTCATTTCACTCCTGTCTCCTCAAATATCACTTGATCTTGGGGCCTTATTATTCTTAGTATGTTTTATTTATTTGTGTGTCCATATGGGGGTGCCCATGCCGCAGGGCACATGCACAGCTGAGGAACTACTGCAGGAGTGGATTCTCTTCTTCATCACCCCAGTCTCGGAATGAACTCGGGTTGTCAGGCTTGGCAGCAAGCCCTGTTACCCACTGAGCCCTCTCACCAGCCCAAGTAAGGTTTGATTCAAGTAACGTCTTTGAAAATGACAAGCACCGCAACTTCAACTCTCGACACTTTTACTCTCCTTATTCTGCCTTACCTTTCTCCACTGTGTTTGTTACCATCCAGCATATGACATATTTCCTTTTTGTTTACAGTCTGTTTTTCTATCTAAAACACAAGCTCCCCTGAGGGTAAGGCCTTTTTTTTTTCCTTTGCTATTCCCAACTACACCCCTGCTGCTCAGAACAGGGTTTAGTGTTGTACTTTGCATGTTTTAGATGGGTTACATTAATAATTCACGTGTTTTTTATTGAACACTATATGCCAGGCACTCCACATCTTAGAAATGGTATTTGTTGAACCACATGAATACTGAGTACATATCTGCTCCAGTAAGCAAAGATGCAAACACAGGGGTCAACAATGAACTTCAGAAAATAACATTTAAGGGACAAAGGAAATAGGACCTCTTCAAACCAGATATTCTCTTAGGAATCTTATATTCAAGTAATCTAGAGCTGTCACTGACATAAATAATCTATTCTTTGAGCAACCTTTCTAGAAACAACTGTTTTAAATGGATATATTCCCAGAGGTGCCAATCACAGAACAGTCAGTGGTTTTTTTGTTTGTGTGTGTGTTTCTCCACCACCTTAATAGTCCAGAAATCAGATGGGTATACATTGCTCCTTCAAAGGCCTGTCACTAGTGTCCCTTGACCTTGTCCATCTGAAATTAACTGACATTTCAATGGCATTATAATTCGGTAATCTCCGGAGCTTCCCCCAAGATATGAGCATTTTCATTAACCTGGCTGATAGGCATATGGGTAGTATGTTTGAAAAGAATCACAAGAAGATGAAATGCTGCAGGAAAGTCACTAAGAGCCTCCATCAAGCTGCACAATCCATAAAAAAATTTTACATTTCCCAAATACCATCCTGCTGTCCAACACATACTATTTTAAATCCTCCAACACACGGCTTTCCCTTGGTATTTTACAAAATTTTGAAAGGCAATCTACCAAAAAGCAATGAAATCTATGAATCCATCTTTGTTGAGTTTTAACTCTTTCCACCCCCTGTACCTATGAGCATGGCCTTATTTGGAAAGAGGCTCAATGGAAGTGTAACTAAACTTAGTTAATGAGATGATCAGAGTGGACCATAATTCAGTGACTTATATCCTTGTAGGGCACAGAAGGAGTGGGAAGGAGGGAAAGGAAAGGGAGAGGAAGAGAGGAGAGTAATCACCATGTGAAGTAGAACCAGCGATTAGAGTGATGCATTTATACATATTTTCAGGGACTGCTGTCCTCACCAGAAACCTGGAGAGACACAAAAGAACCAACTCTGCCAGGCCTTTGGTTTGCTGGCCTTCAAGACAAACCTTATCTTTTACTGACTTAAGCCACCCATTTTACAATACTTTTGTCAATCCTGGAAAACTAATGCAATAGTGATATAAATAAATAAACAAAGAAATAAATAAAATGAGGGAAGACATATCTTCCACCAGGGAATAATCCAAAAAATTTCTGAAGTTACTTTGCCATGATGGGGGTGAAGAAGGATGGGGAGCATAATTCAGAGTGGAGAAATTTAATAAAAGTCAATGTCTGCAGTTTTGACAATATGCAGACCTGAAAAGATGTGATTTTTTTAAAATGGAATCTTATTTCTGTGATTTTCCTAAATAAATAAATAAAATATACCAGTATAATCAATGAGAAAAACATATAAATTTAATTAAAGAACATTTTTAAAAATAGCTGATTGATACTCCTTTAAAATATCAAGATAATTAAAAACAAAGAGTATCTAGAGAAACTGCCATAATTAAAAGCAGTCTAAGGAATGAAAAAGACCAAATGTAGTGCAGTCTCCTACATGGAATCCTAAAACACAAAAAGAACATCTAAGAACATACTAAGGGTATCTGAGTGGAATCTAGATGTTGACTAATAATGTACACATTTCTGTTTATTAGTTGTAATAAATACTCCAACACTAATGTAAAATGCAAATAATGGGGGGAATATGTGAATCCTTTGCAGTATTTCACATCTTTAAGTAAGTCTAAAATACGCTTGAAAGTTCACTCAAAATAAATCAAGACCAAAACCCAACTCCCACTGTAGTCAGATCATGTTGTTAAAACCCCATTCAAGACCATCCTATCAGTTCAGATTATACCGTTTATCACAGTCATTCTTCAGAGTGTTTCTTTTCACCATCCACTTTGTACCACACACAATTACGGGGGCTTAGAGTGGTAATAAACATGAAGTTCCTAGTGACTTTTTATTCTGATGTAAATGTGTTTCTTTTCTCATTACTATGACCAAATATCTGTCCAAACACAACTTAAAGGGGGGGGGGTATTTTGACTTTCAGTTCATAGAAATAGCTCATCTTGGCCAAGAAAGAATGGCGGTAACAAGTTGGTCCATGATGCCAACCAAGAAGCAGGGAAATGGAAAAGCCATTGCTTAACTTGGTATGTCCTCCTTCCCATTTTAACTAATTCAAGAACCCCAGCCCATGGTACAGTGCTGCTCACACTCACGGTGGGAACCTTCCTTCTGTTAAATTTCCCTGGAAGAACCCTCACAGACACTCACGAGTATGTTTCATTAATGTCCCAGAGTGTTCCTTAATCCAGTCAATCTGGCAATAACCATAGAAATGGCAAAAACCAATAGAAAATAACCATCACAGATGTTTTCAAAACTTCTGACATGATCTTTTGCACATAGTTATCAATTATACAACCCACAGCATCTTGGACTTAAACACTTGTCAGTGAACACATATGGGCAGATTATAAGCATAGCTTTATGGTAGCCTACACCTATGAGGTGCTACTTAGTAACTATCTACCCCAGTGACCAGTACCATAACCAAGGAGCTTTGCTAATAAGTCACAGGACTTAAAGAATGAGATTTTCTTCCAAAATTAGGGAAGAGCTATCTATGTACAAAACATTTTAGAGGGAGAAAAGAACTAAAATATTGGAAAATGAAAGAATATCTGGGAGATGTTATTCACTCGAGTATTTGATAGTCACTTCTACCTACATAGGCATCAACCTTCTTAACATAGTGTTTCTAGCATCAATTCCCCAAACCAACTACACCTTCAGAGATCACTTCAAAACTCTTGCTCCTTAGTATTAAGCAATAGAACAACTATAGGTCCTTTATCTTCTAGTTGCCTGTCCCCCCCCCCATGTTTCCTTTTAGCCTGTATATACAGGTACATACACACTCTCTCACATGCTACTGAATAACCAATTCTTAAACATTGTTTCATCTTCCAAATCTAGCTGTTCTTTCTGTTCTTATTCCACCATGTCATTAACTTATAACTATACTTATACAAAGAGTCTCCAACTGATTTCTGCTTCTGATTTTTAATCTCTTCTATTGAAAACCACCTTTTCCTCAAACACCTCTTGGGTCATGTCACAAACACCTTTTTGACAGTCTGCAGTAATTTATTCTACTTCTGTAACTCCTAGACAAGCATTCAACGTACTCCAGCACACCAGGCTTAATATCCAATTAATATTTTACACTGGCATCGTATTATCCTGCCTTTGCACTGCTGTGTTTCCACATTTCCAAATATTATCCACCTTGAGTCACTGGGAGCAATCAGATGCATTGAGCACAACTTCCTAACCTAAAAAAAGTATTTAAGTGTTGACAATTAATAGTTATAGATGTCTCACTGCAAATTTAAAATTTCATAGCAGGGGGGAGGGGGGACCCAACTCTGCTTAAAAACTGCCTAAAGAGGGTTAAGAAGGGTTAAGTCTTTGACAAGATCATACAATGGTTAGGAAAAATGGCTGAGTCTGAATACAGGTTTGTATTACGAGCGTATTCCCCACAACCACACTTAAGTTTCAAGTCCCCTTTTGTGCAGATTCCGGGCCCAGTTTTTCTTCCCCTAAAACTACTGGCGTTACTAACTACATCCAGAAGGGAGTTTAAACAGTGGCCCAAAGGGTTGGCATGCAAGAAGACTCCCTGCCAGCTTCCAAGCATTCTTTTGCAGGTTTCCACAGTCACCACCCTCCACGCCACCTCGTCCAGGGTCAGACAAGGAAGATGGCGGCCCACACCTAGCAGCGCCTCCTACAGGCTCTTCAGCACTCGGGTCCACATCGTACACATCGTTGAAATGAAGGATGGTCAAGTCATAGGAGTCCATGCCTCCTGACTGGTTCCCCCGAGTACCAGGAGAGAGCTCTTCATCTGCGGGCTGAGAAGGTGCCAGCGTGGACGCCTCCTCCTCTAAGGCCTCCATCTCCCAGGCACAGCAGCTTCGGAAGCCTCACTGCTGAGCCCGGGCGACCCTGTAAGCATGCGCAGGATAGCAGCTGGAGCATGCGCAGCAGCGCTTGCTGGGCCTGGATCATGGCTTGAGGCCTGTGCTGCTCCTGACCCGGGCTTCTGTGCTTGCCTGGCTGTGTCTAAGGCAAGAAGAGGTGGCCGCCCTGTACCTGACAGCCGTTAAGAGCCCAACGGAAGCCCTGATGCCTCTTGCTGCTTCTTTGGCAGAATGAGGTCATAGTTGTAGGAAAATAGTCAACGCTCGTTTCTTTTGCATCTTGCTGAGTAAATATTTTTCAAATGCATGTCCGTCCGTCCTCCCCCTCCCCTTTTTTTTACAGGAAAATAGGACAACTATTAAAGACCTCAAATACATTTTTTTCTACACCCAAATTTTTGATTTCTATCTGCCTGAGGGGTCCTGGGTATCCATTGATTTAATAACTGATCCCAGACTGATGCTGGTTGGTGCTGATTCCAAAAACAGCAAAACAAACCCGGTCCTCATCCTGGGGGGCACTCTGCATAATTTCACCTTGCCCTTACCCTGTTCTTTCCAGACCTTGTGGGAATCTTTGGAACCTTTTTCTGCCTCCCATAGTCCAAATGCCATTTCCTTTTTTCACTTTTATTTAAGATCCAGGCAATTTTCACAACCAGTTTTCTGATTTACCACGAGATTCTTCATCTGTAGCTTTTCTTTAACACATCTAACATTCTGACCCTGAAATACTGTTCTGTGAGATCTGACATTTTGTGTGTCTGTGAGAGAGAGAGAGAGAGAGAGAGAGAGAGAGAGAGAGAGAGAGAGAGAGATGGAGAGAGAGAGAGAAAACAGAGCAAGCGAAAACTAATGCTTTTATTGAATTACATTTTACGCAGTTATTGTGGCCTGATGGAGTCCATCCAGGCGATCAATGAGGTACCCCAGAGTGCGGCAACCTCTTGGAATACTGCCAGCCAGACATTTGCTCAATTGAACTTGAATTAAATGGATACATCTAGAATACAAAGTGCCAACTTTGAAAAATAAAAATAAAACTTGAACAAATAAATAAAATTAAAGATTGGGGAAGTGGCTACAACCCCGTCCTATAAACCTAAAGGCCAGCAATATTTGTACAGAGCAGGTCAGTCTTCTGGAAAGTTTGCATAAACAAAATTCAAAAGCCAAGCGACAGAAAAGATAAACCTATAAACTTATGATAAACGTGGGTATAAAACAAAAAATTTAAAAAACTAAATCTAACAATACATGTCAAAATGGTATTGCTTAGTTTACCTCAAAATCATAAGGATTTACAACAAAAATCTATTCATGTAATTCAGCATAAAACATCTTAAAATAGAAAATCAAGTTATTAGTGGCAAATTGTGTAAGAAATATTTGATGAAGTTAATCAGTTATTATTTAAAAATTTGTAACTATCTAAGGAATGAAAGAACCTTTCTTATTTTGACAAGCCAACAGCCAAATTCTACTAAACTAACTTTAAATATATTCGCTATAAAACCAGCAATAAATTAATAAGCCTGGCCTTATCACCACCACTGTTTTAACAGATCGTTGGTTTTAAAAAAAAAAAGACAATTAAGTGAATGGAAAAAAACTTTTGCTATCTATATATCCAACAAAGTGTTGATATCTAGAATTCACAAACATAGATTCTCAAAAAAAAAAAAGAAAGAAAGAAAGAAAGAAAGAAAGAAAGAAAGAAAAAAAAAAAGAAAAGAAAAGAAAAGAAAAGAGAAACTGGTCAAAAAACGGGGCTAATGAACTGAACAAAGTTGTCAAAAGAAAACCGATCACTTTAATTAAGCTAAATCCTCATCTAGAGTTCAAATAGCCGATAAACATTTTTAAAGTGTTCAACATAAAAAGAAATACAAATTAAAACTATTTTGAAATTCCTTATCATCCCCGGACTGTCATCATGAAACAAATGATAGCAAGTGTCGCTGAGGTGGGGAAACTAACTCTTACACACTATTGCTGAGACTATAGTGTGGTGCAGATTTTGAAAACATAATGAATTAATATTCTTGTTGTTTGAGTATGATATAATTCCATATGTAGAAAAGTCTGGGGTATCCAAGTACAAATAAATAAACTACATGAATGGTGTGTGTAGAAAGGCCCTTTTCTATCTTCATATGAATTCTACAAATCTAAATTCTTTTAAATTAAAAGTTTGTTTTGAAAAGTAAATACTTATATGTGTTTGAATTTATAGAGTAGTTTAGTAAAGTATACAGTATACAAGACCAGTTTGCAGAGGCCTATCACAGTTCTTTACACTACCCACTGTCAACCTGAAAATCAGAGCAATAAAATTCAAGTCAACATAGTATTCAAAAGAACGAAAGTATATACAAATAACTTTAAAAGAAGCGGCTGCTTTGTACGCCAAAATTTGTAGGGTATTGCTGCTGAGAAACAATGAAGTTGTAAGTAAAAGGAGAGATAGTCCACGTGTGTGATGGACTTAAAGATTTATTATTATTTATTATTGTATTATTTATTATAATTTATTATTAAGAGTTTATCTAAACTGACCTATAAATTCAATGTTATCTCTATCGACTGATGCAAGCCTTTTTGCAGAAATTGGAAAGCTGATTCTAAGAAAGGGCCAGAATTGAAAAAAAAAAAATAACAAGACCATTTTTCTTTTAGTTCATTGGGCATATTTTCTCTAATTCTGTAAAGTCTTGATCTCTGATAATCAACATCTGACCTCACTTGTGGTCGTATTATGGTTGACTCCCATCTTTTCCAGAGAAATGGTCCATTCCTGTTGCTTTGCATGTCTAATAATATTTGACAGGACTAGAGATTTTATTATGTGTTGCAGTGACTTAGAATCACCCTGTTTATGTGAATATTGCCCTTTGGTTTTACTGGCTAGTCCATTTGTTCGGGCTCAAATTGCAAAGTCTGTCTCCCCTCTGTTACATAACTATTGGTGCATAATTTTATGGTTTGTGATTACCATCAAGTCATTAGCCTTGGTATTGGTGCATACCCTGTACCTGTGTGGTAGAGAGGTCATCCAAAGATTTGGGCAGTCATTATACTAATACATGAGGATCCATCCTAGACTGGACTTTCTCTAAGAACACATCATCGATTTCCAGATCCTCCATCCTCCTCAGACACTGCCTATCTTATCCATTACAATTTTCCCACATATGAGAAATTCAGAAATTTAAGAACACTTTATATGGAGTCTTGGGATATTACTCTTTATAAGAACTTTCTTCTTAAATTTCCCACTGCATTTGCAGCCATGAAGTGATATGGTACCTTGAATTGATAAAGCTGTGGCTTATAGTTATGGCTTTCTAATTAAATGACCCTGCATCTGGAGAAACCCATCAGGCCAACCCCCTTCTCAAATTAAGCCACAATCTTACGTCTTTAGTCCTTCCTGACATATTTTTTCAAGGAAAAAAACCTTGCCTCTATTTTCTATTTCAAGTGCTTTCTGATATTTTCAATTTATTGCATTTAAAAATGACCAGTTCTAATTACCATTTAGTATATGAGTCATATAACTATTTTACTAGAAATTTGGCCTCTTCTTTAAAATTTCCCATAGTTGGAAGTTCTTTTAAATTCTGTTACTGATCATATTTTTAAAACATACACTTTTTTCTTGATATATTTTCCATATCTTTGCACTAATACATGCTTCCTATGCTTATCAAAAAAATTTATTGATAAGAATATGTTACTATATTTAAATGATTTTTATTTCATATATAAAAGACAGCTTAAATGAGGATAAATTTGAAATTTTGGCTCAATAACTTCTCTTGTCCTTTGGTGTTCTATGTTGCAAGAGAGAAATCTAAAGCCGTATTTTTGTTATTTTGCAATTGGCCTAATTTTCCCATAGTTGGGCTTACAGGGTTTCTGTCTTTCTTAAAATCCTAATATTTGAACAATTTTGCCAGCATGTGAGTGGGTATAAAATTCTGTTCAATCTTATTTACCTGGGATGTGATGACCTTTCCAATACACATGCGTAGGTGACAGCTTTGAGAGACCTGAACTAAAGAAATTCCTAAGACTTTGGTGGTACAATAACTTGCTTGAAGTTGTGGGTGGGAATTATCTGACACTCCTTTTACCTCTGTTCTAAATGACAGAAATTCTTGCCTTTGGTATACAAAAACTGTTTTAAGGCTGATTCATTGCAAGAATAATTGTTACTTTATATGAATTTTGGTTCCTAAAGGGAAAAAAAAAAGGTGTTACCCCTTCCTTCATGTGCATCACTCTCCATATCACACTCAGGAAAGTGACTGTTACCATTGATAAGGCAGAGAGATGGGACACTTAATTGGTCACTTCCATTTGTAATGACCACACTACATTGATGAAGATGTGGACATCTTCATCATCCGGGCTAGCATCCTAAAGGAGCCACACTGACTCCACTCACCATCATTGCTTTTCTCTCACTGCATTCGTGTGACAGTTTAATGTTTCCCAGTGCCTTTGAAACAAAATGTAAAAGTGTGTTGAAAAGCACAGAAGTACAGAATAAAAAGTAACACGTTCTGAATGTATTTACTGTAGTTTTCTGCCATGCAATTCTTGACATATTTCAGCTGATAATATGAAAAATGATTTCTTTCTTATATTAACTCAGCGTTTAAAGCTAGGCATTATGATACATGTCTGTAATATCAACACACTGGAAGATTTCGCAGGAGGATTACAAGTTCAAGTCTGACCTGGGAACATAAATTTCAAGGTGATACACACTGTTTCTGGGAAAAAAAAGAATAAAATAAAGGAAGGAAGGAAATAAGAGAAAGATGCCAGACATGGTGGTGTGTATTTGTAATCTCAGAATAATATGAAGGCAAGCCTGGTCTGTATGGTTAGTCCTAGGCCAGCCAGGACTACAAATAAGACCATGACTCCAAAACAAGCTACCTCTCACACAAGGTACAAACCCAGATAGGTAATGCTATAGCAGTATTTCCCTATATAGATTTTCCTTGTTCATATTTTTTTAGGGGTTTTGTATATATGCTTAAAAGTGATGTTGAACTACAATTATACTTTCTTAGGCTTTTTTTTTTTAAACAAAATTAAACTTTTTCTATCGCTTTACACTATAAAATAGTTTAGTTAATAGATCAGGGTTTATCTGTAGTTTTTCTGTTTGTGAAAAAAATTAACATCTTTTTCCTATTTGATGTTTTGAAATAAGTGCACCTAATTATAAAACCCAACTGTGTGCGATGAAACACACCAATAAAGAATGTAGAACCCAACAACTTGGCTTTATTTATCTTTCTAGTGCTAGTTTGCTTTTCACTGTGTTAATTACTGCCTGGTGTCACTTTATCACACATGCAATCCATGTAGCCAATACTATACTCAAGGAACTGAACAATCCCATCAGTAACCATCAGTATAAGATCTAAACAGCCTGGGCTGGAGAGAGCCCAGCAGTTAAGAGTACTTTCTGCTCTTGCAGAGGACTAGGTTTGGTTCCCAACACCCACATGGCAGCTCCAGGGAATCCATCACCCTCTTCTGGCCTCCACGGGCACTGCATGCAAGTGGCGCGTATACATACATGCAGGCAAAAACACCTATACACATAAAGTAAAAATAAATCAATATTTTTCTTTAAAAATCATCTAAATATCTGGATGAACATGATGACTCAGGCTGATTTTGCCAGGCAGCAATAGTCATAGCTCTTTCCTCCCCCAGCTCAACCCTAGTATGGCTTGATGGTACATGGCAGCTATATGGAAGGACTAAATCCAGAAATGTCCAATCCTAACACTTTAAACAATGTTAACATCACTGAAATCCTTTCGCTACTTCATTTGGCTTCATTGTCAGGCAGGCTGTCTCTATATTGTGGACATAGGGCCCTTTCTGGCTCCCCCCACCTACCTCGTCATTAATTCTAGAGTAAGGAGTTAGGATGCTTAATCATCTTGCTCCCCATATCTAAGGGATGGAAGCCTTGATTGTCCAGACTGTGTTCAGACCTTTCTCCATCATATGCAAAGTTGCACTCCATAACTTTATTCCCTCTAACCAGAATCCCATGAAGAGGAAGAAAGACAGCTCCTACAGTGAGAGGGAAGGCAGGAAAAAAGCAAAGCCATCATTATGTTGGGTCAGAGATTCATAGACTGCTCAGAGAATTCTTGCTCTATACACTCTCCTAAAGGAGCTGAAGCTGTACTTTCACCAAGAAGATTCCCAGATAAACAGTTTGAGCCCATCACGTCCCTAGATTTCAGATGTGTCCCGTATAACTTCAAGTCTCATTATCATATCATATTGATACATCTACACTCAGCTAATTTTTTCTACTAAACCAGCCTCTCTGGATTTAGATATTGTAGATGAAATTCACTCTCCTAAATATAGAACTCCATAGACCTTCACACATCCTTTTTCCCCATCAAAGCCTTATCAAGTCTTCCTTTGTAAAGTCTCTACCACCTACCACATACATTTCCGTTATTATTATTTTTTTTAATTCCAGACTCCTTTGTGATAGGATAACAATCCTTCCCATTTTAAACTCTACTCTATCCATTCTATACACGGTCCTTCTCAAAATATTGCTAAATTTTCACTTCTAAAATTTCCAATCAATTATCTCTATTGTTTATGGAAGGCAGTCATCCAAAACACTTGGCCTGATATTTCAACATCAATTACAAACTGGCTCCAAAACACTTTTACAATCTCCTTGATTATTCTTTGATTATGTAAAGCCTCTTATCTAGCCAAACAATACATTTGCCATTCCCCATACATTGTGTGTGTGTGTGTGTGTGTGTGTGTGTGTGTGTGTGTGTGTGTGTGTTTGAGCCTTCTTCTTGTGCTGTGGTACTTTCCAATTTCTTTACCTTGAATGTTTTCTTTATTCTTTTCTCCTTATCTGAGCCCAATCTCCATTCTCCAGAACACTTAAACTTTCCCTATTTTATTTTTATACCTTCAACAACTTGGTACCTCTCTCCTTTGAAGCCTTCACATCACTTTGATCCACTACTCATTCAGTAGCAAAATATGCGCCTTTCTCTTCTCCTATCCATAGTCAAGTACGTCAGTGTGCGTGCTGCAAGCCAACCCAGCTCTTACTCATTCCTCCCTAGACACTATCCTCTAAAGGACGTAGCACACAAAGAACTCCAGACCTAAAACCTCTCTTGTTGCCCAAAACCACGAGCCTCAAGTGGATAAATTTGTACACCAATGAGGTCATTGAATTGCAACTGTTCTCTGTTCCCAAAAGTAATTGGCATGGTCTGTGTCACTGAGCTTGTTTTTGTTTTTTGTTTTTTGTTTTTTTCAGATCTTTAGATCCTTCTAGAAAATGGAGCCCCACTTCAAATTGTAATCAACTTCTCTCTGACCTCAGAACCTTTTTGAGTTTTTCTCAGCCTGTTTCCCTGTCTTCTGGCTGCTGGGAGTTTCACTCCCAATAGACTCCTCTCACAGATAGTGTATGATGCTTGTTGCTATTTCTACTTTGGGGCTGGAGTCCTCTTCAGCAAGGGCCTGTTTTATTTGTCTTTCCATCCTCAGCACTTAGCACATAGTAGGTAAATGAATCATGCCAGATTTTTGTTTGTTTGTTTTGCAATGAGCTTTTTATTTTTGAATAACTTTAAATGAGTAGAGAGTTTATAATAATAGCACAGAAAGTTCTTGTAAACCTTTTGCCCTGGTGCAACCCTCTCACACAGCCATAGTGGTCTTGTTTAAATGAAAAAAAATAATATTCAAATAGTGCAGACTTGGAATTCACAGATCATTCAGACGGGTTCCTTTTCTGAGCTAGGATTCATCCAGAAGTGCTGCACTGGGTCCAATTGATGTGTCTCAGTAGCCTCTTCATAGTTTCTCAGTCTTTCCTTGCTTTTCCAGAATTTTGGAAGAAAATCAATAAGGATTTTGCAGAATGCTCCTTAAGCTCAGTTTTGTCTAATATTTTTTCTTCTCCTATTTTTCTTTGTTGACAAATAGAAGTTGTACTTCTTTTTTTAAGTTTTCTATTGACATATGCTAATTACATATAATGATCGGTTCCATTATGACATTTTCACGTATGCATTCTTTATTTCAATCACATTCGACCCTTGTTACTGTCTCTTGTCCCTCTTCCATTTCCACTGATCCCCTTCCTCTTTCCAAGTAGTCCTCTTATTTTTATTTCTTTTTTTGATTCTCTCTCTCTCTCTTTCTCTTCTCTCTCTCTCTCTCTCTCTCTCTCTCTCTCTCTCTCTCTCTCTCTCTCTCTGTGTGTGTGTGTGTGTGTGTGTGTGTGTGTGTGTGTATTTATGAGTTTAACTAGGACTTATGGGAGCATTATTTATAGGAATATAGGCAACTTACCAGTGGCTATACTACTGAAGACAATTCCTCTCCCTCCCCCAGCATAAAAGTTGTGTATTTCCTCGGGAGGCAGAGGCAGGTGAATCTTAGTTCAAGACTAGCCTGGACTACATAGTAAGTTCCAGGACGGCCAAGGCTTCACAGAGAAATCCTGTCTCGAAAAAACAAAACAAAACAAAAAGTTGTATATTTCTATCAGTATAACATGATGTTTTTAACATTGCAAAATGTCTAAACCAAGCTAATTAACATAAATTATTATCTCATATTTTTATTATTGTTGTATGGTGAGAACACTTAAAAATCTGCTTTCTTTTTTTAGTACCAAAAAGTGCTATGTAGGCTACTGGAGGTCAAAGGAGTCACCAATAGTCTTATCCACTGTGACCCCTGTGAACTACAATAATGACCAATGTGGCAAGAACTGCCCATGGGGACAATAGTGACAAGAATATTACAGGGTAGCCAACTGCTTTCTGATTAGATTTATGGATGGCTCCAAAGGAGAAAATATATGCCTTGTCCTGTTAATCTGCTTAAGAACTATAGTTGGGAGCTCACAGGCCCCAGAGGTGAACCTACCACTATTATTCTGCTAAATGTACATGGTTTGAAGTTGCCTTCTAAATTAATATCTTTGTGCTCACAGATTAGTGGAGGTCTCAGACCTCATTAAAGAACTTTCTTTGTGTAATGGATAGCTGTTAGAAAAGAAACAACAGATCAAAGGGCAGAGAATAAGTATAAGTGGAGTCCTCAGCCACAAATGGAACATCTGTATCACCCCACCGATACACACAAGGCTCAGAGACCATCAAGAAAGAGGGAGGAGAAAGGCTGTAAGAGTCAGAGTCAGGGAGAAGTGTACTAAAGCAGCATTCTGGACATGGCAGAAACACTGCAGTCATGAGCTCAGAGCAGCTATGGTTGCCTACACAAGACTTGCAAAAATCAAGACAAATGACATTCTAACCTGAAGCAGAGAAGAGCTCATGAGCCCCCACCTCTAACTAAGGAGTTATTGACAGTTGATGCCTTCTGTGTGTCACTTTTCTTTAAGGGTCTGGTCCCTGGATGGTTGATCTCACTCATGTAATGGTCCCACTCCCATGAGTATATATGGCCAGCACCCACTGAACTGAGTAATTAAAAACAAAACAAAACAGGACATGAAGTTGGGGAGGGGGAGAAGGTGGGAGTGGATCTAAGAGGAGCGGAGAGTGCATCTGAGCAAAATATGTAAGAAATTTAAAGGAATAAAAATTTATTAAAAATATACTTTCTTTAAAAATATAATACATTGTTATTAATTGTAGTCAACATAAGTATAAATGGATCTCTTGGATTTACTTCTACTGTGTAACTAAATTTTGAATCCTTTGACCAGCATTTCCCAAATACTTAGCCCCTGAAAAACAGAAGCAATGTTTTTGGAACTCCCAAACAAAACAACCCAAAACATGATAAGGCCTCCTTGGGCATCTGGACCAATCTAAACCTTTCAAAATGTGCCTGGTCTCTTCACAAGAAGCATCACAGGTAGCCAGTTTGCCATGAAGAGAGTCAGTTCTTCTCACCCTAGTCCTACTTTATTATGACACTGCCCTCTTAGTTTGGCATTTTCCTTATCTACACAAGTGGGGAACAAGTCTAATTCTTGGGCTTGTTTATATCAGATAACCTAGTCTCCTGAGAATGCCAGCTATCAGTTAAGATCTACCAATGACAACCTATCTTTGTTACAAAAAAAAAAAAAAAATTACCTTTCAGCACCGAAATTCACTGTAATCTACTTTAGCCTTACAGCAAAGAATTATCTATTTGCTACCAATATTAATAAGTGGTTCTTCAACATGTTCATGGATTGAGTCAGATTCAGTTATTTCTTCTAGCTGTGTAGAGTTCTCAGTTTACATGAATAAGATTATTTTTCATAATTTTCATGCATTTATAATTATAGAGTCACTTGAAGACTTAAATGTATAAAAAGGGAGAGTTATTTCTTTAAACATACACAAAATGTAGTCAAGTATTGATACCCCAGAGGCATTTCCTTTTGAGCATTTCTGTTCATCAGTTTTTACTGTCTTATCCATTTTGCATTTCTTCTTAGACTTGATCAAAAGCATATTATTACATCATTTTTCTTGGTGATGTTGCTGTGTAAAGAATATTTTGTTTCCTTCAGTCAGATAATAAAAGCAACATCGATTATTAGAGCAGCCACTTGACTTTAAATTAGACACTAGAGGTGTAAGTTATATATGCTATGAAGGTACACTAAAGTCACGTTTACTTCATCTGGGTTAATATCAGAGACCCTGTCATGGAGATTGACCCTCAGGTGTATGGAAAGGACAGAAAGTATTTTTCACATCTTTGAAGAAGGACAAAGGAACTGAGTTCACTCTGCCTGAATCAGAAACCTGACTTGATATGAACACTTGAAGATGCAAGAAATGGCATGATGAGGACAGGGCCTCCATGACTGTGTCACATATAACAAATTGGAGGGGCTGGTGGTGGACTCCGCCGTGGCATCTCAAAAAGTGAGAGGTCCTGAGGCTGCATTTGCTGCCAAACAGGAAGTAGACATCCTCTGCTTCTGCCAGACTACCGGAACTTAGGTATCCCATAACGCCTTCCAACTTCCACAGAAGTGGTGAGAGGCCAGAGCAAGCCAAGAGAAGCGTTTGGACCATATCCTACTCTGGTATCAAACCCTGCATCTCGAAGTATCTGAGAAGGGTCCTTTTGTTTTCCAGTTCCCTCGGACAGAAGCCAAAAGTCCTTCCTACCATGGAGTTAAGAGGACTCTCCCACTCTCGTCTCGTTTTTTGTTGTCAGAGTTTAAGATACAACACTTCTATTTTGGAAAAAAAAAAAAAAAAAAAAAAAAAAAAAAAAAAAAAAACAGTTTACTTTTTTAACTTACCTCTCTTCAAGTCTTTTAAATATACGTAAAGGTGAATTCACTGGCTACATTTTCTTGATGCTACAACAGGTTAGCAAGAAAAGTTGTAAAATCACTACTTAGAAACAACTTCAAAGAAACAGCACAAGCCAGTTTTGGAGCAGCACCTTCGAGCTGATTCTGGACTTTTCTCACCACCTGTGGTGATACTGTGCTCCCCAAAAATATTGTGCACCCTAATAAATTTATCTGGGGTCAGAGAACAGAACAGCCACTAGATAGACATAGAGGCCAGAAAATGGTGGCACACACACACACACACACCTTTAATTCTAGCATTCCGAAGGCAGAGATCCATCCGGATCTCTGTGAGTTCAAAGCCACACTGGAAACAGCCAGGCATGGTGACACACACCTTTAATCCCAGGAAGTGATGGCAGGAAGCAGAAAGGTATATAAGGTGTAAAGACCAGAAACTAGAAGCTTTTGGCCTGGTTCAGTTTTTAGGCTTCTAGCAGCAGTTCAGCTGAGATCCATTTTGATGAGGACTCAGAGGCTTCCAGTCTAGGAAACAGGATCAGCTGAGGAATTGGCGAGGTGAGGTTAGCTGTGGCTTGTTCTGCTTCTCTGATCTTCCAGCATTCACCCCAATACCTGGCTTCAGGTTTGTTTTTAATAATGAGACCTTTAGAGATTCTTGCTACAACCACCCTCTGCATCAGGATTTCAATAACTCAATAGAAGTTTGAGAGTTACACCTCAATTCAGTGTCAGTTGCTGCTATCATTTTACCCCTTTATTTAGTCAATAATGCTTTTGTTTGCATGTTCTAAAGACCTAGACATTTAAAATCTGTTTGAAGAAGAGATTAACACTGAACTGGCAATCCTCCTGCCTTAGCCTCCTAAGTGCTGTGGTTACACCACAATGTCTGGTAAGACCTAAACATATTAACTCTAGATTTTATTGACAGTGTTCCTTTAAATAATTCTTGTGAAGGTTATTCAAGACTTTTCTGCTTGGGGGCAAAAATCAGTACATTTCCACTCATTGGTGCATGGGATCGCATTATCTCATCTCTAGTATTTCTTTTCTCCTATAATTATAAGTTCTTATAAAAGTGGCACTTGTCTTAGCTTTTTCTTTAACTCTTCCTTTCTTTGCCAAGCATGTTCTTTAAAAAAAAAAAAAAATTGATGAGAAGTTCCTTCCAATGGCTCTCACTCTGTCTCTCCTTGCCCTCAGACTTGGTCCTTGCCCCTCCTTGTACTGCTTCATCTTACGGCCTGCTTATAACTTAGGTTTCGCACCTCGTCAGTATAAATACATGACACTCCACAATGAGTGCTTTTAATGCAAATGTGTCCTTTCACTCTTGATACCTCAGAGACAACACACAGGTCACTCCCCAGAAGTCACCATGCCCTTCCCTTCTGAGACAGTACATGCCCCGCGATCCTCCTGCCCTCTGACAACCCCTCTCCATGTCTCTGCTCACTTCACCCCAGCCCACCCCTTATTTGCGGACATGCATTAGCATGTCATTTGCGTTCTCCTGTGTTTGTTTTCTGTTCACTTACTCCTGCCTGGGTACTCATACATTCTCAGGGCTTTATTAACAATTTTTCACTTCTAACTTTCTAGATTTTTCCTTCTATCCCTGATCTATCACTAGTCTAATATTTCTAATGGTTAAATTCTATCAGGGAAAGGTAAATTTAAAAAAAAAAAAAAACTCTCAGATTTGTAAATTAGGATTCATCACTTTCTTTCATTTCTTGTCTTCTTTTCTATCTTTCCTTTTTTCTTTTTTCTTTTGTGGTACTGGGAACTGAACCTACAAGGACTTAACACACACTTGGCAGTGTTTCAACACTCAGCTGTATCTCTAATCCTTTTTTCACTCTTTAGTTTGAGACAAGGGCTCAATAAGCTGCTCAGGGACCTTGAATTCACTTGGACCTGTCATTCTCCTGCCTCAGCCTCCTAAGCCACCAGGTCCAGCTTTGAATCATCCTCCCCACTTTTCTCCTGCCCCACTGTAAGCAATCAGAAGCCTGCTCTTTTAGAAAGGGGCTACATCCACTCGTGATGAACTGGAGCAAAGTATTGGAACCACAAGAGCTGAGGTGTGTCTGTCTGTCTGTCTGTCTCTGTCTGTCTGTCTAGCACATATTCATCCATAGAGATTCTCTGTTAAAACCGTCTGAGGCCTGAAAAGAGAAACTGAAGACTGAAAAGTAAGAACACCGAAGTGAAATGGGAAAGTCATGTTGGAACACAGCCAAATGCATAATGATGTCAAATTGACCAGGACCTGGGTAAACAAGCACTTTCATAAATAGTCAGCCTGCGTGTAATTTGGTAAAGCCACTCCGGACAGACATTCTGAAGCATCTTTAATATGTAAATGTGGGCTGGGAATGAAGCTCTGTGATAAAGAGCAGTGCTTGCTTAGTATGTGCAAGGCCCTAGGTTCTATCCTCAGCATTTCAAATTAAAAATAAATAATGTAAATCCACCTACTTTACAACCAGCTACTTCATTTCTTCCTATAACTTTCTAAAGTTTTGTATGTGTTCTCATATGAAGAAGACCATCTTAAAAATTTCATTGAAGCATTATTAATATAGTTTTAAAACACTAGAAATAATCTAAATACCCCCAATTGGGGAAACGGTTTAGATAACTATGTCTATTACTCTAGAATATCATGCAGAATTACAATACGGAGAGAGATGGACACTGATGCTGATGCTTCTTTGAACAGTGTTGAGAAAGCAAAAAGTCAGTTTGCAGAATAATAAACAGCCTCTCATTTCCATGTAAAAACTACATACACATAAACACCCAGGCACTGTATGGTTTCTCGGGAAGGTCCGTGTATACAGTTACCTATCAGGAGATGTACAAGACTAAGCATCAAACATACAAGATCGAGACTGGGATGGTAAGACTTATTGTGTGGGCTATGAAAAAGGAAGAGAGAGGAGAGAGAGAGAGAGAGAGAGAGAGAGAGAGAGAGAGAGAGAGAGAGATGAATAGCATATGGGTAGTAAACAAAATCGCCAGATAGCCAGCATGAGTTAGTGCACACACATGGGTCAAAGGACAACTGAGGCTCAGGTGTAGACATCCTGTCCCCTACAGGACTACTCCAGTATGTGTTAGCATACTTGGCAGGCCCAGAAGTGTCCTTAAAGGAACCCAGTTTTGTTAGAGAAGTGGCTGTTCCAGACAAGGTTAGTGAGGCCAGGAGAAGAAAAGAGCATCAGCAAAGTAGTGGCTGACAAACGGCCAGCGCAGTGTGGTACAGACAAGGCGTAGGCCAGAGCTGCGGTTGGCTAGAAAACATTTAGTCAAATGGATTGGAGGTTTCAGTAGAACCCACAGACAAAGCATCCTGGAGACGCTGACTAATGGATACACATCCAGGGTCCGTTTCAAACAGGAAAGGCTCTGTAGAGCCAGAGCTAGATGCAAATCTCAGGGAGAATGGCCAGTGAGCTTTTTCTGTTTCCGTGGGACAAATAGCCAAACGAATGGAAACACATGAACTATGAACCAATAGCTGAGGAGCCCCCAACTGAATCAGGCCCTCTGGATAAGTGAGACAGTTGATTAGCTTGATCTGTTTGGGAGGCATCCAGGCAGTGGGACCGGGTCCTGTCCTCACTGCATGAGATGGCTGTTTGAAACCTGGGGCTTATACAGGGACACTTGGCTCAGCCTGGGAGGAGGGGACTGGACCTGTCTGGACTGAGTCTACCAGGTTGAACTCAATCCCCAGAGGAGTCTTTGCCCTGGAGGAGATGGAAATGGGGGGTGGGCTGGGGGAAAGTGGGGGGAGGGAGAGAACAAGGGAATCCGTGTTCTCTGATATGTAAAATTAAATTAAATTATAAAATACAAAAAATAAAAAATATAAAAACAACAAAAAAGAAAGAATGAAATTTCTGTTACCTTGAATAGTTCATATTTTTTTCTAGTCAGTTCTGTATGCAAAATGATACTCTGACCTTAAAACTCTTAATTTCTTAGTGGCTCTTATTCAACACAGCTGGGTATCTCCTCCACTTGAGTTATTATATGGCTTAATAACTGGCTTCACTGGTTTTTTTTTTTTTCTTTTTTCTGATGTATGATACCCCTCACTGCCAAATTAATTTTCTCTAAATAACACTGGCCTCTTATTAATTCACTTAGTTGAAAAATGGCAACAGTCCTCTTTTGCTCATGACCTTTCCCAACCCAGTGTCAGGATCCAACTGTTCTGATCTGAACGTTCTACTGTGAACTATTCCATTCTTAGCTGCTATCAACTCCCATCTATGTGTAAGTCCTGTCCTTGATCGCTCAGCCTTCAAGACCCCTTCTGCAGACATGTGGGAAGTCAATGGTGGAAGAAAGATTAGTCCTTTGGGTATGTCAATTTCCCAGTGTGGCCTCAAATCATGTGTGTTTTGTCATCCAAAGTAAATCATTACAGTTTCTCTGCTGCTCAAAGCGTAGGAGCCAGACAGTCTATCCTGCTCGGGCTACCTCGCTCACAATGCTACCACATGAGCTTTTATATCTCTATTCAGAATGCTCTTCTTATTCTAAGCCACTCTCTGCTATTAGATGTGCTCTCTAAAGGCTGCAACTCTCCTCATCTGCCTCTTCTTTGATAACTATCTTGGGTTATCTTTCTTAATGACATCATCCAGAGATCTATCTCATTTCCAAATGCCTGTAGTATTTATACATAACACAGAGTAATGTTATTATACATTTCCCTGTTCTTGATGGCCTTGTGGATTTGTTTTCTCTTTCAAGTATACGTTCCTTGCAAGGAAGAATTCTATCTTGTTCTCACTTGTCCTGCTTTTGTATGTCTACCATTCCTTGCTCACACTGAACATTCAGTAAGTATTTTATAGTGGGTTAGTCAGAGGTATCCCATATCTTTGATTAATGGTTCTTTAGACATTGTATTAACCCAGACTCTTTTGATTGTCCATGATAGTATCTCAAACCCAACTGACTTCATTTAAAATGTTGTTGTTCAACTAGCTGAGGTTGTAAGTGCAATTTGAACTCTAAGGTGCTGGAGCTACACAGTTAGATTACATTTTAGCATGATGTCTTTGTCTATTTCTGCACTTTGATCCCCTGGGTTAAATATGAGGCAGTGTGGGACCATGAATGACAAAGGCAGCCACCAGCAATTGTAGCTTTCAACTCGGCAGTGAACCACTCCAACGGAAAATAAAAACATAAAGCTGTCACGTACATAAACCAAACATGGAATCTTCAAATTTTTATTTTTAATTATGCAGATATGCATATAGCTATTTGTGGATGTGTGCACATGAACACAGACATCCATGGAATCCAGAAGAGAGTTTCCAATCCCTTGGCACTGATACAGTAATCATGAGCCTCCCAATGTGGGTGCTGGCAACCAAACTCAGGTCCTCTGCAGAAGCAATCCTCTCTCTTAACCACCGGGCCATCCTCCAGCCCGCCAAAACAGTTTTCAAATTACAACTTCATGTGTGTCAACCAAAGTGAACAGAAGAGACCTCAAGGCTCAAGTTCATTGGTTCAACTGAAATCTCACTCCTATCATTAAACCAATCACTGTGGCCATTAGGGTATAGTACTCTTGTTGATCAAGCTGAAAATGTGGGTTCACACTCAAAGCCATACGGGGACATTAAGAGAAGACAGGTTGTGCAATGGAAATTTAAGGTTTTACCATCAGAAAAGAGAAAGCAATAACTATACCAACAAGCCAAACACTGCATGTCCTTTATATACATGAGATGCACCAAAGATGGGAATTAACCATAAAGTTCCTTGTAGGATCAGACGTGTGATTTTTGTATTCAAATTCTGAGGGGTTTTTTTTTCTCTCTTTAAAACGTTAAAAAATAACTGGGGTCCTATAAGCTTCTGGACCAAGAAAATCTGTATCTGCCCTGTCAAAAACAAATTTTGTAAAACCAATAGATAAATGTCTCAACTATTTTGTATTGGTCCTATTTTTCATAGAAATAAATCATTTGTCATGTAACTTACTCATTACTTTCATCATAATGATAATATCAGATCATTGAGCACTACCAAAAAGTTATAATAATAACATGATTATCCCCTCCATATCTTTCCAACTCCTAGAATCCGCATCTTAGTACTTTTTCTCTGTCTCTGTCACAGACCCTCTCAGATAAACAAGCTTTCCCCTTCACCTCTTTTGTACTTCCTTTGACTTCCAGGTAAAACCTGCCTTCAGCATCTCCTTCCATGAAAGCCCAGGCCAGTTCATAGCTAGCTCCATCCATGTTTCCCTAAAGCACCAATCAGAAGAAATGTACCCGTTGTTCGTATTTACTCTAGGCTGATGTTCTCTGATACTCTTTTTTTCTGGCTCCCAAGTCAAAATGAATCCCCTTAAACTCCAATAGAGAGGACATGAAATATAATGTCTGTTATATTGACATTTGCTGTTTGATTCTATGATGTGACCTTTGTCAAAGCCTTATGACCTGTAGGGAACTCGTGATCAGACAGCCTTCCAACCTAGGTTTAGGTAACTAGAAAAGCATGTCCTTCTTACTGAGATTTTCAACTGTACTTTATCCTTCTGCTTGGAAGTCAGACAGCCCCAGGAATGTAAATTCCTGCTGTTTGGAATGTGGGGGAAGGTGAGGGAACTAAGCCTGCCTGCTGCTATTCTGATTACAGCATTTGTAGCTGGGAGAGACAGCTCTGGAATTGATGCTGTTTTTCCCCCTTTTAGGAAAATGGCTTGTATCAGGGAAAGGCAAAGGGCACATGCAAGTGACAATTTCTGCTTAATCCTCAGCAGGTGCGCAAGTCTGCCATCCTTAAGATATGGCAACGCATTTGACTCCTTAACGTCTCATTTTCCCCCTTTTCCCACCTCCTGCATGGAAACAGGGTAATGCAATTATGTTGCCTATTTTTTTCCTTTTAATCTGCTGAAATTATCTCTAGGCAGAATGGGGAGGGTAAAAACCAGATGGCTGTAGCTGGAGTAGAAAGACACTACTGAGGAGCTTGAAGTACTCAAATCTGGTGGAAGTCCCTATTTTCCTACAAAGAGATGGGGGTGAAATTCCAGAAGAGTGGCAAAAGACTTCCAGCACACTGAGTGCCAGTGCCCTGCTCTCCATCCTCTTGCCACATGCCAGAAAAGGCCACCTCTATTCCTTTTATTTTCCTCAACCCTATCAACCTTGGGCTACAGCGGGGTCTCTTTGGTGTGTGGAGGGATTGTATGATGGTAAGTTAATGGTAACAAGTGGGGTTTACTTAAAGAATGAACAAATGGGCATTGCCCGAGGCTTTTTAGAGTTCCATGGTCCCTCTGTTGCCTTATCCCTCGCCACCTTCAGCCTCATCACCCATCAAATCCCAATTATGTGATTTGTCAATTCTTCAACCCTTCCTCCCTACACACATGAAGCAGACAGCACACTGAGACTTCAGCTAGAGAAAAAGTCCAGGGGCTGGCTGAAGGTTAACCTTACATATCTTCTTGTATTGGGGGAAAGACTGGAGACAAGTAAGCCCTTTTACATACACTGATGTGCCTAGAGGTAGCTGTACACAGAGATGGGGAAGAATCACTGAGACCTCCTTTCTCTAGTGTAGGTGGCAAAACTGATTGTCTTTTGTGGAATAATATGAAAATGAACCTGGGTATTCATTCAGATAGCCAACTGCTAGGTTTTGGTTTTCCTCCACAACCAAATAAATAATGTCTTTTCCAATCCCACTCCCACTGAGAACAATGAGGTACCATACTTTTCAAATCATTATAGCACTCAATACCTAGAGTTGACCCTATATTCACAGCAAGAACTCACAGAACTCAAGAACGATTTCCAGTCATTACTGAAAAGTGCATGTCATCTGGAACATCAAATAGAAGAGGGACACATTTGGAGTCAGTAAGATGGCTCAGAAAGTATAGTATGGATACCTGTCATCATGCCTGAGTACCTGATTTCCATTCTTGGGACCCACATGGTGGAAGAAGAGAAGAAATGACTCCTACAAATGTTGTCCTGTGACTTCCACATGTATCATGCACCCCACTCCCTTCATAAATAAATAAAATAAATTTTTTAAATTTTGACAATCTTAAGTGTTATTCAAGGTAACCTGAGACCTTAGAAAACTCCATATGGAGTCCTACTGATGTATAACTTTTCCAAAATATATGCATATAGATATATAAAAAGAGTTTAAGTGGAGTTATCCTAAAATGGGATAGGGTACCTCTCCTAAATAGCATAGACTATCAAATAAAATGCCCAGTGTTAGGAATGGCTTATTTCATTTAGAGTTGTTAGTCAATGGGATCCCCTAGACCCACAAACACTGCAGGCTATTGTCATTGATTTTTGGTTATCCTCCAGAACTTGATCATAAGGGCCTATTGCAGATGACACCTCTTCTTGAGTCATAAGACATGGTGAAATCAAACTAGTGTCCTTCTTGGAAGCTTCATTCCTACTAACTAGCTTCATAGTACTGGAAGACGCTATCCAAAGTACCAAAGAAGATACATAATCATTATTCTTAACCATTTCTGAACCCTATGAGCTATAATAAAGAATAGCCTGGTAAGATATGTAACAGTGGGTAAATGTAATAGGAATAATCAGCCATTTTCTGATTGGACTTTACAACAATTTCACAAGATGGAACTCATGTCTGATATTTAAAAGGCCAAGATTCCATGGCTAAGTAGGTCATAGGCCCTAGGGAAGGACCTACTACAATTATTTTGCCAAATGGACATTGTGTTAAACCAACTGCTTACGACTTATCATTATAGTCATAAATAAGTGCATTTTTCAGGCTCATTAGAGACACTTCTGTTAACTCCACAGATTTGAGGACAAAGGCCACTGTCTCACATCATAGCCAGATTAGTTAAAGCAACCAATTAGTTAAAGCATGTTTTTTTTTTTTTATTCATGTACATGGGCTGTCTCTCCTTAAAAATGGGGCTCAAGAGATCAGAACTGGACATAGGTTAAGATAAGGGCTTTTATAGAACGGGAGTAGGGGTTTTCCAATGTGAAATTTGGCAGGCAAATAGGTGGGGTTACAGAAGTAAATCATAACAAGTTGGTCATAACATCCTCCTCCTGAAAGGTTGAAAGACTTGGTTGCAAGGTGGTTAAAACAGAGTAGTGCTATCAAGGTAGTCATAACAAGGTGGTCATAACAGCAGGTGGCCATAATCACCTTTTGAGACACAGTTATGGCTGCCATTTCCTGGAATAGGTGGTACAGAACCATTTGTAGAGAAGGTTACAGGTGGGCACAGCCCGATCCCTGAGAAACAGATTTAATCATAAACAGGAATGAACCTAGTTTGTCTTTACTACAACATGGCTTTCAAATCTAAGATGGAGGCAGGTTGGTTCATCCCTTCTTCAATTAACACAGAGACCTACCATTGGCCAATGGGCAAAGAATAAGAGACCACAGAGTGTTTAATTCTAAATGGGACATCTATATCACATACTCTCCTCTCCAAGGCTAAGGGATCATCATGGAAGAAGGGAATGAAAACATTATAAGAGCCAGAGACAGTAGATGACTTCAGAGAAGCAGTGTCTTCCAGAAACAACAGGACAATTCTACATATAAACTCACAGCAATTGCAGTGGCATGACCAAGACCCAAGCAAGATCAGCCTAGATAAAACAACAACAAAAACAACAACAGCAAAAAAAAACCTCTTTGTGGACAAGAAAGGGGGTCCTGAAGCCCTACCCCTAGTTCAAGAGCTATTGACACTCGATGGCTTCTGGAAAAGGGAGGGTAAGTTTCTTTAAAGATGTAGCCCCCAGGAGGCTACCCATGATCCAGAAGATGGCTCTAATACCCATACACATACTGATAGTAGCAAGTGGACTCTGGGTTTAAAAAGAAAAAGAGAACACATGAACTTGTGAGAGGGAATAGTAGTGGGGGGATGGGGAGGAACTAGAGATGAGGTAATAGAGGAACATTTTGTGCACATATGAAATTCTGAAATACACACACACACACACACACACACACACACACAATTTTTAGAAGGACAAGGTAGAGGGTGCTGTTTTTACATCTGTACTGGGCATGCCATCCTTCTAGCACCTAGATGTTGTTCCCAACATGGCAGTTCCCAGTGCCATCTGGGTGAAGGGTTTCTCACAGGTTTCTTTATAAGACTACATAAAGAAGTGGTCATTGATGGTGAACTCTCTTTACCACTCTTCCTTCTCTGGAAGCTGGGAATAGGGTTGAAAGTCCTGAGCTACTTAAGGATTGGTCTTCCTTGCAACAAGACATTCCTGCTACCCCTTTCACTCAGACAGTACAATGGTTTTAGGAGCACTGTGTCAGGACCAGCGACAACAGCCAAACATGCTTCTTTATATTATCCCACACCAGCTCAATGTGTTAATCTGACCATTAAAGAAAAATAGAGAGAGGCCATGAATTTAAGGGTGAGGGGTGTGTGCATCGGAAGAGGTGGAAGGAATAAAGGGAAGGATGAAAGTGATGTTATTATATTTTAATTTCAAAAAAATAAAGAAAAAAGTTTGGAGGTATTTCAAAGATCCATTTACGATATCACCTCCCTGGCCATTTCCAGTTTCTCTCTTTGTGTACTGTCCACATTCACCTAAGATAGTCACCAGGAACCTCTGATTCATTCTTCAAGGTTTATTCAGTACATAACTACTTCCCCTGGATAACAAGTTCACTTAGCCCTCTCTCCTGGGAGCAAGTGTTCAGGGCATCAGAATTGAAGGACCTTGCCACTCCCTCTTCCTTCCAAGAGGACTGTTTCAAAGTCAGTGGTCAGGGGAAAACAGATTGGCTGAGGACCTAACCCCACGTCTTTCTGGAGATAATCTTTTCTTGACATTGTTTCTGACTCTGACCTCACATAAGGCATAAAGAGAAAGGGTCATTTTGTGAGTTGGGGAGAATTTTTTTTTTTTTTTTTTTTTTTTTCCTTACTTCTTCAAATCTCTGCTGGCAAACTCTTGGAGATTTGTGTTTGTGATGCTTGAAGTGGGGGTGAGGATGAGTTCCAACTTGAGTGAACGAGGCTGTGCCTTCACCTCACTGCCCCTCCCAGGAATACAGACCAAACAAAAGCAACTCAGGGAAACAAGGCTATCCTTGGACTTTATCAAGAGACTTTATTCGAAACAAAATACCTCGCTGCCTCCTATGGCCCCTGAAAAGTCTCCTCTCAGATGACAGCGGCCCTAAGCCCCAATCGGTTTGTTTGAAATCCATGTTTAGGTCCCAGCATGTGGCAATGTTCTCCACTCTGATGACACTTTTTCGCTTCTAATAATAGAGCAGATGAAGTAATATTGCAATTGATGTTCCCGGGAATTTGATTGGATAAGTGCATAAACTGTGGAAGGGAAGGAGATTGTATGGACGGATCACATTAGTATTCCTGTCCTATCAATGTGCCGGGCCACGACCAACGTCAGCCGGACCGACTCCGTGCGTCTGCCAGTCCCGCCACGGATTCATCTGGGATCCTCACACAGAGCAGCCAGCAGAGACCAGGGATCAAGGCGCAGATTAGCGCCAGTTGCCTTCTGCGGAACAGCTCGCCCCTTCCAGGCCTGGCGACCGTGGAGGGAGGGGAAAAGCGAACCGCGCACCGCTGCGGGAAGACACCGAAGCAAGAGAGACACCCCCTCCCGCCCCCCACCTTGCAGCGCAGGCTTTTGAACGCTGCTTCCCCCATCTGAATGGAAACTCGGAACCGCCCGGCGGCGCGTTCCTCCTCGCTCAGCCTGTCAATCCATGCCGAGAGGAAGGCGGTGCAAGCCCGCGCCAGCAGCGTCCAGCTCCCGGGACAGGGTCGGCAATGCTGCTGAGCAGAACTTGATCGCGCCTCTTCGTCGCTGCTAGTGGAAGCGATGCTGCACCGCACAGGCAGCGCTTCCCCGGCTCTCCTTCAAGCTGAAGGTTACCCACCCGCGCAGCCAGCCGCAACCTTGTGAGCCGCGCGCGCCTCGGGGTCGGGGCTCCGGCTGCTCCGCGGCGGCGTGCAGGGGCAACCACCGGGCCGCCCGCGCCGGGGCGCACTGCACCAGCGGCTTCGGCTTGGTGGATGTGTATGCATGAGTTCTGCACCGAATGGGCGCAAAAAGCGCCCCAGCCGGTCCACCCGCTCCTCGATCTTCCAGATCAGCAAGCCTCCGCTGCAGAGCGGGGATTGGGAGCGCAGGGGCAGCGGCTCCGAAAGCGCCCACAAAACCCAACGAGCCCTGGACGACTGCAAGATGGTGGGTGAAAGCTGTGCCTTTTTCCCTTTTTTTTTTTTTCTTTTCTCCCTTGGGGGGGGGGGTTGTGGGAGTCTTGTATCTTAATCGTTTGCTTGAGTGCCAACCACTCCCCACCCTGCCTCGCCATGCCGATCACGTGCATGATGTACTATTTTTAAATCTGCACTCCCCCAGATGCGGGGTGACACCCAGGTCGAAATGGCCCTGCCAAGACAAGAGTCATGGGTCTGGATCCTGGGAGTCAGAGGCTAAAGGTGATGCCTTAACCCCGGGAAGAATGGTAGATGCGAAGGAGGGTGAACCGGCTGGCTCGCCAGGGAAAGAGGGTGGGGGTGCGGCTTGGTGGTGACACAGTCACAAACAAACCCAAACAGAGCCCAGGAGCGCTGCAGAGGCGATGAAGGGTCCCAGCGCAGAGGACAGGAGGTGGCCAGTCTTTCTGTCAGGGTCCAAACCAGAAGCGTTCAGCGGCCCGGCAGGAAGGGAAAGGTTTGCCTGTTGTGTCCTACTTTGTGCGTGCGTGTGTGTGTGTGTGTGTGTGTGTGTGTGTGTGTGTGTGTGTCACTTCAAATCAGTGTCCTAGCAGGAGCAGAGAGAGCATCTATTTCAGAGCCCTCGACATCATTCTCCAGTGGCCTGGGAGTGGCTTGATAGCTTCTCAAAGATGTTCTTGCTCTTCAGAAACCGAGTCTGAAAGTGGGGGGCAATTGGGACCGCAATTGGAGCTTCCATGGCTAGCTTGCTGAGGAAAAATAAACATTGGCGCTGGATAAAGAGACTCGCCACTTTGTGTCTTGAGCTTTGAAACAGGTTCGTTAGCTGGAGGTTTGGGGTGCCAACCCAGACAGAGGTCAGTGAAATCTGTTTATGAACACGAAAATAGTGAAGTGTCTGATGATAAGTAATGTTTAGTGAAAGAAACTGGCTTGTTTTCCAGCTTGTCCAAGAGTTCAACACACAAGTGGCCCTGTACCGAGAGTTGGTCATTTCTATTGGAGACGTCTCGGTCAGTTGCCCCTCGCTCCGGGCGGAAATGCACAAGACAAGAACCAAAGGCTGTGAAATGGCCCGTCAGGCACACCAGAAGCTGGCTGCCATCTCAGGGTAGGAGACGCTTGACTTATCTGGTAATTCGTGTACATGATGCATGGATGTGCTGGCAGAATTCTGTGATGACTGGAGCCTCAGAATGATCGCTACAAAGCAAATCTGATTTTAACCAATCATCCCGAGATGAGAGAGCCCTTAATCTGAAAGCTATGTGATTGGGATGATAGATAGGAAGAAAACAGACAGATAGACAAACACAAATATATGCACACGTGTGATTTTGGTCATTAACTGAGTTTTAAAAAGTTAACTTTCAGTTAATTAATTGGAATTGGGAGCTTACAATTTTGGGGAGGGGGATACGTGTCCATTAAAGTTACATTATCCTGTTTGAAGATGATTTTGTAATCTGCTGGACAAAAGGCAGATGCTGGAGAGAGAAAATCTCTGCTAAATCTCAGATTTAGTAAACTATTTATGCCACATGATACATTCCTATGGTGCTGCTTAAAGTGAGTAAAATAAAATCTTAGGCAAAAAGTATATTCTTTTACTAGACGTGAAAGGGAGGTTTTTGACCCAAGTAGAGGTGTTTTGTCAATGCTGTTGTTTT
This sequence comes from Peromyscus leucopus, assembly GCF_004664715.2. Lineage (NCBI taxonomy): Eukaryota > Metazoa > Chordata > Mammalia > Rodentia > Cricetidae > Peromyscus > Peromyscus leucopus. The sequence continues at coordinate 43,572,845 of NC_051072.1, forward strand.
GTTTTGTTTTTGCACATCGGGGATACTGACAAATTTGAGTTAACATCAGCTAGATGTATCCCCCACGCCTCATTTTTATTTATTTCTATCACATTTGTGGATTCTCAAATCCACGGGAGATGCTCATGGAGTAAATGAAAAGCCCTTTTCTGGGATCCCATCTTCTCCATCTGGACCTCAGGATCGGGAAAAGAAGCAGCAATTTGACAACAGTTGCCGTGATCAAAGTAGGTACACCCAGAGGCGTAATGAGACTCCTTTCAGAGACACTGTAAGTGCTTGATGAGTCCTGATCTAGCCTTGGTCCGGTTTTTCTTTGTGAGTGTGGCTTTATCATAAGACAAGAGTAGCTGCATCTATTTACCTGATGATGCTGCGGACCAATCACTTAGGAAACAGAATTAATATCCTTCTTTCCCATCTTCAATGATATACTATAACATTACTGGCACACAAAGTTGAGAAAATCATGTTAATTTTTTTTAAAATAACTCATCTATGTCTGACAATAGGAATTTATTTCATGAAAAAGTTAAGTTTCATTTACTTGAAGGGAGGGATACACAAAATACCATGCAAACCTGTTTTATTTAGGAGTGCTATGGAGAAGCTGTAGCCTTTTCTACTGCACTGTGCTTAACAGAAAGTGAACCTGGGAAGTAGTGGGGAAGTATGTGTGTCAGAATATAGCAATAACAAACATCAAGAAAAAACAACATGCAGAGTGACATGGGGTAACGATGAACTGAAAAGTGGAGAAACATTGGCTGGGGAGGAGAGTAGGTTTGGACAGGAACTTGATGCTCATAGCCACATGTGTACATCTCCATAAATTCAAGATGGGGTCATATCCAGAGCCCCTTTTAGTGGACACTCAAAATGAGAACATATTCCAATCAGAGAGGGGGGCTGGAGAAATGAGCAGGGGTTCAAGTAAGTTGATTTTGCTGTCCCTGTGAACTGAGCTCTCCGAATCACTTAGGGAAGATCTGACCATACTGGATAAATGTTGAGAGTTGAGGATGCGAAGTGGGTTGGATTTACCCTGAACCTGGCAACCCTTTTCTGCTTGCTTATCTGTTAATCTGGGGTTAATGCTAATGGAGGCAGTTTTATAAGAATTGGTGGGGAACAAGGGTATTCGTAGATCTCTATAAACATAAATTGCACAATAGTCTAGCATAGAATTGGACACAGTCCCCCTTTAAAAAATAATTCAATACAATTTAACATTCTTTATAAGAAGTGACAGTATATAATTGAAGGAAATCCCCTTAGTTCCTTACCATCTGGGCTCCACTAATGAAGGACATGATTCCCTTTGGTGGAATCCTGTTTCTGATATTGCTTTATTATGTGCTTCTCATTCCAAACTTGACATGAAAGCTGTAGGGAGACTGTCAGATTCACTGTACAGTTTGAGGCAGGGGGTGAGAAGTACACAGATTGCTGGACAAAGGAGAGACTTGAGTTTATTGAGTGTCTATTATCCATCGTCTGAGAGAAGGATTGCCGTTCCTGGTCTGAAACTCTGTCTCAGAGATACTAGAGAGCTCTGCAAAGACTCAACACAAAAGTGCCACAGACTGGATTGAATCCCACGTTTCCTTTCCTCTGAAATCCTACTCTCTTCTCTACCTAATGCTGCCATACAAAGGGTGTTATATGAAAGTTTTTTTTTAATTATTGCTAAAATATGGGTGACTTTTAAAAAGAATAAGCTAACGAAAAGAAGTCATAAAATGTCACACATATATGATTTTATTTATATTGAATGTCTTTCCCTCAAAAAAAGCAAGTCTATAGAGACAGAAAGTAAATTAGTGATTACCCGAGACTGATGGGAGTAGAGAGTACCTCTCTTTTCAATATAATAGAAATGTTATAGAATTGGACGATGGTGGTACTTCTAGAACTTTGCACATTTACTAAAGCTCATTGAACTTCCCACAAAAAATAAGTTAATTTGCAATACATAAAGGATACCTCAATACGTTTTCTTTAAAGATGCTGTCACATCAGTATGATTAACACTCGATTATTTGTTGGCGCCGTTCTTTCCTACTCATATAGCTTGAGATAAAGCAGTAGATACTGTAGGAAACAGAGAAACACAAAACTTGCCTTTGCATTTGTCAAAATGCCTGTGCACTAACTGCATCACAACACTAATGTTCCGCTATTTGCAGGAATACAGAGAGTGTTAAAGCAGGACTTCAGAGAGTAACTGAACTTATTTCTTACAGCAGAGACCACCTCCTCCTAGTCCAGGAGCTGAATTTGGAAGGAGGGAGAAAGGAGGTACAATTGAAAGCAGACAGGAAAAAGAAAATGAAGCAAGATTGAAAGGAAAAAGAGAAAAGTAATTTAGAATGATGCCACAAATACATTATGACTCTCACCTCCGACTAACTGAGGCTTCTGGGGATGATAGTGTTCTCGCAGACTAGCTCTGGGTAGGAAAGTCATCTTCACCAATATGATTACACATTATCTCATACTATGTTTGGGTCAGGGGCTGATCCAGCATGTCCTTTACTTTCAAAGTATAAGGTTCGTCAGAATTGACCCTGATAGGTGACTGCAAAGTCTCCTCGGACAGGAGTGCCAAGCTATTATGTCTTTTACCACCCAAATCCTTTTCTAGATAGTACACCTGGGGTGGTGGTGGTGTGGAATGGTTAAAGATTAATACTGAAAATGGTCCACAAACTTCTTTAAGCACAAAATATGGAAAACTGATTTAACAGGCAGGTCAAAATAGCACTACTATGCACTGTTTGGGGGTATGTGGTGTGTGTGTGTGTGTGTGTGTGTGTGTGTGTGTGTGTGTGTGTTTGTGTGTGTGATATGTGTGTGTGGTGTGTGTGTGTGGTGTGAATATGTGGTTTGTGTGTGTGGTGTGTGCATGTGTGTACACATACACATATCAGAGGAAGGCAACACTCTAAACCCGTCCCATTGGAATTCCTTTCCAAAATGAGATACCTTCAAAGAATTCTTGGGGCTGTTTGGAACTTTATATTTAGGATTCTGAGGTTAGGAAGATAAAAGGGACATTGGATGCAACTTAGTACAGTGCATATGGAGATTAGGGAGTGAAACACTTTTGGGATGTTTACTATTTTTGTTGTTGTTGTTGTTGTTTACTATCTTTTAAGACTTTTGTGGAATTAATGCTCTGAATCTCACTCAGTTCTTTATCAATTTGTTGTCATGCTTGATCCCAGGCCGTGGAGAGGACTGTGTGAGCTCAGTAGACAGAGTAAGCATCATGGGTCCAGCCTGTATGGTGGCCTGTCCCCGTCGGAGGCTGCTCTGAGACTAAAGCTCAGTCTCTCCTGTTTAGTGCTGACTATATCAACCACAGTCCTTTCTTGGAAGGACAAAAGGGGGACACCCAAGGAGCCAACATCCTCCAGAAAGCTCCAGAGCCGTTCAGTGACTAGGGGCTTGTGGTGAGGATCGAGTCCCTAGCACAGCTTGTATGGTGTCTGTGTTGGACTGAGACCTCCTCACACCTATACCTTTTCTTAATGACACTTGCAGAGTCAAAGTGAAGAGGGGAGCAGGCAGGATCTTATAAAGAGGTGTAAATGGGATAATGTGAGAGGCAAGATTAGGAAGAGCATTCACTCTAAAGTAGATTAGATCTGGATAAAGCCCTGTCTCCACTTCACTGCTTACTAAGGAACACATGTAAGTCAATAAGCAGATTGCTTCACAGTGTGGCCAGTGGCCATCTGGTTCAGGGCCTAAGAACACAGACTTGGGGGCCAGACTGTCAGTGCTGCTATTTACAAATGATATGACCTTGGAAGAAGGATTGTCACCCTCTCCTCAGGTTCTTAAGTCAAATAAGGTCAATGAGTAACAGGACCAAATCTCATGGCGTTGGGAAGAAACTGGCTATCATATTGTGAGTGCTATTACATTCAGGTCAGTGTTTTATAACTACTTAAACATTGAAAATTCAGATTGTCAAGAAACACTTACTGAAATTTTTATATTAACTCATCAAATACTTTTCAAATAAATGCTTTAGCTGGAATAAATTTTGTTTGCCTTTCTTTCTTACATTATCTTCTGAGGTATTTTCTATATTGAAAATGCCCCTGGAGAGCCGTCTAATGTCCTATTCTCACATACTTTACAAATGATGTGAAGACTTGAAAGTCAGTTTATAATTATTTTCTTTATGTAAGTCAACCTAGAGCATTCATAAGTCACAGAATACTTACCAAATCTTTATCTTGGTTCTTTGTGGGCTATATGACATTGGACATGTCTGCTAAATTCACTGTACACCTAAATGACAGAGTTGAACTGAATGACCTCTCAGCCTCCTGACTTCATTATTCTAGTATTCTACACTAGTTGATGTAGAACCACAAGGGCATACGTTTATGGAACTGAGCTGAGAAAGTCATAAGCACCACACAGAGAGTTCAGTGACAGAAACAAACAAAAAAAAAAAAAGTTGGGGGATCTGAACACATACTCCATTCACAATAAAGCATCCTAATTCCCTGATGGCCATCTGCTGCAATGTTCTGAATATCATGGAGGGCTTAAATACAGGGTCTGTGAGTCCCTCTGCCCCCAGCCATGTTTTCCTTGTGCTGACACTATCAACCACAATGTTTTCCTTGCCAGGTCTGGTGTTCCCCCGCCCCCTTCAGTGTGTTTCCATTTTACTCATTTTTCTATTCTGGCTTTTTTTTTAAATTCCATATTTTCTAGCCCCACGTCCAGCTGATTCTGTCTATTCCTTTGCCCTATGTGTTCAGAAGTAGATGTGTGTGAGAGAGAGGGGTGAGAACAGCATTTATTCACAGTGTCCCTTCTGACACTCTGGCTGAGACAGTAGCAGTTACGTGGGGTGGAAGATTGAGGGAGCACAGGCGTTTTCCTTAAAAGAGAGAGCATCTCTCTGGCCCGGTAGCGAGAGACAAGTTAGGGATATGCTGTTCAGTGATGACAGAATCACAACTCTGAATCCAGCGGCAAGAGCTGTGATGTAAAAAATGCCATAGACTAGGTGGCTCACACAGCAGAAACACGTGGACTCGGAGCTGTGGAAGTGAGAAGGCCAGGCCCAACTGTTGACAAAGATGGCATAAGCAACATTCTCCCTTAGCTTCGGGTGGTTTGCTAGCAGTCTCAGACATTCTTTGGCTTGTTGAGGCATCTCTACCTTCCTCTTCACTTGGCATTTCCCTGTGAGTATGTCTGTATCTAAAGTTCCCCATTGTGCAAGGACATCCAACATATGGATTAGGAGTCCACCCTAGTTAGAAGTCCAGTGTGATCTTACTCTAGTTTAACTTCTCATACCTGCAGGACACTATTTCCAAAAACAGGTCACATTCTGAAGTACTCAGGAGTAGGACTTCAATGTGTAAATTTGGGGAGGACATAATTCAACACACTACCAACATTCTTGATCCTGCTTTTCTAAAGGGGAAGAGAATAGTGAAGGTAGAGTTTTGTTCAGAACTTTCTACATCCCCTCCACTTTCACAAAATGACAACCCAAGATGAAATGTTCTATATTTGCACAACTGTAGTTTCTTGTAGGGGTGAAATTTGTGACAATAGAAAGAAATGGATATATGTTCAAAGTCTCCAATATGGCTAGCACCTTGTTTGGTCTGATTTAACTGTTGGTATTTGAAGGTAAACCAAAAACACAACCACAAGAGAGTAGGAAAGAGACCACCCAACGGTCCCTTACGTGAAGCATCACTCACTTTCCCTCCTCAGTTTGCGTAGGAAGATGAGCAAGCAGTGGTCCCTTCTTGGTGCTAACATTGCTACCTAAGAGCTGTAAGCAACACCCCCAGCAAGTGACAAGGCATTGACACACACCAGGTTGAAAAGAGTGCTCGCTTAGTTGGTTGGTTTGTTAATCTGGTCGTTTCTTTGCATCTCAGGCCCACCCTCAAACTTTCTGTCTTCTTGCCTCAACCTCCCAACTTCTGAGATTACAGTCCTGTACCACCATGTCCTGCTTGTAAGAGACCGGTATTAGTAACTAAACTCAGTGTGGTATGGACTCACGGAAAGTGATCTCCTATTGCCTGTGAAGTCCCCCCCCCCCTTTTTTTTAACCTGTCAAACAGATCTAACGGCTTTTACCTTGTTAGGGTTTTCTTAATTAATGTTCCCATTAGAGAGAAAATTGAATCTAAAATGAACTTTAGAAGATCTACCGTGGCTTCATTATTTAAATAATAAAGTGCTGAAGAACAAGGTCATGTTTCTTCATGTCTGCATCCTGAGTAGCAAGTTCCACAGTGCTGTGTCTTTTATTTTTATTAAGTTTAACAGGTATTTTAAAATCCACTCTTGAGTTCTTATCTTGACTTTAGTAAGTATGGAGAGATTAGTTATTGTGTGCCGCTTTTACCAGAGTTGACTTTTTTTTTCTGTGTTATAATTTTAAAACTAATATACTAATTTGAGGAACACAACAAGGAAGCATTCCTGGGGCTTACTCCTTCATTATTACAGCAAATAGTGGAAGGTAATATTTAATTTAGGTCATTACACAAAACTTGGCTTGTGACCTCATTTTGGATAGTAAATAATCACTAGTCACTGAGATGGCCTTTTAGAATTGTTCTTTAAACCTTTAGTCCTTGAGAGCGTGGCTGTGCTGCTTGCTAGGGAGATGCCAGGACATGGCATGGCCATAGTGGTAACTCAATTGTCTGGTTATTATTATTTCTCTACTTTGGAAAATAAGATTGTGTGTATGTACATATGTCAAGATGAGAGGTTGACATCGGATGTTTACCTCAACTGCTGCCCAAATTTACTTTTAGAAAGACAGAGTTTCTCACTGAACTTGGCCGGCAAGTCCCAGAATCCCCACTCTAGCCTCCACTTCCCCAGCATAGTGATGACACCATTGTACCACCGTGCCCAGCTCTTTATTATGAGTTCTGGGGTTTGAACTGGGGTCCTCATTTTTACTGACTTACCCATCTCCTCAGCCTCCGCAATATATATGAAACTTTATGGAAAATTCAGTTGTTTATATACAATTACATACAGATTTAAACACACACAGAGTAAACTTACTGATGAGATCAGATCTTGTTGGAGAAAGTATCCACACCTTTAAATTGAAGTGTTTTACAAACAAATGTTTCTGACCGGTGGAAGACCACGGATGCAATCAGATCAACAAAAAGCCCACATTCTCAGCTACAGACACATATTAAGCTAAGAATGAGCATTAACGTCACGGATTAGAAGGAGCCACAACCTGGTTGGTTCTTCAGTCATTATGGCTACCTTGAAGTTCCCCTCACCAATAGCCTCCTATCGTGTTTTATTGTTCTTGGTGTGTGTTGAGCCTCCTTTTTTTCAATATATCTGTAACCATCCTGAGTTCAGAGGTGTATCTACCCAGGACATCTCCTGCTCTCTGCCTCCCAACTGATCTGCCTGCCTTCATTCCCTCACCTCTTGTCTTCAGTTTAGTTACTGGCTCCAAACTAATCCTCCCTAAATGTCCTTCTGATCTTACCTCTGTGCTTTGAAGACTTCCAAAGATTCCACTTTGCCTAAAGCAGTGTTTTTCTAATGTGATCCCTGGACCATCCATATGGAAATCACCTGCCTTCAGGTCTGAAAAAAATCTAAACATTCTGGGCATGAGGCCCGGAAGTCCAGACTGTTAACAAGCATCATTGTATTCCCCCTAGAGACTCTGGAACATACTACATAGAGACCTGCTGGCCTAACACAGTGATTCTCAGCCTGAGCTACCCAGGGGAACCACAGATGCAGCTTTAAACATTCATAGCTCCTGACTTTCATGCCTAGAATTTCTGATTTAGTAGGCCTGGGATGCAGCCTAGGCATTGGATTTTTTTTTTTTTTTAATCTTCCTACAAGAGCATCAGAAAGGATTTTGTTTGCCTACATTAAGAAAAAAAAAAAAAAAACTTCAAAGACACCAGAGGTTTATCCTCTCACAGAAAAGCCTTAAAATGGACAATTCAATTCAGAATTAGGTATGGAGGCTCAGGAACCCATGACTCTACCCTTATTCCTAGTTCTTGGGGTTCATCTTCAACCTCATTTTGTGACTCAAGACTGATAGGAGTGCCAGCCCTAGACCCCAGGAAAAAAAGAAGAGAGTCAGGGCCATTAAAGAGTTCCAACCAGAGCTTGATCTGGAACTTCATCTAATGGTCACAATAGCCCTGTACATTCTCTGGATGGACAATGTATTCTTTTCTTAGTATTCTTTCTTATAAAAATAAAGATATTATTACTAAGGAAAAAAAAGGACAGTTGGAGCTTTGAAAAAAACTGACAATGTCTGGAACATACATAACTCATTCCTTAGCCTTGTCTTCTACTGCTTCTAAACACGTTTTATTCTTTAAGTCCAGACAGCAGGAGAACCGGATCCCATCACTCCTCACACATGCTCTCTGTATGAAGAGGCATGTTTAGCCAAAAGAGAAAGTAGTCACTTTTCTGAATATCAAGACTGTAATTCTAGTCTCACTTTGGCCTGCCAGACTACTTACATTGAAAACCAGAAGAGAAGGATGAGCTCTCCCCTCATTGCTCCCCCCCCAAAAAAAAATAAGAATCTTTTTCTGCCTTTTAGCAACATAAAATACGTGAAGTTCAGAAACCACTTTGGAGGGTAGGGAGTTAGGCCAAGTGCCTTTGAAATGATCTGAGGATAATTTTCTCAAGACGGAATGTGGAATCAGATAAGGCCAAGTGGAAGTATCAAGAGTGGTACTTGAGAAATTAGTTCTTAAAACTTTGCCTGACACTGAGTGGGCCTCAGAAACAAAAATCAACAAATAGAAACAACTTAAATCTTTAGTAAACAGAGATTTACTGAACAGCTAATTTATGGTGAACTGTTACAATGAAGGTGCAGGAGCCACATGATACAACAACCAGATAAGCTGAGGTCAAGATTGTAATGAGTTCGTCAAAGGACATTGAACTTAGAGTGCAATAGCTTACGTAAACAGCATTGTAGAGTTAAGTCATAACTGCGTTTACCCAGTAATTCCCTAAATTGTAATCCGATGTGTATGGTAATATCTTTTTGTTTTTGTTTTAAAATTTGTATTCATTTATTTATTTGGTGCTACGGGTGGAATCCAAAGTTTTGCATCCACCAGACAAATACTCTACTCCTGAGCTATCTTCTTAGCCTCTATACACTATATATATATATATAATATATATATATATATATGTGTGTGTGTGTGTGTGTGTGTGTGTGTGTATAAAATTTTTTATTAAAAAATTTTTCTTTCCTTTTACATACCAACCCCTGTTCCCCCTCCTCCTCTTCTCCCACTTCCATCTCACCTACCCCCATCCCCTCCTCATAGAGGGTAAGACCTCCCTTGGGTAGTCAACACAGGCTGTCATATCATGTTGGGGATGAACCTAGCCCCTCCTTTCTGCATCAAGGCTGAGTAAGGCATCTCACCATAGGGAATGCAGTCTAAAAAGCCAGTTTGTGTATCTGGGATAAGTCCTGGTCCCATTACCAGGGGACCCACAAACATATCAAGCCACACAACTTTCATCCACATTCAAAGGGCCTAGTTTGGTCCCATGTAGGCTCCCCAGCTGCCAGTCCAGAGTTCATGAGCTCCCATTAGCTTGGGTCAGCTATTTTTGTGATTTGTTTTCCCATCATGATTCTGATCCCCCTTGCTCTTACAACCCTTTCTCCCTCTCTCATTCCTGTCCAATCCAGAAGTCAGCAACCCCAGGAGCCACTATGAAACAGCTAAGGTCCTAGCAGTCACACTGTGTGACCAGGGAGACCAAGAAATGCAAATCAGAAAGAGCATTTCGGATAGTGGTAAATGTAGCAGCAGCAAAATCAAAACAAGATCTTAACATTAAAGAATTACCAATGAAAGGCACTCAGCAACTTTCGGACAGTATGGTCAAAGAGGCCCTTCCGATGTGATGTTCTGCCTTGATATCTAACTTTCAAAAGGAACCAATCTTGTGATAATCTGAGCAAAAAGCATTTCAAGGCTGAGGGGAAAGCAAGCATAATTGTCTTAAGAATGAATTAGCCTTAGCATGTTGAAAGAAAAAGAGAGAGAGAGAGAGAGAGAGAGAGAGAGAGAGAGAGAGAGAAGACTGTATTGCCAATTCAGAATTATCTTCGGCTGTTAAGTCACATGATCAGACAGTGACTTCGTGCTGCAGGCCATTCCCTCCCTTTGTTGATGTAGCTCCAGAAATTGCATCTGTGTCCTGGGAAGGTTAGGCAGCAAATGAAGATATTAGTCCATTACATGTGTCCCGTGTAAAAGACTCTCACGGAAGACTCATACAGCAATTTACATGAATACCCTCATTGGCCAGGAACATAACATGGGCCTTCCATGACTCCAAGTTTCATGCATACATCTCTCTTTGTGCCCATGGTCCAGGAAGAATAAACATTCCTGGTTTATCAGCCAAAGGGATTCTCCCCTGAAGTCAAGGGCAGAATCTCTCACTCTGTGTGTGTGCATGTCTGTGATGTGATGTGATGTGATGTGTGTGTGTGTGTGTGTGTGTGTGTGTGTATGTGTGTGCAGATGTGTACACATGTGGGTTCGTATATGAAGCTCAGAGACTAACCTCAGTCATGGGCCATCACCTTCCATCTTGTTTGCGACAAGAGTTACACATGCCAGGCTGGCTGGCCCATGAGCTTCTGGGCATCCTCTTGTCTCTGTCTCCCATCTTTCCATAAGAACATCGGATTACAGCCGTGAACTACCGCGTTTGACTTTACATGGGTTCTGGAACCCTAATTCAGGTCTTCACACTTGTGTGAGAAGCACTGTAGCCATCTCCCCAGCCCCAAGGGAAGACATTTAGCAAAACTGGTGGAAAGGAGCTTGTAAGCGAAATGGGGGGAAAAAGTCCTCGGTATTCTTTCCCCTCCCTTCACATTTCCTCCATGAGGGGCCAGATGGTGTACTAGGCTCCAGAAGTATAAAGATGAATGAAAATAGTTCCGTCTTTGAGGATGGATGCCTAGCATTTGTATCGAAACTGACTTATAAACAAATCATTAGAAAATGGTGGGAACAGTGCTTCAGTAGGAATGTCCAGAGGTCAAAGTTGAATCCTAAGGGAAGCAGCAGTCAGCTTGGATCAGTGGGGACTGGCTAAGGGGAGGATATGATGCTCAGAGAGGTAAATAGAAATGCCCTTTCTCTTTCTTTGTGTGGTCTTGGGCATTCTACCATGGGAAACCTTGGAAGACACTATTCTGTCTTGGACTCAAAAGACTATTTTTATTTACTTCATTTTTTGAGATGGGAACCTCAGTATCTTGCTTGGGCTGGCCTGGAGGTCCTGGGCTTAAATGTTTCCTCAGTCTAGCTACCAAGTAGCAGAGGCCACATGCCTACACCATCACACCTGGTCAGGAATAGGAATCTGAATATGTTAAGAGATGTAAAGCTGTGGTTTCTCTCTCAGGTAGTTTACTACTTGTCCTACACCCTTTGCGCATACTGTTTTCTGATTTAATGAGTTCAAGTGAAAGAAAATTCGCTCTCTATGGTGGTTTGAAAGAAAATGGCCCCCAAAGGGAGTGGCACTATTAGGAGTTGTGACCTTGTTGGAGGAAGTGTGTCACTGTGAGGGCGGGCTTCGAGGTCTCTTTTTTACTCAAGCTTCCTTGAGTGTGACAGTCAGTCAGCTTCCTGTTGCCTGCAAGATGTAGCACTCTCAGCTCCAGCACCACCTCTGCCTTCATGCCCACCAGACTCCCCATCAAGATCGTAACAGACTAACCTCTGAAACTGTAAGAGAGCCCCCCCACCCCGCAATTAAATATTGTCCTAACGAGAGTTGCCATGGTATGTCTCCACAGCAATAGAATACCTTTACTAAGACACTTACGATATAAAGAAATTAATATTTTTCAAGCATTCATGCTGAGTGGGAAGTGCTTTTACCTGTATATGACAGACCAACCAACCTATTCACAGTGACCTACTCACAGAACCAAGTTCTGTAGTGCGTGGACCTTGGGGTTATTTCACCAGTGGGAGAATTCCAGGGCTGAGTTCCTTCCGGTTTAAGGTAGAACTTGCCCAATTGTTCCAAGATGGCAACGCTATGCAGTGTAAGCAAGATTCATAACTATCTCTGAATTCTAGGTGAGGCACATGGACAAGCTTTCCCAAGCACCCGAAATGTTAGAGGCCTTTAAATCTTCATTTTGTAATAAATTGGCAGTCTGAAATGTTGAGGTGTGTGGCCTGTTGGTATTTGAATACTGGTCTCTTTGGTGCTGGTTTCTCTATTTTTGTCCCCACAAAACTTTTCTTTCTTGATCCCAGGCTATCATCAGTTCTTCCCTTCTTCTGCCGCACACTATTATTTCAGAATCTCTCCCCTGCCCTGGACACACTTCCAACTAAGGATCTTCCTCACCAGGCACATTGCTGATGTGAGGTTTTTAAAGTTTCCCAGAAGAGAAAAACAAGAGGAAAGTAAACTAACAAAACGATGGCCTGATTGAAGCTGTCAGGGACATGAAAATGGATCTTGGCTCTGCATTCCTGAAGCCTCAGCACTTTTCTCTGGACCCCAAATTTTCCAGAATTTTCCCCCCTCATAATCATGTTTATTCAAATTGTTCCATCTGGCATCTTCTTTCTTGGCTGATCAACTATGCAAGTCCTAAAAATGACCCTGTAGGATGAGACTTTGATCCAACTTGGAATTCTAGGTCATTTGAGGAAGAAGCCCGCTTCTTCCAGTGCAAGGCATTTTAGCTGAAGCTGGACGTTCCATCATTGCAGCAACATTGTCCACCCCGCTCCCTTCTAGGACACCAGTGGCCCCAGGAATAAAAAGGAAATGGCGCCAAGTGTGAGAGGGGCTCCAACAAGACAGCTTCCTGCCGGTGACAGGAATCCTCACAGGACAGACTTTTCCATTCCTGCCACCCACTCCCTGGAGAAGTATATGAACTCTTTATGTTTCCATTCATGCAGTCTTCATTAATAAACCATTTCCCATTGGCACCTTGGATATCAGTTCCTAACTTTTCACTACCACAAACATTCCCATGGTCTTACAAAGAGCAAATTATTCCCCTTATTCTTACGAAAATATTCTTTACGTAGTAGTAATTCAAGGGAGAAAAGGAGTTTCAATCCTAAAATTGTCCCTAATGTACAATAACTTATTGTCTCTCATAACTTCTTGAGTTGCACGTCTCAGCTATTCATGGAGTTGTGTTGTTATTTCTATTTAATAAAATATCTTCAATTCTTGTCCATCCTATCTGTCTGTAACAAGAAGCACTTGGGGCATGCACAGACTAAGGGGTCAATAAGGGAACAGTGAGGCAGATATACCCACCATCTTAATCTCAAGCTCTTGTCTTCCTGACACTTTATTAGCTTTTACAGCACTCCACTTCTCAGGCTGTTATGACCCTCATCTCGCTCATCAACTACAGATAGTGTAGACTGGCGTCCCTACGAGGATGGACTCCAAGTTCTCCCTCCCTAAATAAACTAGATGAGGAAACAAATGGCCAGAATCTTTCTGGAACTGTAATTTGGGGATGAATGCTTGTGTGAGGACAGCTGTTGCCTCCGCAGAAGGGACACGTGCTTGCTCATGGAAGATGAGTAGAACACACTGCTCCAAATGTGTGGGTTCTTATCTCCACAAACGACCCAAACCCCAGTTTTGGGAAGCGCACCTGGAATGTTTGAAAAGCCCCCACTGTGTGCAGCTCTAGCTGGGGGAGGATTGAGGTAGTCCCTGCTCAAAGTCGGCACTGTGTAGGACACGGTTCATCCCTCCCCTAAGCAAATGCATAGGGAAGACGGGATTTGACAGACAGGGGTCTTGTAAACCCGGTGAGTCCTGTAATTCCTCCTCTTCCCCCAGTTACTTTTTCTCACTGTCTGAGGCTTGCATTCCAGTGGCAGCATCTGGTGAAGTCTCGTACCATCGCTGAATCGTGAGGAAATTGCTCAGATTATTATAGGCCACAGCATCCACCACCGTGCAGAACGGCTGTACAAATGTTCCTTCCATAAAACAAGCGATATCAACTCTTTTTATATTCATAGATTCAATCTTTTGTTTTCCGAGGCTGAAGTATGTTTTAAGCTACCAAATCTGTTCAGACTGAGAGTGGCTTTAAATTATTATTCCCTAAGTTTTCCTGGTAGTTATTGTTCAGGTACCGCTGCAGCTCACGTCTGAGAGTGTGAGTCGAGTTCAAGTATCTGTTTAGTGTCTTGTAGAAGCCATCCTATCTAGGTTCATTCCAGGAGACTCTGGCTCATCGCTTCAGCTTTATAAAGGCGTTGTTCTCCCGCTTCTGAGGAGGAACCTCTGTGGGATGTGAGGGGGAACAAGGCAAAGAAGGAGAATGATTCAGATGGAAAGAAGAAGGAAAATGGGAAGGAGGGCCGGATTTGCTCTCTGGGAATTGTGCTGACTAAAAGGGTTGGCTCGCCAGGAACGGGAGGGTGGAGCAGAAGGAAAACAAAGAGGCCTGAATAGCTGGGCTCAGGAGAAAGACTTGGGGCACACAGGGTCTCCCAACTCAGGTCTGATATGAATTGGTGGAGATGAGGGCAGGGGTGAGGTGAGATCACGTGACAGTGTACCTAAAGTGGATGGCAGACCTGACTGACTGCTAATTTCCACATGAAACAAGAAAAAAGTGTGGCGTTTGGGTGGCTTGTTTCTCTCTCTCTCTCTCTCTCTCTCTCTCTCTCTCTCTCTCTCTCTCTCCCCCTTTTTCCCTCATCTTTCTTTTCGTATCAGGTGTATTGACCCTGGGGCCTCTCATACTCTAAGCAAAGGATCTACTGCTTGCTGATCTACATCTTCAGCGCTCACATTTTAGTGTAAGACAGGATCTATCTCTGAGCCTGTGTTTTCCTGAACTAACCTAGTGGCTCAGGAAGGCCTTGAATTTTTTATCTTTGTGCCTCAGTTTCCCACATAGCTGGGATTAACAAGATTGTATTGCCAAGCCTGGCTAGTTAGTTTTTTTTTTTTTTTTTCTAAGAGAGTCCTAGGGCTAGAGGGATAACTCAGTAGTTAAGAGTACTTGTGAGTTCAGTTTCCAGCACCCAGGTTGGGTTGTTGGCATGTACCTGTAACTCTAGTCCAAGGGATCTAGTACCTTCCTCTAGCCTTTGTGGATACCTATACACACACTAACATACACAGACAAACACATATATGCATAAATAAGAATAAAAGAAATATTTTAAAAAGAGACTCCAAACTTCAGATCTCTGTGTGAGATATCATGATTTTTTTGTGTGTGCTAAAAAGAAATGTCCCGAGAGGAGGCGTCCTCAGACACCTGTTAGCTATCACCTTGTTATTTTCTCGGAATATGTGCAGGTTGTTGAGTGTGAACAACTCAGAAAAGCCTGTTTTATATGTTCATTTGTCACTGACTTTTATTACACCCTATTGCTTTCACAATGGCACATGATTGGGAGAAGGGGAGATAAAGCTTGTCAATATCTGTCATTTTATCAAATTTCCTGTCAAATTCATTTAAAAGGAGGTGGGGGGAGGATATTTTTTGGGTTTGAGTATTAATTAGCTAATAAAAGGCAACCTATGTAATTAGTCTTAGAAACTTGTTAAGCACTCCCGGAGTTGACCCTAAAAGAATAAATAACAGGTATTTATATATTTTTCCTAAAGTCAAAAAAGAAAGAAAGAAAGAGGAAAACTACTTAGTTATCCTAGAGCTTGGACAGTCTCTTGCCTTAAACAGGGGACAAAAATCTTATTGTGATCAAGATCAAGACAAACGGCCTGTCCAATGTCAGAGTCTGGGGTCTGTACACACGCCCAATCCCGGACATGTGTATTTCACCTCATCTCAATGAGGCCCTAAGAGAAATTTTTCTCAATCTGATTTTTTTATATTTATATGACTTAATAGCTAGTAGGATTTAATGGAAAGAGAATACTATATATGAAATAGTGACACATGTCAATCTATGCAAAAGAGTCCTGGCTATTTCTGCATAGGTATTTCTGCATTTTCAGGAGCGTCTTCACTCTACGAACAGTTTCTTCTGCTAATAAATGTGAGACCTGTGGAATATGTTTCCATTCCAGCGCTCAGTTTTCCCTGAATTCTGTAACTCAAGACTGAATGTAGTTTAGGGGCTCATCCTTTCTTCTCTAGCCCTTCCCTCAGCTTCCCCTGTGGTGATATTTTATTTGTGCTGAAATGTGATTTTATTTGTGTGCTAATAAATAAAGTTCGCCTGGAGATCAGAGGTCATTAGTGAACCAGAAATAGAAGTCAGGTGGTGGTAGCCCACACCCTTAAGCTGATCACGTGGCAGGCAGAGTCTCTGTGTGGTCAAGGACACAGCCAAGCACGGTGACCCTTGAGTCTTTAATCTTAGTACCAACCATAGAGACCAGGAGGTCAGTATAGACAGGCAGTGAGGAGGAAGTCATGTGGCTGGGCTAAGAGCCAATGAGAAGGCAGAACAGGCAATAAAACACAAGACACACAGAAAGAAAGTCTCTCTCTCTCTCAGGGGAAGGACAGCAGCGAGTGGAAAGACTTGGCTCTTCACTAGTGCTCGGATCTCTGGGCTTTTAACTCCGTATTTGGCTCTGTGTTTCTTATTTAATAAGACTGTTTAGAATTTTGTCTACCAGTAAAAAAGTTTTCAAGTGTGATAAGATTGTAGAGAAGTAGTTCTCAATCTTCCTAATGCTGTGATCCTTTAATACAGTTCCTCATATTGTAGTGACCCCCAACCATACAATTATTTTATTGCTACTTCATAACTGTAATTTTTCTACTGCTATAAATCATAATATAAATATCTATGTTTTACAATGGTCAAGAGTGAATGAACCCTGTAAAGGAGTCACTGGACACTCCCCAAGGGGGTCTCTACCCATAGGTTGAGAATCACTGCCGTAGAGAAAGGAACTAGGGTTACAGAGGCATGTGTGACCTGCAAAAGAGGAAAACGATTAGAGAAGTTTGTACATTTAGAGGGAATCTGGGTGAGAGGAGCGACCTGTAAGTTCATGAAACTAATATGAATTGAATTATTTATAAAATTTTACTTTGCCTTGGTAGCTCCTTCTAGATAGGGGAATTCAGTGTTCGTATCTGTCATTAGCATCTGCATTTCAAGTATCAATATTCTATTGCTAATACAATTATACTACCGGGCATTTTAATGTCAGAAAGGTCCCCTTCTTCTAAGATCTGAGGGTTCTGCAACTGTTCTTCTCAATGTTTGCTATCATTTTAGTCACCAAAGCCACGGCGCACATGAGCCCACTTACCGCTCTGCAGCCACGGGCACCAGGCAGCATCTTTGAGCCGTATTTCCGCTGTCCTACTTCAGCTTGGTTTATCCGTGTTAACTGCCCACAAAGCCCCTTGGCTCAGCTTCCATAGTCTATTTCCTGAACAATACTTCCTCCTTCTCCTGAGACCAATGGCATGTGATCAAGCTCATCCCATAGATGCAAACAGTGTTGACAGAGGTAGAGCCTGGGAGAGCCAAAGAGCCACAGATAAAGAAGTATGTCCTTGCCTGGGACCATCGCCACCTCATTACAGCCAGCTGAGTCAAGTGAATGATAAACAGCTACTGACCTCCTGTCTCTTCCTAGGCATCTCACAGATTCCTTTCTCATACCCTACCATTGCCTGGGGTGTTCAAACCTACAACTACAGAGATAAAGTGGATACTTGGTGATATTCTTGGTTTCTTGGTGACCCAGTGGAGGACCTAAAAGGTCACTTATCCTTTATTGAGTAAATAGACCCCACAATAATGGTAGATATCCTACTGCTTTCCTGGAGCAAAGTGCTTCCATAAAATATGGCCCTTGTCCTCTCTATGAGCTAGAAATTATCTTCATTTAATTTATGAGGAAACTGAATCTCAGAGAGGTGAACAAGGACACTTATCTTCAGCTACACCGCCTGGGTGTTTAGAATGGAGAAGATGGATCCTTAAGTTCAGCTTATATCCTTGCCCACTAGTCCACAAGGACCCTTTTATGACATTGTCTCCAAGGAATTTCTGCGGTAAGACCAAGCAGATTTTTTGTCATTTGGAATGGTTGCCTATTTTCATTTTTTCCTTTTTCTTTCCCTTCATTGTTCTGATAGATAATGTAGATCTGAACAACCTTGATAACAGAAGGGACATCAAGAGGACCCTGAAAGCAAATCCATGAGGGATGAGGGGTAGGGTGGGGGGGAGAATCCAGCCTTCACTGAGATGTCTAGAGAGGAGATTCTGTGTATACCTGGATTTCTCCCACCTGGAGTCTTGGAAGAGAATGCATCAGTGTGAATTGAACACCGAATCAGTAAACCCAGGACTGTATACTCCAGGGTACCCTGCCTCCAGACACTTCTACCCATAAGTGAACGTCAAGTTGTCCTTTTCCAGCTTGCAAGCTCTAGCTTGGAAAAAAAAACGATGGATCAGCTTCACTTTCCCCAACCTCGGTACACAATGCACTTCCCATCCCCCTGCAACCAGGGAAGGGGTAATGGTCACAATGGGCAAGTTCTACATTAATTGACATTTCTGTGGATAATTAGAATCTTAACATATAGATGTTCCAGCCAGTTTAGTGAGCAGCTAATGGGGTCAATTATACTCATAGCAGTATGGAAAATAGATACAAAAGTTGTGTTTCTGGAAATGTCTAGAGGGACCACTAGAAGCCAGGCATGAAGGAGGGGCCAGAATTGGTGAGATCTGCGGTCTAAGGCTGAGGGTTTTGTAGCTTTGGGTATAAGTGGAAAGGCTGAGACTCTTCCAGCTTCCCGTAAATTGCAGCTCCTTATTTGCCCTCATCTTTCCTCTGTACCAGCTCTAAAGCAAGCATTCAGAGCTCTCTAAAATCTGAGCAGTTACAAAAAAAATACACACTTCATACCCAGCTTTCAAGACCAAATACACCACAGAAATTGACTAATAAGTCACCAGAGTGATATACTTGGGTGCTGTTAGCTTAAGGCAGAGCAATTGCAGGGCGTTCGGAGAGGCTCTGCAATCTGGTTCCCTCCTTTGTGTGCAAAAGCTAATGTCGAGAGGTTCCCAGTACACCTGCGGGAGAGATCTTGAATCCAACAGCGGTTTGGTACAGAGCCGTAGCTCTTAACCCTGCTGCACATTGTGGCCCCCAGGGGAGTTTTTGACAATAACTGAGCTCCTGAGCGCTACCCAGATGAAGGCAGAATGACTTGGGGTGAGGTGAGGACAGGCATGGAGGGTAAAAAAGTCTTTGCAGGTGAGGTGTGGGAATTGAGAATCTCTGGTGGAGAGCGAAGATTGAATTTATCGTCTCTGTGAAAATTTTTAACCAAATAAACTCCAGTCACTCTGAGCAGCAGATTTCATATCATTTCTAAGTTTGCCACGGGCTGTAAAATTTTGTATATGCATTAGAGTATTGCTTATAGAATGAAATTGGCAAATGGTCTAAATATGTAACAGGGATTTAATTCCAGGCTCCAACACTGCATAGACAAACAAATGACATTAAACAAAACAGCTTATAAAACAGCTTTGCTCTCTGATTTGAGTTTTGAAACAAGATATGAGTATATGTAGATGATGATGATAGACAGACAGATGATAAATAGGTGTGTGTGTGTGTGTGTGTGTGTGTGTGTGTGTGTGTGTGTGTTTGCAAGGATATACACAAAAATCTTTATAGGTCTCCCTTTCTGGAAACTGACTTTATTTTCTTCTTTTTGAGTGTCTGTATTTCTAATTCTGTATTAAATACTAAGGAGGAAAACTACTCACAGATGTCAAGGCCTGAGCATCAATCAGTGTTGACTCAAATTGCAGAAATTTTCAAAACTGATTGGGTTTGTACATGCAGAGCTTCATCTGTGTGTACTTGTGTTGTGTTCTTTACACTTCAGGGGATCAAACCCAGCCTTGCTTGCACTCAGCAAACACTCCATCACTTAGCTACATCCCCAGGCCCTGAACTTTAGCTCCTCCATCTGTGGTACGCTAGCTACAAAAAAAACCCTGCTGCTTTCCTTGTCCTCTGCATCCTTACAGAGATGCACTAGCCTTAGACGTGTTTCTCTTTCTGGAGACTGAAAATCAAGGGGGTAGTGGGAGGGAGGATGAAGGCCTGTCTCCAGCAGTATGCATTCCAGGTCCTGGGCAGAGCTGCCCTCATTTTATTGGAGAGAATAATGCCAGAGGAAGCAAGGGTGAGAAAGTCACAAGGCAAGACAGCTAGGAGAAAAGGCTCTTGATCTACTTTCCTCCCCTAGTGCATCTTGTCATGCTTACTGCCTTGTGTATTCATGGATATGGAGATAAACTGGGAAGCATCAGGGAAAAGGATTAGGATGCATTTGGCACACAATTGCTTGATAAATTTCTGTTCGTTCTTGCTTACCTCCAGGAAGTATATAACATTGAACAAATATATGACCTCAGAAAATTATCTTCTGCAAGCCTCAGTTTCTTCTGAATAAATAGGACAGCAACAGCATCCGTTGCCATGAGAATTGAGTGGCATGATGCAGTTATAGTACTAAGCAAGACCTCAAGCATATAACATGTGCTCAGTAGGTGCTACCTACTATTATTATCTCAGTGTTCTGTGGCTAAAACACATGGGACATTGAGAACATTTTCATTGTAAGCCAGAAGAAGAGATGTATACACAAATGATAGAAGATAGTTTGGGAAATTTATGTTTTAATTAGAAGAATCTAACTTTTTGCCATTTCAGTACTTTGAAGTTTAAAAAAAAAAAAAGAATGCCTTAAGTGTTTTAAGAAAATACTATATTCCTTTGAGGTCTGGCACCAAGAATAGAATATTTCATTTTAGAAAGAATGCCTTAGAGAAATGATGAACTACCAACAAAGGCTGCAACACTAGAAAATGACTTCAGGTTAAAGGCGAGTGTTTCTCTGTCATAAAAAGTGATTGAAGTGATTGGGCAAGGCTAGGGGGACGACTGTTAGTAATGTCCTTGCCATGCAAGCATGGGAACCTGAGTTCAATCCTTGAAACCCTCAGAAAATCCAGGCATGATCACACACACACACACACACACACACTGCATATACTACACAATACTCATATACACATAGAAAAAAGAAAAGGTTTTTATCTTTTAAAGTTATTAGGCCCCTAGAAATGTTTTCACAACAACACAATAGATACACATATGATAATGACTCTATCTTGCTTTTGACTTTACTGTTGGGCTCAAGGTTCAAGAGTGCCAGGACTCAGTGAAGACACCAGGCAACAGAAACTAAGCTACTGATGATTCTGGTCCATGGACTTTACTACAATAAGTGGATTATGAGAGTGAGCATAGACCAGTAGTTCTGAAAGTGGTGATGTGCATTAGACCAGACTCACTTTGTTAGTGACTGAATTCCAACTTCAGAGGCTGATTCGCTTCATCTGGGACATAGCCTGGACTCCAGAATCTCTTAAATATTCCCCCAGGTGGTTCTGGTATGTGGACAAGTTTGAGCATAAGGGGCAGGGGCAGAGGATCCGTTTGAACAAGTATCGCCACCAAGGAGGGCTCTCTCCCTCTTTCCTCAAGAAGTTCCCAGAGAAGAGCAGTAGAAAGCAGCCTGACTGCACCCCTTTACTTTCTCCCTCTGTCCCCCTACTCTCCATAGGAAAAAAAAAATCACCTCAACCTCCAGGAAACACATTACATCATCCAAAACAATGACTGTGAGCCTTGCTTTGGCTGCATCATACCACTTTCTGCCCTCTGCATCTCTGCCTCGGTTTTCACAACCTCCCTTTAACAATGCCAGCCTCAAACCACTAAAGGTCCACTTAAAACGCTCCACAAGCGAGGCTTTAATTTTATGCTACATGACATCACCAGACCAAGATCATCACAAAAATTTTTAGCTAGGAGCCAGCATGTTTGGAGGGCAACCTGGAAGGATCACCAAGCAAATGAGCTGGGATTTCTTTTTGTCATTGTTTCGTTTGATGCTGGGGATCAAACCCAGTGCTCTAGCACAGAACTACATGCCTAAGCCCAGAAGAAGGGTTTCTGAATGCAGCTCCCTTTGCCTGGATGTACATGTTTCCCAGTAGGAGAGTAAAGTAAATCGGGTCAAATACAAATTTAGCTTTTGGACTGAGAAATGGGGAAGTCATCTGCCTCCAACATAGTTGCAGCTCTGTTGCTTACAGTGAAAGCGATGTTCTAATGTCCCTTTAAAGCTAGTTTGAAGCCAAAGGCATTTTACCTCCCAGGTTCTATCTGAAAGGAGAAACAAGAATGTATAATGGATGTGTCTGATGTACGAAGAGAGATGATATAGAAGAGGTCTCGCTGGCCTGAAATGATGAAAATGGAGCTTCAATGCCTAAAAAATTCTTTCATGATAAAAATATCTTACATTGTCCTTGGGACCTATCTGCGTGATGTTTTTATTCCTGTCTATAAGTGAAGAAGGGAAGCCGATGGAGATGAAATGTCTTGCCCAAGGTCACATAGTCTATAAATGGTAGGGTCAGTGCTTGAACACACATCCCTCTGATTCAAAGGCCACCAGACTCTCAATTATGCCACCGCTAGAAGAATAGAAATAGTGTCTGGATGTGCTTCTAATTTATTAGGCCACAAGCAGATTTTCTTTTATTTTCTTTTAATTTTAGATACAAGTGCCAGGCACAGGCTTAATTCTGCTTATTGTGCAATAAATGAGGAGATGTGTCAGAGTCTTAATCCCACCAAGAGTAGCTGACTGTATTTTCTTAAGCAAAGAGGAGAACTCATTGGAAGGTAGCAGGAGGATCATGGGATTACGTGGAAAGAGGGAAAATGCCTTGGAAGACAGTCGTGAGCCCCGGAACTGCGCAGGCGACACAGCAGAAGAGAAATGACGGGGTATTGCTCCACCCAGGGTGACTGGACTGGTGAGCACAGCTGCCCCAAATGAGTCTTAAACCTCCCTTCCTTTGGGGCCACTCATCTCATCTTCAAACGAAGCTCAGTGAGAATAACCAGTTGGTCGAGTGAAGCGTCCTACCTTCTGGGAGTAGGAAAAGAAGAGGGAGAAATGAGAGGAAAAAGAGGGTACGGATTCCACCCAACTTCTATAGTGACATCATGGACTCTCGAGGCCACTAGCAGTGAGAAGAGGATTCAGAATGTTGAATGTTGGAAAGTCAACAGAACATCTCTTAAGAAACAACATCGGTTTAAGATCTACACTCTTCTGTCTTTCTGTCGTGCCAAAAAAAAAAATCTTATCAGAAATGAGTCCAACAAAATTTACAAGCTATTATGGAAAGAACACTTCATTTGTTTTTTTTTTAATTAAAAATATCAGTGGCTAATAACTAAATCATTAGAGACATCAGTCAATGTGCATTTTGAGCAGAACACAAAATTCTACCCCTGGAGACTTCATGTGTCACGTCCTACATGAGGAAGCCAGTGGGGTCCTTTCATCATTAGTTTTCTTATCCAGCTCCATCACATACATCACCCCGCACAATAGAGTCATGGCTGCTCCCAACCAGAGTCTGGAAAGACATTCTTATTCATTTATTCAGTCATTCTTTGTTTAGCCTCATCCGTTACGTTACACTTTTCTCTGTGTTAGCCAGGAGGTTTCCAGCACCTGTTTCTTGGACTATAAAGACAACCGTGTGCAGATCCAGAACCCCTCCAAATAAAAAAAAATCTTCAACCTGTATGCAGGTGGTAGGCTCATCCACATATGTTTGAAAGCGTGTATGTTGCTTTGCAAGAATTATAATCAAGGTTTCAAAGCACGTGGAGAATTTAGGTAATTTAGAAACCCCTTTGTTGGAATGCCAGAGACACTAGTGTGTGTAGACAGCGTTCAAATATGTCATTGATGTGGAAAGCAAGCCATCGCTCTGTCACCATTGCCCCTTCTCTCTCCGCTGTATATATATACACCAAGTAAATGGCTAAAAAAAATTACTACATAGTGAATGCCATCTTCAAAGAAAGACTTAGGTCTTTTGTTGTTGTTGTTGTTGTTGTTTTGTTTTGTTTTGTTTTTCAAGACAGGGTTTCTCTGTGTAGCTTTGCACCTTTCCTGGAACTGGCTTTATAGACCACACCGGCCTTGAACTCACAGAGATCCTCCTGCCTCTGCCTCCCGAGTGCTGGGATTTAAAGGCATGCGCCACCACCGCCAGGCAAAAAAACTTAGGTCTTAAGAGAGATTCTGTTTCATCAACCTTTCTTGCATGCTGACTGCCTTTCAAAAAAAGTAAGAAGAAGCTCAGCAAGGACAGAGTTACGCTCAACGCTGGGCTAATTTAGGTAATAAAAACCAAGCCGGAGCTGTAGACGGGAAGAGCTGAACAATGGCTTGATGCCACCCTGCTTTAAATCTTTTCCTAAACAGTGCTAGCACAGGCACAAATTGTTGCAATATCCCTTTCCCCTGGAGCCAGGGCAGTGCCTGGGTTGTATCAACTTAGTGTCTGTTTTCATAAACCCAAACAGAACCGGCTCCTGGAACAATGAGCCTTAATTGCCAGGCACTGGAGAGTCAGAATTCACTTCATAGAAGCATTTGTTCTGGGAAGAAATTGTGTACATACCTTCTCAAGTGTCAAAATAATAACTTTTTGTTTCTGGGAGTTGACTGTAGGAGTGTCATTGTTTGCTTTTTTTTAGGTATTTTGAAGGCCGTTTCCATTGAAAAGCAAGCAAAACATGGATCTAGGCTCCTCCTCCACAGAGAAAGGACAGACACAGGCTGCTCAAACACCCCTGGAAATAATGGACAGTTTCGTGAAACTCTTCAGTTACTGGGAGCTAGTCTCTTCTTTCTTTGAGAAAAGGTCTCATTCTGTAGCCCAGGCTGGCCTTGAACTCGCATCAGTCCTCTTGCCTCAGCCTCCCAGGTGCTGAAATTATTGGTGTGAGCCACTCCACCCCAGTGGAGCCTATATTATTATTATCATTATTATTATTATTATTATTATTATTATTTACTTTTTATGTGTGTGCTGTGTTTAGAACATTTTGTCCCCTTCCTCTAGCCCACCTGTCCCACCCTCCACCCTGTCCCCTCTGAAATTCATGGCCTCTTTTTCTTTAATTACTAGTCACACAGGCATGCACATGCACACACGACACACACCATACACACCACACACACTGGATGAGTCAATTTAGTGTTGCATGTGTGTATATGTTTTTAGGACTGACCATTTGATACTGGATAACGAATTCAGGGCTCATCTCCAGACGGCATCTCCCTCTCTGAGCATTAATTAATTGCCTACGGCTCTTCATCTAGGAATGGGGGGTCTCCTGAGCTTTCCCCATCCATGTTGACATTTCAGCTGGTATCATCAGTGTTTTAGGTCCTGTTTAGGAAACCGTAGTGTTGAGAGTTCATGGAGGGAGCTTCCCTGTCATATCTAAAGGACACACTCTTTCAGCAGGTATTCTGGTTCTCCGTCTCTTAAGGTCTTTCCTCTCTCTTTCCCAAAATGTTCCTTGAGCCTTAGGTGCAGAGGGGTTGTCTTGAAGGTGTATCCAGTGGAACTGAACTACTCTTATTTGGGGAAAGGGTGATTAGACTCAGAGCCTATTGCACGTTCACCCCCTGGAGCTACTCAAGAAAAATAGCATGAGCCAATGCCCCTCCTTTTTCAGGGAGTCCACATATCCTTTTGTCTGGCATTCTCAGGAAGTATACTTGGCTATCAGGTGACTGGCTTCAGGTGCGCTCTTGAGTCTGCTAACACTTCAACCTGGATCATTGATATATTGATCCCTGCCCCCTCCACTGTGGTTCTTCTCCCTGTCTCTGGTCCTCTCTGCTCTCAGCTTCATCCCCTGATGGAAGTATGGATTCTAATATTTTGCCTCTATTTGCCAAGGCACTGATCACAAGAAGCTACCACAACCTGTTCATCCTCCCTTCTACCCAGCAGCCTCTAGGTCAGTGGTTCTCCACCTGTAGATCACTACACTTTAGACAAACCTTCACCCCCAACAATATTTACATTATGATTCATAACAGTAGTGAAATTACAGTTGTGAAGGAGTAATGAAAATAATTGTATGGTTGGGGGTCACAGCATTAGGGAGGTTGAGAACCACTGGTCTAAGTGATATCCCTGAGAACTGTTCCATCTACTGGTATGGTCTATGGAATAACTATATCCATTCCTTGACTGAACGTTTTTGTGTGGAGAAAAGGGTTTATTTCAATTTACAGCTTATGGTGCATCACTGAGAAAAACAAAGCATGAGCTCAAGGCAGGAATTTGGAAGCAGAAACTCAAGTTGATACCACAGATGAATGCTGCTTATGGCTTTCTTTCCATTCTTGCTCAATTGGTTTTCTTTCTTTCATTCTTTTAAAATTTTATTTAAATAAAATTTTTTCCATTTATTTTACATAAGGACCACAGTTTCCCCTCCCTCCTCTCTTCCTGCTCCCCCTTCCTCTCTACCCCATCCCCATCCACCCTTCCTGCATCTTCATTCAGAAAGGAGCAGACCTGCTATGGGTTTGAACAAAGCATGGCACATCAAGTTGAGGCAGGACCAAGGTTCCCAAAAAGCCAGCGAAGTGCTGGGCTATGTCCTGATCCTTGACTGAACTTTATAGATGATCCCTCCATGTCTTTCTGTCACAAGTTTGTACTCAGCATCTCGTTGCTTCAGAAACATCACCAGTCTCCTTTCTTTGCTAACTCCACAGAGCATTCTAAGGAGATCAATGCAGTTGGTGAAGATGATGCTGAAATCCAGCCATGATGTTAGGCCTTTTTTTTTACCCTGTCTGCTGTACTGAATAAGGAAACCTATGATACATAGTTCACAGTGGCTATATATTCCAGATTCCAGGGGATTTGGAAAGTGTACTTCCTGAGGTCCAAAAATATCCCCTACAAAAGACACTAGGGACACCCTAGGAAATAAAGCAAAAGTTGTTTTCTATCATGTAATTTATATCTGCCAGAAGAGAGGAAATAGGAAATGAACAAGAGCAGTGGATGCATATTAGAGTACCTGGAAAGCTATTAAAACCCTTGACACTCAGGGCACACCCAGCATCAACGACATCAGCATCTCTAGAGTGGGGTCAAACACTTTTGGGGTTCTAATGTAAGACCAACTGTAGGAGCGACTGCCTGAGACAGTGGCAGAACCAGAATTAAACAAAAAGACCACCAGTTGATACTTTTTATTCCACAGATGACCTGCCATACTATAAGAGGCCTGAATTTTATTTTATTTATTTATTTTTTTGAGACAGGGTTTCTCTGCATAGCTTTGGAGCCTTTCCTGGAACTCACCCTGTAGTTCAGGCTGGCCTCGAACTCACAGAGATCCGTCTACCTCTGCCTCCAGAGCGCTGGGATTAAAGGTGTGCACCACCACCACCTGGCTGAGGCCTGAATTTTAAGAACCATTTCATAGGCTGAGACTTGAATTTTAAAACCATTTCATATGCATTCAAAATTTTATGTTGTTTTGTACTTACAAGTTTGAGGGTTACTCTAATCTCCTCTTGTACCCTGTGTCTATTTGTGAATCGTAATTGTCCATTAAACAAAGATTTATTGAACATTTGCTATGTGCCAGTCTCTGGAGAGGTGCTTCAGTAAATATATAAAGCTGGTGTGATTTGCTATGACGTAATTCAGATCTCCCCCAGAGACATGATGAGAAAACAAACAAATAAGGCAGTATAGAAACATGATGTGTAGGAAGACAGTCATTATAAAAAGGATAGAATCTGGAGACAAGAAAGAGCAGCTGGTTTAGGAAAGCAGGAAAGTCCTCTCACAGAAGTTAACATTGTTGTGTGAGCTCAATGAGAAAGGAAGCTAGGCATGTGATGATCTTGGGCAGAGCATGCCAGCAGGAGGAGCAAGTGCAAAGGCCCTGAGGCAGGAGCAGACTTGGTGGCTTCTGGAGCCTGACAGACGGGACTGTGGTGAGCAGTGAGAGACCAAGACAAGACAAGGTCGGTCAGAGGGGGATAGATGCCAACCCAGCACATCCGTGTTAAAACACAGAGAAGAATGAATCTGACTGGAAATTCAAAGAAAAGCTATGAGAGGATGAGATTTGTGTTTCTGAAGTGCGTAGAGAGACTATATAGGTCAGAAGAGGAATTAATTGCTTGCGTGGTAGTAGCTTATTTTAAAAGTATTGTTTCAGAGGTAAGGCCAGCAGGACTTTCAGATGGGCTGAAAGTTAGAGGAG
The DNA here is from genome assembly GCF_004664715.2 of Peromyscus leucopus. Lineage (NCBI taxonomy): Eukaryota > Metazoa > Chordata > Mammalia > Rodentia > Cricetidae > Peromyscus > Peromyscus leucopus. The sequence goes on from NC_051072.1 coordinate 43,601,144, forward strand.
AGATGGAGGTGGTCATGAGAGAAAGAAAGAAAGAAAGAAAGAAAGAAAGAAAGAAAGAAAGAAAGAAAGAAAGAAAGAAAGAAAGAAAGAAAGAAAGAAAGAAAGAAAGAAAGAAACATGAGTCCTTTGATTTGTCTGGCCAACTGACTCTGTGGAGATGTCCTGTCATCAAGCTGAATGAGCTAAGTGAAACACACTTTGAAAGATGAGAAAGCGAAACTCAAAAGCTCTGCTTGACTGCAATAACTTAAATATCCCTTTAGCCATACATTAATATCTAGTAGACGTTAATGCCTATTAGGACAACTCTGAAGCTCAGAGGAAAGGTTGGGACTAGAGATTCAAATTTGAAAAATGTTGGCAAGAAGGTGGTATTTAAAACTTTCAGGCCAAATGACTTTATCCAAGAAGATAACAGAGACAGGAAATGAAAGAACACTGAGGACTGAGCATGGAGGCACTCCCAAAGTTTAAGGAGAAAACAATCTTGTAAAGGAGACTAGGGAGGAGCCAGGGATCTGGGGTTGCAAGACTCTAGGAGTCTGGTATTCTAAGTTGGATGATAATGGAGGCTGTGGCCAGGAATGTGTTCAGTTAATACAGTATTTGCCTAGGATTCACAGAGCCCTGGTTTTGGTCCTCAGGACTACAACAAAACAGAGCACGATGATAGGCATTGAACATCAGAAGCTCAAGTTCATCCCTGACTACATAGCAAGTTCAAGACTAGCCTGGAAAACAAGAGACCTTGTCTCAAAAAAGAAAATGGAGAGTATAAAAATTATGCCGAATGGAATTGAAATGTCCAACAAGACGAGGACCTAGGAGACAGTGGATTTTGTGAAAGGCTTTCTTGGTAAGCATGACATGAGCTGTCAATGGGATAAATCCAGATTTGAGATTATGGCAAGTGGTCAAGGAGAGACACAGGCTATTGATTTGCCTGCATAGATGTGCTATTCCTGGAAGCCTGGGCTTATTCCTTGCCCTGATTTTAAGCTCTGAACCAACAGATCTGCTCCAGTGTGCACATTTTTCTTGTTAAAGCTCAGGTGGAATCCTTAGATGTCTACTCTCAACTTAAATATCATATACCTGGCCACTCAGTTCATCTTTTGCTTTATCCACCACCAGGAACTTGAATGCATACCTGAGATAGGATTGGCTCTGTGCTCACCCTATGTATGCATAACCACTGAAAGGATGCGTCTTAGAAGCTCCGTCTTTTTTTAGCTAGCCATAAGAGTCAAAGAAAAAAAAATACACGGCCACTTCAAAAGAGCAATAACTAACTGTCAAGAAAGGCTTCCCCACACAGAGCACTACAATAGTAATTTCAAGTCCAGCCTTCTCAAATGCTAGTCATGTGCTCTTACAGCCTGGGTAAATTCATCTGTCTCTTAGCTGAGTGAGAACAATCCTCTCCTCTAGCACATACAGGAAGACACATGGATAGTAATGTTCCTCCTTCATGGATAGTAAATGTTCCTATCAGTGCCTTTGAGATGACAGCTTCAAGGGGGCAGAGGCATGTTTGGCCAGATGGTGTTAGAAGAAAAGTTTTCAAGTTTTTAAAAATGTGAGTTTTAAAAGACAAATCTCCTCTTTTGGAAGAGAGTTTGGGGAATACAAATGGATAACACAAATCTTAGAAAGAGTTATCCCTTTGGGATACAGAAGTAATTGAAATAAATTACTGCGAAAGTAGCTAGTTAAGTCTGTTTTGCAGTGAAGGAACATTTAAAGCCTCCAAGTCAAACTTGTTCTGCATGGCAGGACTTTCAGAACTGGAGTCTTGAAGTCTCTTTGGGAAGGAGGAGCCAAAGAATGTCTCATCATTTTGAGGCAGAGCTGAGTTTGAAGGCAAAATCCTATGGCCATGGGAAAAGGAGGATAGTTCTGGGATCTGTGGGTAAACCCCAGTTGAAAGCAAGAAGAGGGAAGAGGTGGCCATAGTAAGGAAATAGGGGGACATAGGAAACTCTGTGAGGGATTGTGTGGGAAATCCAGCAGGTACCAAATATCCTAGATGGGAGGAACATGGAGAAAAAGAAATCATGCTATCCAGTGTAATTATGTTCCTTCTGGCTTTATTGCCATTGGCACTCACAATACAAACCCAACTGTGCCTCATCATTAGCAGTAGCTGTTATTTTGTTGTAGGATGGAAATATTGTCCTTATTCATGTGTTCTCACGATCCAGCTTTATGTGCATATCATACCCTTCACTTCCCAAAAACATCTCTAAGCATACATGCACTGCCAGTCAGTGACAAATCTTCTAGGTATTCCTTCAAAACCTGCATCCCTCTTAGTCATGGGATTAAATGACACTCCATTCACTCTGTGAAGCCTGTTGAATCATGACCAGGTTAGCAAGCTACTTCTAGACAAGGTGTGGATAATAGAATTTTAAAAAGCTATAAAAATCAACATAAAAGTCAAGAGGGATGCTACACTTTGTGTGCATCACAATGTCTTTCAGCGTTTGCTGTACTTAGAGAAACTGAAAGTGGAAATTGGAGCTGATGTGTTCTGAGTGCCAGATGCAGAACTCCAATAGATGGATCTACACTCAGGAAAGACCTCAGGCTGTTACCATAAGACATAATTGTGCATTTATCTACCCACTCAGAATATAGTTACTGCTGCCTTATTAAGCATCCAGTTACCAGTCTCAATGACAAAAGATAAGAAGACTTCCATCGTTCCTGCTAGGGATGGTCATTTTTGGACTCTTCAAGCTTTACCTCTTTGCAGAATCTTAAGTAAAACTATTACTACTCAAGATATATGGCCTGGGAACATGATGAGCTCTTCCAAGTTCTATCCCTAGACTGAGACAAAGTTTCAGAAAGCTGTCTAGCTGATCGGCTTGCTGTAGATCACAGTGGAAAGCCTATCACAGAAATGTGGTGTTGATGTTAGACTCTTGATTTTCATTGAAGAGCCATAAAGGAGCCTGACATATGAACAATATTTGTGCCTATTCTATTAAGCTGGCATCTAAGTCTTCTACTAGTCTATCCAAAACCTGGTACATGAAGAACTCTGTGATAATTGTTCTCGATGATAATGCCACCACACCCAGTCACAGAGAAACACTGGAAGGGTTGGAGGGGTGTTCAGAAAAAAAAAAAAAAAAAGAGGAGAGGAATCATAGTCTTGGAGATAACTAGTGTCTCAAACAATTAAATATAAGGCTCCCTACTGGATTTATGGGGTTTTAAAAGTTGGTGAATGCAAGCCGGGCGGTGGTGGCACACGTCTTTAATCCCAGCACTCGGGAGGCAGAGGCAGACAGATCTCTGTGAGTTTGAGGCCAGCCTGGGCTACAGAGTGAGTTCCAGGAAAGACTCCAAAGCTACACAGAGAAACTCTGTCTCTAAAAACAACAAAAAAAAAGTTGGTGAATGCAGTAAGTATCTAATTTTTATCTAATTAGCCTAAAACAATAAGGGCAACTTTAATTAACATATCACAAAAATTGAACATTTCTATAAAGCTTAACTTCCTCAAATGCAACAATCATTTCCCAGACTTTTATCTTTTAATCTCTCTCTATAATTTTAATTCTTTAAACTTTAACTTATAGTAAAATTCATTTTTATATATTTCTGACAGTTTAGAAGGATATTCATAGTCTTTCTACATAGCCCTAACTGTCCTAGAACTCACTACATAAACCAAGCTGGCCTGGAACTCAGAGATCCACCTGCTTCTACCTACCAAGTACTGAGATTAAAGGCATTTGTCACAATTCCTGGCATAAGAGAGTTTTTTATGCATTCTTACTATGAGTCCTTGTCAGAAATATAATATATAAATATTTTTCTCTATTCAAGGTTCATAGTTTAATTTTCTTAATAGTACTTTCTACAGATCAGTTTTTTAAGTTCAATGAATACCAGTTTGTCGATCTTTGTCTATTATGAATCATACTTTTGGTACCTTAAGATCTCTATGTCTAACTCAAACCTGTAAAGATTTGTATTTTGTATTTTCTTTTATAATTTTTATCATTTCCTAGAACATATTACTTCACAGTTATTGTCCCATCTACTCTAAGTGATGAGTCGAGAGGCTAGCTTGAGCCCTGTTCAGGATTGTCTAAGGAGAAGTGTGCCAACCCAAGTCAGAAATGAATCGGATCAACACTCCCACATTACTGAATTGCATGACCCTCCCTGTGAACAGTGTCTGCCCTGCAGCCTGAATAGCATAGAAAAACTAGACAAGAAAAGACTACAAAAAAAGAAAAAAGGAAAGGAAGGAAGGAAGGAAGGAAGGAAGGAAGGAAGGAAGGAAAAGACATAGGCAGGAAAAGGTGAATTCTCCCTACCTGCAAACAATACTTTAAACACTATATGGAGGGCTGGGTGTGGCAGCCCATGCCTTTAATCCCAGTACTTGAAAGGCAGAGACTGGTGCCTCCATGTGAATCTGAGGCCACATTTCAATATACTTGCAAGATACAAAAAATTTGCAAAAAATCAGTACCTTTTCATATCGACAACTAACTTTCTGAGAAAGAAATTAGGAAAATATCTCATTCTCAATAGCTTAGAAAGTGTGCCTACAAATTAATAATAATAATGTCCAAGACCTTTACAAAGATCAATTTACGGTACCAAAAAAAGGAATTGTGGGCTAGAGAGATGGCTCAGTGGTTAAGAACAGAAGCTGCTCTTTCAGGGGACCTGAATTTGATGCCCACAACACACATGGTAGCTCACAACCAATTTCAGCTCCAGACCTAGGGATGAAAGCCCTCTTCTTGTCTCCAAGGGCACCGCATCCCTGTCATACAGGCATGTCAGTGGGCAAAACATGCATACATACAAAATAAAGATAAAATGAAAAACTGTTTTTAAAAAGAGTAAGGCAAATGAAATAGAAAAAAGATACAAAACAATAGAAAGGATTTCTATGTCTCTGCATTGGCAGAATGCTATTATGAAATAGCTATATTGCTGAAAATGATCTACAGATTAATGTAATCCCTGTCCATCAATATTCTAGTGGCATTTTTCATTGAAGTGGGAAAAAGAAAAACAATCCTGCAATTCATATGCAAACACAAAATACCACAGATAATCAAAGCCATCTGAAACAAACGGAAGGCTGACAATGCTATCAGACTTCCTAACTTCAAATTATACTTACAAAGGCATATAGGCCAAGGAACCAAAGCACAAAACCAGACACTTAGACCAGTGGAAAATAAAAAAGGACCCAGAAATAGACCATGGTCCTTTAATATCTGGTAAAGGTATCAAAAGCATACACAAGGGGGAAGCGGGAAGGCGGGGGAGGAATGCTTGACAAATGGATCCTGAAAAGCTGGAGACTAACATGTAGAAGAATGAGATTATCTTCCTCTTCATAAAAGTCAATTCAAAACTGACCAAAGACATTAAATTAAACCCCGAGAAACTGAAGTGCTGTCAGAGAACACTTCAAAATATAGGCGTACGCAACAACTCTCTGAACAGAATACCCAAAGCACAGAAAATAGCCTCCAAGATGGATAAACAGGAAAACATACAATTATAAAACTTCTGCACAGCCGGTCGAACAACCAGCCAGGAAAATGGACTGAATTTTATGTTGGTATGTTACTACACACAGCTCCCTCAAATGTGTCCTAAATAGTTCCCACCTGCTGTCTGTCTGTTCTTTTTCAATTGTTCTTCTGATGTTTGATTGACTTTATTTTATATTTATTTCATTATTTTTGTTTGCTTTTTTTCTTACTAAAAGTCAGAAATGGCATCAGCCATTTTCTTATCTAATTTTTAAATGATTTTCCCTTTTTATTTATTTTTGTTTTATTATATAATGTTAGGTAGTAATCCATTTATTTCAAAATATTAACTAAGATTTACAACACTGCCTTAAAAATATTCTCTCGTGGTGTGATCGAGTCTTATTTATCAGCTTCTTATTTCTTGTGTACATTTAGCTGTGTTGATTGAAGCGTTGAAAGCTCAAAGTAGACTCCTGAGTGTCATCATGTTAGACTTTGCCAATGAGCATCTAATACAGATGAAGTAGCCCTCAGAGGAGGAGCCAGACTCTATCAGTCAAATCTGACCTTTTCTTTTAAATTAGGATGTTGTTTGAGTTTCAGAGTTAACAGCTGAGTTCTGAACAGTTCGTGTGAACATAGTGTTCTTTAAAAAAAAATCCACTTTAGTTTTGAGATTCCCATTATCCTTTTTCTAGTTAGACAGAAAATGCTTACATGAGTACCTCCCAACCTCCAGCCAGCCATGTCTCATAAATCCATACACTGCAGGTTTATTTACAATACACAGTCTAGACAGAACACATCAGTCCTGCCAAAACCCATCATTTTAGATGGGGACTCTGGTATCTTTCCACTAGTAAATACTATTAGCATGTTTACAAGGAGCCTGTTGAGGTCAATCATCTCCAGCCACAGGGAAGACGCCTGGTGTTTCAGTTAACTCTTTCCTTCCCATGTGGACATGACTTGTCCCACCAACAAATGGAGATATCCATGATTTTGTTCTGTGTCTGTTAATAATGAATTGTTAATACATATTATTTAACTGTTAATACATAATTGCCTCTCTCAGCATCATAAACTCAGTGAGTTCTGCATCTAATATTTATCACTGTTTTTGACACTACATTTTCATAAAAATAGTGGATAAACAAATAAATGTTTGGGGGACACAGTTAAGTGGCAGTATTTGCTTCACATGCATGGTGCCTTGGGTTCAATGCCCAGCACCTAAAAAAAGAAAATTATATATAAAGAATTGTTAAACACTTGTTTAATGATACTTGTTTCTTCTACATACATCATCTCCTTTGCTCCCACACAACTCGATCAACAGTTAATGTAAAAGAGAACTCATTTGCACCATCCCAGATCTTCCATGTGAAGTCTCCTTGCTAATGTATTCACAGTCTACTAAACCATAACAGGAGGCATTTCTGTATTTTGTAAGTGAAACAGTATTGATATTTCATATTTAAATGCAAATGCTTAAAGTACATATACCATATGCAGGAGAGCATATGCAGAAAGTAGATTTAAGGGAAGAAGAGAAACAACAAGACAGTTTTTGTTTAACATAATGACAATGATTACTAGTTCTTTTTATGCTAATGAAAAATTAAAAATAAAGTACACTTAAGAATGAAAAATATGCCAGGCAGTGATGGTGCACACCTTTATTCCCAGCACTCAGGAGACAGAAACAGGAGGATCTCTGAGTTCGAGGCCAGCCTGGTCTAGAGAGTGAGTTCCAAGACAGCCAGGGTGACGCAAGAAACCCTGTCTCAACAAAAGAAACCAAAAGGAAAAAAAAAAAAGAATGAGAAATACACTTTAGAAATTTAAACAAAGGATTCTCCATTCTCTTTGTATAAGAAACATTCATACAAAAAAATACAATCAAATTTGCAAAAAAAAATCATTTAATGAAAATAGATTTTCTCTGGCTATACTGTGGGAATGAGTGGGAAGTGAGAAAAGCTAGGTGGGCGGTGACGTTAACCTGAACTCCATAGTGTAGTGAGAACAGAAAAAAGTAGAGAAGACCGAGTGTAACTCTGCAGGCAGAATCAGGGACAGTATATCACAGGAAAGATGTGGGTGAATAAACTAAGGGAAACTCGTCAGTTTGGGGTTTGGTCCTCTGGGTAAATGGTGATGGCATCCATGAAGGTAGAATATGCATGAGGAGACGATATGGGCCGGGACAGTAAGGCAGAGTTTGGGTGTGTGTGAGAAATTAAAGCAGGGATGTTTAATGGGTTGTGGGATAAATAGATCTGGGCTTCAACCAAAGGCTGAAAACAAGCCTTTCAAGAACTAATGGAAGTATAGGGAGTGGATGGTATGGGTGAGCTAAGTGTGAATGTGACATGGCAAGGGCTAGAGCAGAGTCCAGAGGTGGACCAAGAGATAAAGGAAGCTGCGAAGAAGGCTACAAGGCAATCCCCTGAGAGGCAGGGGGGAAAACAAGAAAAGCAGCATCAGGGAAACAAGAAAGGGGAAGATTTTCAAGGAGGAAGAAGAGGTCCAAAGTATGAAATGCTCCAGACAGGTCATAAAAAATACACCGAAAGTTGTTCATTAAATTTAATAGCAACGATATTAGGGATCTTGGAACAGCTTGTTTCAGGGAACGACTAAGAACGATGCTTGAAGTAAGACAAGGTTAGAGAGTGATCACAGCCATCAAAAGAACTTTGTAGAGGAAAGATGGAAAGATACCATGAAGCCGCTAAGGGCTGGGGCGCGGGGGGGGGGGGGACAGAGAGATGCAATGAAGCCTCTCAGGGGTAAAGACGGAGAGATACAATGAAGCCACCAAGGGCTAAGGACAGAGGCAGATACTGTGAAGTAGCTAAGGGCTAATGGTTTTATGTTAATACAGAGAAGCTCAAATGTATGTATTCCAACTTTCATTAAGCTAAAACCATCAGTAGCAGATTTTTTTTCTCTTATAAAATAGAATATGCACACAGTAAAGTAAGTTTGTACACTAATTTAAGTGTGCAGTCACTTAATTCTTACATGTATATGCATCTGTACAATCACCATCCATTTTCCTGTTGTATGGCATTCACAGGTTTGCTCATGCCTTTTCTGAGTGAACCTTAATCCCTAGAGATAAATAACTCTGGTCCCCCTTACTGAAGATTAGCTTGCCAGATTGTAAGCTCTATACAAATGAAATCATTCAGGATATATGTGAGACTAATTCATGTGTTGCAAATAGCTCTTTCTTTATTACTGTATACTATTTCATTGTGTGACTATACAACCGATCCATTTTCCTATTGGATGACACTAAAGTTGTTTCTGATCTGGAACTATTTTGAATGAGGCTGCTAGCACCGTTCTTGTATCTGTCTTTTGGTGGGCACAGTTCCTCAGAGGCCCTGGGTAAGTATCTAAGAACTAAACACTGAGTCATTGGTTAGGGACCTTTTCTTGAGTAAGTTCAGCTGATTTTAAAAGGAGGAGTCACATTAATTGCACTCCCAAATCAGCTTATGCAACGTCTTCTCACAAAAGCTTCATGTTACCACTTTAAAATTGTGGCTTTCTGGTGAGTAGACATCTGAAAGTCAGGATGATTGAAATTATAAACCACAGCTTCTCAGTCGTTACTTATAAGCATTTCAAAGCTTCCTACCTTAAGCACTTCCCATCAATGGCTACTGTCCTTTGGTAAACCAAATCTGCCTTTAAAAATGCATAAACAAATTCAGTCTTACGTGAAAGAAGTAATTAAATTCTCCTTTGCAGTTAGCTGAATTGAAACATGATGATCAGGGAAGTCCTGTCAAGAAGAGCTGCGCTCCTGATTATGAATGTGTAGGGAATACTGCCCTCCCTACAGTATAACCTATCTACTTATATATGCAATAACCAAGAGGCAAATTGGTTTCTGTGGTGTTGGAAACCCTTGCCTGATACAACTAACTGCTCCAACTCACATTTGATACAAGCAGCGAGCTTAGAGATAACGACTCAGTTTCCCCTCCTCGCTTTTATTTTAACAGCGGCATTTAAAACTGTCCCTCTGTGTTACAGTCTCTACCATTTTGAAAAATGTTAGAGGTTCTTTGGGGGAAAATAATAAAATAGAATAAGATGTTAACATAAAATTGGAGGTGATCATTTTATATTTCACCCATGGTCTTTCCCGTCTTTGATGCAGTGTTCATTTGGTACAATATCTGAAGCCTGACAAAGAAAATAAATATGTTGTTTATAGTTGCAGTCAATATTATTCGTGTTAACATCCCACACAAAGTTTCTTGTCAATACTATTTCCTTATCATTTACTCCTAAGCGGTCACTTCAGATACTTAAGAATCTGTTCATTCACTTCACCAAAATAATCTGTTATAAAATTTACGTGTAATTCCTTTAAAAATGCACTAAAAATAACAGTTATACATCTCTATGATTGTACATGAAAGGGATTTCTCAGAATGATGCTGGAACCAGTGGTCATAAAGAAAATGCTTGGCATGGTTGCCCAAGTAATTTAAGGTTTCTGATCATACCACACAGAAATCTAAGTTCAGAAATTGAAGTACTTTTTTGAGCAACTCATCTGTTCTCTTTTAAAATGTCCACAGCATAGTAGAAAAAGGCAAGGGTTGTTCTAGATTCAAAGCAGTCAGAAGAAACAAAGCATGTGATCCTTAACTAATTCCTGTTTGGTTGTTTGGTTGGTTTTGTTTTGCTTTATTTTTGTATTTTTGAAGACATTTAGTAGTGACTAGTAAACTTAAATCATGTATCAGATGATGGAATATTTTTGTATATATTACACAATTCATTGCAATATCAATTGATTCCTATAACTCTTTAGCAATTTAAAGATAAACGTTGAGAAAAAATATCAAGCACTTCAAAACAAGTTAATAAATTACCTTAAAACTTTTACAGACTACTTTAAAAAATACCACAAGAGTAAAATTTTAAAAAAGACACACTGTGGGGCGGTGGTGGCACACGCCTTTAATCCCAGCACTCGGGAGGCAGAGGCAGGCAGATCTTTGTGACTTCGCGGCCAGCCTGGGCTACAGAGTGAGTTCTAGGAAAGGCACAAAGCTACACAGAGAAACCCTGTCTCGAAAAACCAAAATTAATTAATTAATTAATTAATTAAAGACACAAAATCTCAAATTCATTAAATGTAAAATGACAGAAGATTTACAGAGACTTCTCTATTCACTGGTAACCAATGCAACACAATTTAGATTTCCAAAGAATAAAGTGGTGTGCAAATTCAAGTCTTCTCAGAAATGCTTGGTAGAGAATAAGCTAAACTTGATGTTTATTAAGCAAACCTTAACAATATTTCTACCTTTGATTTTAAAAATCTGATTGTAATATTCGTCCTAAGGAAGTAATCATATGGCTGAAACAATTCATGGATGAGTTTTCTTCAAAATGGAATACTGGCAGTCTAGTAACATAAAATGTATTCGTGATACAACTGTCTAAGGGCTGCTTACTAACACTATTTACAATACGATGTCATTTATTCTAGGATTATCACTTCTGTAAGTCATATATTCACTTGGGAAAACATTTAAAAATGGAATAAGAGGAAATTTTTACTTTGTAGAATCATAGCTTTGTCTTTCTTCTTCCTCAGGCTACGGGTATTTTCCAACACGTATACCGTAGTTTCTTATTGAGGAAAACAGTACTAAACAGTGATGGGTTAGGTGGCCTTGATTGACTTTGAAAAAAAAAATTGGGTGTTTTTTTTGTTGCTCTTGCTGCTGTTTCCCACTTCCTTTTGTGACAGGAAAAAAAAAGTATTTAGAACCGACTTGATTTTAGCAGATTGTTCCTGCTAAAGTTCTGTCTGATTTAAATCTGTATCTAGAAATGTGAGGTAAGTTCTCAGGTGTCTGAGATGGCTGGTCATTGTCTTCTCTGATAAAACAGGGATGGTCTGGGGGATGATCCAGTCCCTTCCTGTCTGTCAGTTAGAGAAGGCTGCAGGGAGATGGGACTGACTTTCCCCACAGACCCTCAGGAGCTTTCTCAAAGCAGTTATGTGTGAAGTACACCATGCTAACAAGGTCAGGTGGGACTGCTTTCTTTTTCTCAGGGACTGACTAGTGAAATCAGTGTGACTGCCCTACTTTATGGCATTGGCCTGAGTCCAGCTAAGCATTGGGTTTCTTTTTTTATTAAGTAATTTTCAAACAAAATAATTACTTTTTTTTTCTTTAGAAATAATTTTAGACTTAACAAGTGTATTGCAGAAATGTAATACAAAGGTTAATGGATACCTACTGTACACATCTCACCCTATTTACTTATGTGGCTATTAGTATGTCTGTGATAATTTTCTGAACCACTGGAGACAATTTGTATACATCACAGGCCTTCAGTCTAAAAACTTTAGTATATATTTGCAAAAATAAGAGCTTTCCCTTAACTTACACTTTGCAGTTATACCAGCTTCATAAATATACTTTGACACTATAATCATGCAATCTACTGTCCATCTTCCCTTTCTACCAGCTGCCTGACTCTGTTCTTTACAGCATCCCTGCCACTCTGACCCTTAGAGGCTCTGCTCTAGGGCAGGTGCTGCATTTACTCAGCATATTCTCCTTAGCTTCCATTAAACCCTAATGTTTGTGCAGATTGTATTTACCACCATGACACTGACAATTTTTTAGAACATGCCCTTCCCTTTTTTTTAGGATGTCTCTGTCTTCTTTGGCTGCCATAACAAAGCATCACAGTATGGGTGTGTAAACAACACAACCTAAATTTGTTTTCTCACTACCATGAAACCTGGAAGTCCAAGTGATACCCAATGAACTGCTGGGAGGGCTCCCTTCCTAGTGAAGGCAAACAGCTTCTTACCATATTCAAAATTCTGCTGTCTTACCTTCAAGGGTTGCTAATCCCATCAGACCTAAGACTCCATCCCCTGTTGTAACATGGAGGTTTTAATTGGGGGTTTCAGCTTCAAAATATGAATGATGGAGGGGTGATACAAGGTTCCGTCCATAGCACAGGATGTTCTTCACTCAGTAAAACAAATGCCTTTCGAATACATGAATAACAAAGTGGCCTGTGTTATAAAAAGTGTTTTCTAAAGCTTTGAAATCTAAATAAAACGGTAGCATTGATTTCCCAAATTAAATGCTGACTGAACTAACTGACAAAATTCATTGAAACCCCAGGCACTAAGACTGAGTCTCTGAAAGTAGCCTTCTGCTTGTCATCCTTGTTCATAATGCACCCCCTTCTAGGGGATGGAATGAATACAAGTGCCAGAAGAGAGGGAGAAAGGCTGTGAGAAGCTGTCTTCTAGACAAGGCCACACCAATGCAGTCACGATCCCATAAAAGCTACGGTGTCTGTAGTGCGCATGCGGACAGTCAGTCCATGGATCTGGCTCCCACGGCTCCACAGCTGCCTTTTGATCTGACTTGTGATGGACTCGGGTGAAGAGGCAGGTCATCTTCAGTTGTGTACCCACTACTCATGAGCCCACCAGGTACCACTGAACAATTCCAAACCCAGAGTCATACAGACACCCCCGGTAAAACTCAGTGAGTTAAAAAGAAAAAAAAGTATGGCTCAGGAAAGAGACTTGTCAGGTAGGAGGTGGGGAGGAGACTGGAGAGGGTGGAAGGTGACAAAATCAGAATGCACTCAGTACATGTGTGAAATAGTCAAAAGACAAATTCAATTAAAAAGCTGATTGTGAAAAATATTACCCCTTTCTGCCAACAAAATCTTAAAATGAATGTATTTATTCCTTATAGAAGTGTTCTGCCCTAAGGATTTCTATAAGATTCAACCCACATCAGGCGCAAAGACCATGCTTCAATTTACTTTTAGACATTAAATATTCAGAAAAAATATTTCAGAGCAGCATTTGAGTAATGAGACTGGAGGGATTTTTCCATGCAGCTTCTAATCCTTTGGGCCAGTAAAATACTATTCCTTTTTCTAAATTTCATAAGTACTGTGTTTTTTGTATCTTTAAGTACTGTGTTTTTATCCTATGTTAACACATATATACTCAGTTGCATAATTTTATATATATATATATATATATATATATAGCATATAGCATATGTTAAAGTTTAGTCCATTGTAAATTAGTTCACGTATTATTGACAGTCGATCTAAAATTTGTTGATTATTAAATTTTAAGACAATTTTTCAGTTGTTCCAATTAGACATCATCTGGTTTATATACAGTTTCTCTTGAATGAGTGTTTGTTGGTCAGGCAAAGTAGTGAATATCTATAATCTCAGCATTTAGGAAACAAAGATGGGATGACTGCAGCAAGTTCGAGTCCAGCCTGGCATACAGAATGAGTTCTAGACCACCCAAGACTACAGAGCAAGACTTGTCTATCTTAACCAGTGTTTTGAAACCAAAATCAACCAAGATAGTTTATTGACTTCATGTTTCATGTCTTATAAGCTTGATTAGCATTAAGATTCATTGTGGGTTTGTGACTTTATCAGATCATTTGAAAAAGTTAAAGCATCTGCTTATGTCTTATGTAATCTAAAGCAAATTCCCTTCACCACCTAGTGAAGTATGACTTCTGAGGATCACCAATGTTGATTATGTATCCTACTACAAACAACCTAGAAAAGCTCATGTCTTTAATAATATTTTTCCAAAATAATATTTTAAGGTGGATATGAGAAAAATTCCTTTTTTATTATTTTTTAAGAAATGTTTGCTCCTTTTGCTTCTACAATTACTATTTCTTTCAAAGTCAATGATACTAGCTTTCTAACTTTTAACTAGTTTTAGATAATATTAGCTACTTCTGATATTGTCTTTTAAGTGGCTAATTATCTTATTCCATTCTCTTTTTTTTTTAATCTCTGGACTAATTTCTCAATAAAATATAATTTTTCTTTGCATTTACAGGATCAGAGGTTTAGGTTATATATACTTAACACGTCTTTATTTACAGTTGCATCTACACATGATACGCATGCTTCACCCTGGTAGAGCAGAATTTGGAATATGATGTCTATGACATCAGCTCCTAATACCTGGACAAAATTTAGATTATTATTTTCTGCACTGCTCGACATTGCTTATTTTCTTTCTGTGGCATCTATTGGACATTTTGTCGACTTGAGGGCTTGGGTCCTGTTTGAAGTAGCAGAATGCAGTTGTAGAAGTTCAGACAAAAAAAGTAGAATATTCTTCCCCAATAGTCTCATCTGTACAAGATTTGTAAAAGGTCAGGATTCATCTTTTTCCATCTTTTTATGATGACTTCTGTGGAAGAAGTGATGTTGGACTCATACTTGCAACCTGCGGCATATATACACGTCAGCCATGATGAAGAAACTCCAGTGTTCTTGGCTTTAATCTGCCTTTGCAGTTTTATGGCTAACCTTTCATATGAATAAGTATTAATTATTTATACAGGGTTTCATTTTTCCCTTCCTTCCTTTATTTATTTTTTTAAATGGTACCCACTATTCTTCTGTTAGCATGCTTGTATCCACTGAGTCATAAAATAGAAAGAGCCTGGGCCCAAGGTCAATGTTCTTGTAATCATGGCCTTAATAGCGTTCTGTGACTGCTGAGATTTATCACAATCTCAGACTCATCGTCTTTAAAATTTCAACACTGTCTACATAATAAGATCTAAGATTATTAGTCTTCTTTTCAGGAAATTAAAATATTCTAAAAACATGAATCATATAAAGCACATGGTTTCTAGAAAAGTATAAGGGTGATCCTCAAATTCTAATTTAAAAGAGACTCAAGTATGGAGGCACACACTTGTGACCTCAGCTCTGTGGAAGTGGAGGCAGGAGGGTTGTGAGTTCAAAGGCTGCCTAGGCCACACAGTGGTTCTCTTTCTGAGAGAAGGGGGAAGAGAAAGTAGGAAAGAGGGTCAGGGAGGGGAAGAAGGGTGATTAAATGTTAATATAACTTCCTTGAAGGAGAGTGCTAGCTCATCAATTAGGGCTGTGTAGTTGAAACTGGGAAAAATGATATAATTCTATTATAATTTTAAAAAATTATTTTTAAAAGATTCTGACTCGAACCAGGACCTTTAAAGTCCTACATGCTTAGTGAAGAGAAAGCCCAGGGGAGAGAAAATAAAGCCATAACTATAATGTGTGTCTGATTCAGCCTCCTCAGAAACTCTGACTAAACCAGATACAGTGGCATACACTTGTAATCCACCCAGTCGGAGGCATGGGTGGGAGGATTACAAGTTCAAGGCCTTCCTGGGCTGTGTAGTAAGATCCGCACTCAAATAAAAGGCAGACAGGTAGACAGACAGATGCAAGGAAGGGAGGTAACATAATTACACTCACTGTAGTCCCAAAGCAGCACACCTCAGGAATCTGCAAATAAAGTCCTGCCGAGTGTAAGACGACAATATGACAGAATCTTGGAACACACAGGGGGAAAGTCTAGCAAAGGCAAGAGAAAACACACAGAATAAGCGGGAGGATTCAGCCTTCTCAGAGATTTTGTTGATACCACTGCTTGGTAATAACCTAAAGGAAACATGTCTTAAATTATTAAAGACACAGGAGATGGGTTGAAAAATGAGACAAAATGGGGCATGTGAAAATACACAACATACTTGGAAGAAGACTCAAATAAGTTTCAGAAGTGGAAAAAAAATGTGATCATTAAAATTAAAGTCTCACTGGTGAATTATACACAGCTAAATAGAGCAAACTGGAAGACAGCTCTAGAGAAATGCTCAGAATTATAGCAAAGATAAATGTATAGAAAATATAAGTGACAGGGTAAGAAGATATTGAGACTAATATGAGATGGCCCAACATACTCCTAACATGGTTGCCGAAACTAAAATTAGGGACTGGATACCACAGAACCCCAAAGACAACTGAAGCTAGAAAGGACCTTGCCCAAGAAGCAATTGCCATCAAGCCAAAAGCAAGTTTTTCCGTGACAAAACAGTAGCCAGATGACAATGATCTGTTTAGCAGATACCTGGTACCCAGTAAATGCTCAATAAACCTTGCAGCGACTCTCACCTGAGTGTTCTTTGTGAACTAAGCTGGCTGTATTTTCCCTAGGCAGCCCAGTATTTACATTTTGTTTCGCTTCATTGGTGATTTAGTGTTTATGTTGTTCAACATACTGATCTTAACTTAAGCTGCTTTTTAACCTTGAAACGGAAAACTGTAAGACAGAAGGTTTGAAATAAGAGCAGAAATATGAAGAGGGAAACACAAGACAGATGCACATAGTCCAGGAGAACTGGGAGTTTACATGTGTTTGCACACAGGTACTGCTAAAGGCAAGGAAGTTTGAATTTACATATTCTGTTATAAAACTGGGTTGCCATCTCATACTAGCCATTTTAAGTGTTCAAAAGAATCATAGTACCTACCAACCTGCTGGGCACAAAAGAATAACTTCACTCGTGGTGGAAATCGTGCTAAATGGTGCTGCTCTGTGGATAGACAGAGGAGGAAAATTGAAGTGGGCTGAATATACACAAGTCTCATTCTAACTGAGATTTCAAAATGGCCTCCAGTCACTGTGCTGATTTAAATTCCCATTGGTCACACACTGCTTCATTTTCTCTTCAGATTCACTGCTACATCTTCTTCCAATCCAGTGGGAATGAAAGGCCATATCTCACTTAATTCAATTTGCATTTTCCTGACAACTAGAAGTTGAGAATGTTTAATGTGTATAATGTGTTAGTATTTCACAACTCTTATCCTGCGGCTTTCTTGTTTATATCTTTTTTTTTCTACATTGCCATGTTGAAATAATTTCAAATGGAAAATGATTGTGATGCACTGAGAAATAAGACAAAAACAATTTCTACCCCTCCGTTTAAAAAAAAAAAATTGCCCTACAATGACATTAATTAAGTGAAAGAAAATATCCATATGCTTAAATTCTGAGATGTTATTGATAGTTAAGCCATGGGATTTGAATCAACTTATTTTTCTTTTAAAAATGATTTTAATGTTGCTATAATACCATTTTCTCATCTTCAAAGGTCAAAACAAATACAATTATACTTGAGCATTGGGAAATTGTCCTACAACTTCCTACTCTTTGTTTTCTCTGCCTTTCCCTTGGCTCCATGTAGACTGAGTGCTTATTTTTCTTTATCCCTGCTATTATTTTTATTTGACGTTATTCCCTTTTGGTAGAACACTGTGTACTTGACCTTAGAGAAAAAACCTCTGTATGTCTCTGTATATGAAAAGCAAGAGAGAGTAATGAGGGGGAAAAAAAAACACTTCAAGATTTGTATGTTTAATTAGACTGCGTGTTTGAATTACAGAAGAGTCCATGTTTTGTAACTCGTAACAGGAAGAAAGGAATTTGTGAACATTGCTTACTTGTGTTTGGAAAATGAAGTTGAAGTCCACTCTGGTGCCTGGATTAAGTAACCGACCCAGAAAAGAATGACAATCTTTAAAAGTAGAACTGTACTAGTGTTTTGCTTTGTTTTGTTTTTAGCCAGAAATTGTAGTATTGAAATTAAATAGAAATCTGGGCTGATGTGATTGATTACCAGGTAAAGGCACTTGTCACTAAGCCTGATGACCCGAGACCCACATAGTAGAAGGAGAAAACTGACTCTCCAAATATGTCCTTACACTTCCCTATAGGTGTCATGATATGTGCGTGTGCACAGGCACACTACACACACACACACACACACACACACACACACACACACACACACACACACATGCACACGCTCAAACACAATAAAACTTATGTAATTTAAAAATTAAATAGAAAGTCTAAAATCTTGGAAAAGAATGGACAGCAAACTTTTGCAAGATGCTTCACTGTAGTGCCAGCAGCCAGCACATTTGAACCTCCACTGGTAAAATGTAGTTAAGCTCCCTCATGCAGATCTGGTCCCCGTTCTGCATATTGTTGGCAAGTCTTCTTCCCATTGTCTCTTTCACTGCTGTGGGTCCTCTTATCCAAATCCCCTGCTACTCTGTGCTGAATGATGTTTCTCAACCCTGATACAAGTGTTCTTAGCAGCAGCTACAGAAAATGCAGACAGGAGTTTTACCTTGAACAAAACAGACAGCAGCTATCTTTACACCTTTTCAAGGAGATTGCAGGACCTAGCTGATGTTGAGGCCGGAAATCCTTAGCATCTTCATCAGCTGTGGACACACTGGCTATGTGCAGCTCTGAGATTTTCATAGCACAAGCCAGAATGGGCCTTTGTGTGCCCTCTGCCTTTCCCAGTTGCTTCCAACTGAGCACCTCTGCAAACGATTTGTTTTGAGCAGGTTGCTCTGTGTTTGTGGTTCTTGCCCTTGCCAAGGATGCTGACACTTTCCAGTCATCTCACAATCCAGGCTCTTTACGGTACCTCTACTCATTTGCCAAGTGGGTTTTTGTCACATTTTCTTTAATTGACATGATGTCAGTTCATATTAAGATAATTTTGACATGTGTTCAAGGATAAGAAATGAAAGCAGAAGTTTTAAAACAAGACTTTTTTTTTAAAAAAAAATTCGGATAAAAGTTTGCCCAGTAAAAGCTGGAGTGCTAACCAAATAAGATTTGCAACCTGAGTCTCCCGTCTCCAGGGGGCCCTGTACAATAACCTGCCAAGAAATGCTTGGCTTCTCAGGAGTGCTTGTCATGTGGGATGTCATATCTCTGTGGTCCTGGGGCCTCCCATGGTCCTTCCATCTGCTCAAGTTTGAGCTGAGGTGTGGATTTGGATCTGTTTCTAAGATTTGTGTAATGCGTGTCTCGAATGGCATCTGAGAGCATTTTTCTCTCCCTGTGTTCCCTGGGAATGCTCTTGCGCATTCTCAGAATGCTCTCCTGAGTGGAGCAAGCATGGGGATTGCGTGCTATGCCTTGAGTCTGTGAGGTCAAGGGCTTTAAACACCAACTGGGCGGCTGCATGGCAACATGGCTGCCTCTTCCCCTTGGGTGCTGGGTGTCTTCTGATCCTCAGGAACACCCTTTTAAGCATAAATAACTACACTGATCTATTGTATTCTAGACTGACATCCTGATGGCGATGGGTAGGAAATAAAAGAACAGAACACAATGGAGAGGCAGCAGGAGGAAAAAGAAGATAATGAGAGAAAACTAGGAGGGAGAGAGGGACGAGTTTCCATGGAAGAGGTGAAAACAGCAAAACAAACACCACCCAAATAACTCTGTGAAGCCCTGAGCCTCACGCTAGAGTTTGACTGCTGTGTTGTCTCATTGGGATACACCTGCCTTCGTTTGTTATTTATACAAATCAAGCCTATAGGTAGGATTTTAAAAAGAAATAATTCAGCCGGGCGGTGGTGACGCATGCCTTTAATCCCAGCACTCGGGAGGCAGAGCCAGGCAGATCTCTGTGAGTTCGAGGCCAGCCTGGACTACCAAGTGAGTCCCAGGAAAGGCGCAAAGCTACACAGAGAAACCCTGTCTCAGAAACACCCCCCCCCCCAAAAAAAAAGAAATAATTCAGCAATTGAAAATGATGCAAGTCCCCCAGCCCCAACTGGAACGATGCCCATTTAGAGAAGTGGATGGGCAGAGACGCACTGGAAGCAAGGCTCGTATTTCAGGCATCGTCACCTGACACCTTTGAGTTCTAATCTATATAAATTAAGTCACTAAGAACATTAATCCCATACTAATGCCCTACCAGAAAAATTAAACCGCCTATTTCACACAAATAATTGAGAGAGAGAGAGAGAGAGAGAGAGAGAAGAGAGAGAGAGAGAGAGAGAGAGAGATTGAGGGCTAGGGAGATGACTCGTAAGTAGTAAAATGTAAGCCATGCAAACCTGAGGACCTGAGTCTGGATCTCCAGCACACACACACACACACACACACACACACACACACACACACACACACACACAAAGAGGCTCAAGGGTGCAAGTCTGTAACTCCAGAATTGAGGAGATAGAGATAGGTGGATTCCTGGAGCCCCCTGACCAATGACTCTAGCTTAGCAGAGTCATTGGGCTCCAGGTTCAGTGAAAGATCCTGTCTCAGAAAAAATACAAGGTGTAGAACAGTGGTTCTCAACCTTCCTAATGCTGTGACCCTATAATACAGTTCCTCATGTTCCTTTAGTACAGTTCCTAAAATTATTTTCATTGCTACTTCACAACTACAGTTGTGCTACTGTTATGAATTGTAATGTAAATACATGTGCTTTCAATGGTCTTAGGTGACTCAAAGGGGTCTCGACCTGCAGGTTGAGAACCATTGGTGTAGGATGCTAAAGATATCCAATATTGAATTCTAGCTTTCACATAAACACATACATGCCTGTACATCTGCATGAAAAATGTGTGTGTTTGCATGCACACATACATACACCCTAAAATTCTCATTTGTAACATCAAATTTTAGTCCTAAAAACTAGCGTTTTAGTTTAACGTGTCCACCAAGGGTATGTCTATAATACATTAACCCAAAGCTTCTCTAAATAAGCTGGATTTTTTTCTGTTTTTTTTTTTTTTTTTTTAATTTTTTTTTTTTTTTTTTTTTTTTTTTATTTTTTTTTGTTTGTTTGTTTGTTTGGGGTTTTTTTTGTTGTTTTTTTGTTTTTGTGTTTGTTTTGAGTATTAGGGTTTCTCCGATGTGCTTGAGGTGTTCTCCATGTAGTTTTGGTGCCTGTCCTGGATCTCGCTCTGTAGACCAGGCTGACCTCAAACTTACAGAGATCTGTCTAGCTCTGCCTCCCAAGTGCTGGGATTAAAGGCATGCACCACCACCACCTGGCATAAACTGGAAATTTAATAGAGATTTATAACATTTTCCTTAATTGTTCTAGCATCAATAAAAACTTGGGAGTCGAAATTGAGATAAAAAGGAATAGCAGAGAAACAACCAGCTGACCCTACTCAGATCCAAAGCCACAAAATCTCCCCAAGCCCTTCTTTCTCTTTTCCTGCCCCTCTCTATCCGACTTCCCTAGTCCTCCAACATCTCTATGGCTAATTCCAGTCAGCATAGTGCTGACTCTGTCCTTTGATTCAAGGTTACACTTTATTGGCACAGCAGAGCAGCAGTGAGAAAAAATCTCCTGAAACAGAGATTAAATGAACAGTATCCATCCCAAACCCATTACAGAAACCCAGGAAGAGGGTCCAGCACTCTGTGGGTTTGATACGCCCTCCTGATGATTTGATGCATACTAAAGTTTGGTAAGCTCCAGCCAAAGCCTCTGGACATTGAAGGGCATAGGCAAGATGAACTGGCAGAAGACATTGTAACTTCATACTTCATATTCATTTCTAAACTTCTATTTGGTGTGTTTAAAATATATCATAGTTAACAAATCAATGTGGTATGTCAGAAGTGCCTGTTTATATTTTATTGGTAGGACCATGGGGAATACAAAGGTAGGGTACTGTTTTTCTAAATTTTAAAACTCTTACTCTACAAATCCAGCTGGACCATTAGCCACCAACATTGTCTATGTTTGCATTAATATATCTATTTCACTTGTTGCTTCTACAATGCTTTACAAATCACTTTCAGTACACCTTTCTCTTCTTACGGAGAGAATTCCCACATTCCTAACAAAATGGTAAGAAAGGGGCACTACACTGCATCCAGTCCTTGAGGAAAAAAGATTAAGAGTGGCATTTGAACTGCAGTAACACCATCTTTCTTTTCTCTCTCACTGCATTTATGTTCTAGTGTGCAGAAAAACGACTCAGACAGTAGAAAGGCGCCTTCTCTCCCAAGCCTCACCATATCCTTTTCTCTTTCTTATGGCTCATCTTAGACGGGGAGATCTCTGCAGGGTGGAGCCCTTGTTCTTTTTGGTAGCTTCATCCAAGTCCCCCAGTATACACCAGCTTGCATTAGCCTGGTGGGCCTCTTATGCCAGACATAAGTGGACAGAAAATGGTAGTTCACACTTATTCTAAATGGAAAAGTAAGACTAAAGCTGACTTTTGAGCATGACTGTTTGGGGATCTAGGAAGAAAAAAAGTAGGCAGAAATCCTTATTTTCTTCCTAATCCAACATTTTGCCTGAGGCATGTTGTTGATAACTCAAGACTTGAAACAAGCATGTAAGGACGGGGCCTTCCTGTGCACCTGTCCTAGTGATACCGTGGAGGAGCTAAAAGCACACACATAGGCTTCAATCGTTTCTCTGCATTTACTTCTGACGTGACCCTCACCAAGTCCCCTGTCCTCTCCTGGACTTCACTGTACACGGAGGATAGCTACCACTTTGTTGACTCACTATGGGAGCCAAAGCTCAGGACAATGTCTGGACTGTAGTAGATTCCCAACAAATATCACACTATGTTTTGCTAATGCTGAAGAGATTCCCCAAAAGGGTCCCATCCCAAGTCCCTCATCATGGAAACCCACCAACTTTTTTGATTTTTGTTTTGTTTTCCTCATAAGCTTGCATAATATACACAGTTTTGAAAATCAAAAGCAATGCTCCCCACTGGAGAGACTGGCCTCAACATTTGCTATTAGCTCCCTCTTCATGCCCTTATGTCTGTCTGTGTGAAGAGCTATTTCTGTTCTTGAGCTACCCATTGGCAGAGGTGCCTAATGGCGCATTAGTCTTTATCATCAGGAAAGAAAGGAAAATTATATGTCAAACTCCATGATGGAGCTATTTAGTTGAAAATTTGCTGACAGTAAAATGATACCACATCAAGGAAGGAAGAAAGAACTTCAAGCTTTCTATAAGTGCTCAAAAGAAATCAGTTTGCCTTAGAGGAGATTCTATAACACCCCATCATCAAATAAAAAGACCTTGGGGTAATGGTAATTTTCATGAACTCTTAAGAGAAGTTCAGAAAACATCATGAATGCCTTTTTGTTTCATTTTTTTTCCAAACTTACTCTTTTTTGAGTAGAAGAAACCCACCAAATGTATTTTGCATCCGTGATTAAGTAAGAGGAAGCCTGTAACACAAGTGTAAGGGTGGCTAGGCTAATGGGCAGAATTGCCTGCTGGGAATTTTCCCCTTGTTCATTTGGATTTGCTATGATCCTGTAAGTCCCATGCAGTATTTCATGTGAGTCTTTTCAATAATGTTATAAAATAGGTATGACTGTGGTTTTTTAAGTACTCCAAGCCACTTGGGCTTCGTGTAGAGGTTGGATATTAGGATTTCTTTTGTTACCTGCCCCCAAAGGAGCCATGATTGACTGCAGTGGACCAGAACCCCAGCCCCCTGCACTCAGGTTACTATTATTTTCTTTTACCAGTTACCCCTTGAGATCTCTTTGAGGACATGACACGGACCCCATGGACTCAAGTTCATGGACCAGTGTCATTTCCAACAGTGGTTTTGTAACTTTAAGGATACAGATGTCCTAAGACTGCTGTTCCCTTTCAGAAGAGTTTCCGTTTGGGATGTACAATTTTCAAGTTTGGAATTTGGCTTTTTTTGCTGCTGCCGTTCCTTGGCTTTTTTTGAGTCCACTGTCTTGCATGAATGCTGCCCACTCCCCATTGCACATGCAGACTTGCTGATTAACCCTGACCTGCTCCGGTCTTCTCCCTTGCCTCTTCCCAGGGGCCTTCTCCCTGGACAGTTAGCAAGCCAATACATTCCGTCTCCCAAATGTGTTTACTGTGAAACTAAATGGAATTTTTGGAATCGTGACGACAAGAGCGAAATGCTTCTTTGGTGTCTGCCATGGGGATGTTTACTCTGATGCCGGGCCTCAAGCTTGTGTACGTGGTCCAAGCATAACTGCTTGCTTCTTGCTTGACTGTGTGTTTGAGCTCTGTCTCGACCTCCAAGAGAAGTCTACACTGTACCTCACCCAAAGGGCATCAGAACACCCACACTGGTGTCTCGGTGTAACACTAGTCAAGGGAGTTCATTCCCTCCTCTTTCAACTTTGAAGTAGAGAATTAAAATAGCTGAAGTTGAAGAGGTTATTTTAAAGGGAGAGGCTGAGTCATAACTTCATGCTATCATGCAGTCCCTGACCCCACAGCACTCTGAGTACAGTCCACACGCCATTCTGCACTTGCCACGTTCCTCCTCAGTATACCCAAAGGGGCAGTCAGTTGGGTAACCATCATGGATATATCTCCTTAGCTCTGTTTACAGAGCTGCTGAAGATGGGCATTGAGCTTCAAAGATCGTTTTCTTTAAAGTATGAACTTCTTCATTAAGTGATAAACACTTTTTCGGTAGGTTTGACTTTGTAATTCCTCATGATACGGCTTATTTCATGATCAGATTCACGATTTAGCTCAAGAAGCCTTTGAAGGTTTTAAATAATTGCTCCAGCATGATTCATAATTTATTAGGAAAGCACAGATTGTTTTAAAATTTTTATACATCCTTAAATAATTACTATTGCTAGATCTCCGATTTTGTTTCATATCAAGGAATGTAGTTTTGTCTAGGAAATTTGACTCCACCGTAACTACTTATTGAGCTCTTCTGAAAGCGTGTTTCTCACAGATGGCCTTCAACTTGCCATGGGGATGCGTCTTAATAAACCTATCATTAATTGAAAAAGTCGTGAAGAACAAATGTTCTGGCACGCCTCATCTGAACAGGCTGCCTTAGCAACATAGCACACGGTGAGGTATTTCTTCTCCACCCTCCGGATCTTGGAGCTCATGGTAGCTGCAGCTCTCTGCTGCCACCTTACCTTGTTGGCCCTGAAAGAGATGAAGTTCTACCTAATGATTGTCTACACCAGTCTAGTATTTAATGTGGGTTCAGAAACAGGAGGTTGAGCAGAGTCAGACAAGCAAAGCAAGTTTCTAGGCAGCTTGGAACATTCCGGAGCTCAGAGAACACAGGCTCTGCATGAAATCCTTAGAAGAATTTTGGACAAGCACTTCGATCCACTCATCCTTGGAATTTTTACTCGTGGATGTTGATTGTGTGCTGAGCCTTCCAAGCATAATTCCATTTGCCACCCTACCAAGTAGACAAGGTTGTCCCATTGTAATAGGTCAGGGAAACCAAAGCTCAAAAAGCTCTGGAACTGGCAGAAGTCATCTTTTCGTCTTCATCGTACTCTTGTGAAATGATATGTGCTGTGTGTATATGGCACAACGGATCTAACCCAGAGCCTTGTGAACACTACACAGCCCTTTACCACTGAGCGCATACAAATTCCAATAGTTTTTATTTTAAGAAAATGAAGAAGGACACACAATAGTCAACCTATCTGTAATGACGAAATTGAGTTGGTGATGGTATCACCAACACCATGAGCCCAACATGTGACTCCAACTGCACTGGGCTACTACTACCTTTGTATGTTGATTGAGAAATGTTTCTTTGAGATCTGTGGTGTAGAAAACAATCCAGTGAAAGCTCTGGATTATAGACTCGTGAGGTAAGTTTCCTGACCTGTCTAATCCAGTGAAGAAGCTCGTAGTGGAATATAGTTCCCATGTATACAGACAGAAGCCTCTTGTTTTTGCATAAGGAACTTACATTGTTATACAAAATAGCCCTCACATCTACCCAGAAATGCACATTTCCATATTGGCATCAAATGTCATCTTTTGACAGTTATGCAAACTATGTTAGTTTTAATTGCACAACAAAACAAAGACACAGTAATGCCACCAATACTTTATTGCATTTATGTATCATGTACATGTGTGATAGTGGGTGAGGGGAGTGTGTGCAGAGGTCAGAGGACAACTTGTGGGGCTTCTTGTCTCCCTCTACCATGTGGGGCCCTAGGCTGTAATGCAGGTTATCAGATTTGGCAGCTAGCACCCTAACCCACTGAGCCATCTCCCTGACTCATCACCCCAAAATCTTACTGAGTGTAATACAGACTTTGTAGTGCTAGATAAAATCTGAAGCTGGAAAAGGAAAAATGCAAAAAAAAACAAAACCACTGATCCTCCTCTTCGTTCTTCATAGAAATTAAAAACGAGAGCTCTGGGACAGGGGAGAAGCCACAGTATCTGCTGCTATCATTAACTGTGAAAAGCAGATTCCTCTTTTCTGCCCTCATCCTAAGCCCTTTCAGATGAACTTTTCAGTCCTTTATTGAGTCTAGAAAACGGTATTTCAATCCTTATGTGATATGTATTTGGGACTCTTACTGCTCTTCCCACTTTTAGAAGAGATTTCTAGGTGAAATCTCTCACATGTAACAAGGCCATGAGAATGGACAACCGAAACAGATTTGATTATTAGCTCTTCCATGACTGTACAACTTATAGGTCACAATTAATTATGAAAGTGTTGATCACTGTTTTGCACTGTTACAGTTGAATGAGAAAATAAACAAATAAATAACTTATTTTCTTCTATCCAAAGCTCTCTTTAGCATTAACATTCTAGTCAAGATTGGGCAGCCCAGTTATCCAAGTTCATATGATATGAAAACTGTTCATTGTTTTGGACAATATTGATGAACTCCATAGCTTGACTAAGTGTCGGCAAGCTGAAATGGAGTATCTAAGAATAGAGGCCTACATACTGTTTAGATAAGCCTCAACAGTTTAATAGACTGAGCCTGAAAAGTCTGACAGATTAAGGTAGGAATTAACTTCATGATGCAAAGACTTGCCCAGACTTTGGATATAATGCCATTTAATGAGTGGGAATTTTTTCAGGGAAATAGAAGCATAGAATGATGACCAACCTTTAAAGATTGCCGGTATCGCCGGGCGGTGGTGGCGCACGCCTTTAATCCCAGCACTCGGGAGGCAGAGCCAGGCGGATCTCTGTGAGTTCGAGGCCAGCCTGGGCTACAGAGTGAGATCCAAGAAAGGCGCAAAGCTACACAGAGAAACCCTGTCTCGAAAAACCAAAAAAAAAAAAAAAAAAGATTGCTGGTATCAGCTTGAAGATTATTGAAATCAGGAGGGAACAGTGAGCCTCAGAGTTGGAAGAACTTGATTTCAGATCTAAAAATATTTTGTGTATTATAATGTTGAAATATATAATACTTCTTTAATTTAAATATGTATCTCTTCAAACAACATATACATGCAAAAGTTTATATCTTTAAAAATAAAACTACCCTAACTGTAAGAAATCATATTTAAATATAAAATATGTGCATCTATGCAAATATGTATATGTAAATTAAAATATATACACATACATGCCTATCTATACATATATGTGTGCATATATTTATGGAGTTATATAATTATATATCTTATAGCTAGTATGAATATTATGTACACACACTTATACACATATCTTTATATATAATAGGTATGTGTATATGTTTAAAAATAAATCAATTCTGGCTGTATTCAGTGAGAAAGGGCTATGTTCTCATCATGTAATCTTTGGTGTGTATTTATCCCAGCAGAGTCTGAAGAACACAAAGTCAGATTCCCTTAGCCACAGGCCTCTGATAGCTATAAGAATCCTAAGACCAAGTAAGATCAGGATCTACAGACCTATTTTTTGGACTCCATATAATTCCTAGCCAGAGACCGTAAAGGGAAAAATGCTAAGAAATTCAGAGGGAAAATGGAGAGGCCAAGAAACTCTCAAGCCAAAAAGGGTGTACGGTAGGAAAATAGGCCCACACTGAGTAAGAAACACATTTTATTCCCAGCACTGAAGAATGCTATCTTGTGAACATCAGAGTGTCCTAGACTCTGAGCATGAACTTCAGAAGAGATGCTCCTGTAACAAGAATCAGAAGCTAGGATGTGCAGCCTATGAACTCCTCCAACCTCTCAGACCTTGAGAAATCCCCACAAGGCTTGGCAGATAACTACAGCACTGATTCTCAACCTGTGGGTTGCAACCCACAGAGGGGTCACATATTTACATCAAGATTTATAACAGTAGCAAAATGACAGTTAGCAAGTAGCAACGAAAATCATTTTATGGTTGGGGGTCACCACAGCATGAAGAACTGTATTAAAGGGTCACAGCGTTAGGAAGGTTGAGGACCATTCTCTACAGAGTCACCGCATATTCCCAGTTCTCCCATTCTTACCATGATAGTAGCATTTAAGGTGAGTTAAAGATCAGGTACAATTCAATAGTAATATTTTATTTAGTAATATTTTATTTCAACATAAATATTGTAATGTCAGGAAAGTGATGGCTACTTGTTTTAAATATAGTTTTTATTTTTAAATGAAAAAGCACATGGTAATGCTACTCATTATTTACTTGTGAGCTCTCCAAAGCACCATGAAGAAATGGTCAAGATTCTGGTGAAAGGGGAGCAAAAAGCAACGGGAAGATGGAGTCTGGGCTGAGGTTGCACAGGGTGCCGCCCCTCTGAACCTCAGCGTTTTCCATAAAGGAATCCAAAGTTGCTTCCAAAAGACAGCAGCTCTACTGCACACTGAAGTCTCTTTTGCCTTTAAAAGTCAAGTCTCACTTCTGACTGACTTGCACTGCCTCAGGGTAGAGTTTGATCCAGGTTCTGTTCACTGTGGAGGAAGTCGCCGAGCCAGCCATATGTCCCCATGTAATAAAATGCTGTGAAGGAGAGGAAATATCGCAATTGCTCTTCCAAAGGCTCCTGGGAGCACCAAACTTGCAAAGACTCTATGAGGAAAATACAGGTTTCCGCCACACATACAAGTTCGTAAGAATTCTCAGGAGGAGGCTTGTGAACAAAAGGGAGAGAGATGATCTGACACTGGAAATGTTTCTTGTTTCTGGTCTCCTGCGTCAATGGATTTCTCTGTTTTATGGAGGCCTCCATTGTGTATAAAATGTCACTCGCTGGATAGTTGGTGTCTGGCATCTATTCTGTGTTTGTGAACATGGATAGACTCTATAATTACCTTCAAGAATTTGAAACCTAAAATAATTACTGGATCATACATATCTGTTAGCTCTTATAATTTGACTGACCAGATCTTTATGATTTAGACTTAGGGGACCATCTTGGGAAACCACCTTCACTAAGCTATGTGAAGACTAGGGTTTGAGTTGGTATAAAAATAAGGTATATCCATGAAGAGAAATCCATCTGTGAGGAACCACCAGGGATATGTGGAGAGATATCAAGAAAAGCATTCTCCTTACTTAAGTCATTAATTCCTTCTCCCCACTATTCAGAAAATAAAACAAGGAATCTTGTCCCCTTCTCTCATCCCACTCAATTTCCTGAGACTTTCCCTGCTATTTACCTTAATAACCCAAACCAGAATGAATTCCAAAAAGACAGACTGGCATATATCTGCTATGGTGGAGGTTCTGCTTTCCAGTTATGCCAGGTGATTCCTCAAGTGTCTACTTATTTGTCCTCACTAAAATCTGTGACACACTGAGGAGTTGTCACTGGGTCGTCTTCTCGCCTCAGTCTAATGGCACATTTATTATACCACAGCCCATTATGGGAACTGCATGTAAATAAAGACGATTATGTAACAGACTAAGGAATACGGTTAAGTAAACATAACCTTGATGTTAGATGGACGGCAGCCAACTTCTGACTGCACTTCACATTCTTTACTTCTTTTCCCACGCATAGTCTCATTGGATCCTTGCAGTGACCTTGAATTGCTTCCTATCCTTGTTCCTCTAGTTCACAGTGGAGGTGTCAGTCTCAAAGAAATTAGAGTGATTTTCCTCAGATCACAATTCTACATGGCAAAGGTATGTGCCGATCTACACCTTCTGACTCCAAACTCTCTCTCTTGTGTTTGTCTTTGTGCCTTCAGTCCCACGTGCAAATCATGACATTACATACACCGCCCAAACAACAAACCTTTTGCTTGTTTCTCAAAAGTTATTAGCAATTGCAGAGACCACCAATGTCTGGTAACTTTGGCAAAAAAAAGCAGATAAATTCCTTGCCAAGATGTGTCCTCTTCCAATGCCCAGTGGAACTCCTGAGTTTGACCTGAACAACTATGAAGCTTTCCACTTGTTTGGCTCTGTTTAGACCATGTGACTATTTGGGGGCAAGAAAATCTTCAGCAGAGTAAATACCCAGCCACCAGCGAAAGCCCACAATTAACATTTTATTCTGTATTCATTTGCTTTATTACACACCCATCTGTCCGTTCATCCTTCTTCCCAGACAACAATTCATACCACTTTTCTGAAATTGCAGCTCTCAGTCAACTTTACCCCTAAATAAGACGACACACATTTCAGGAGCTACCCAGCTCAATGTGAAATTAAAGGATGCATACAACAAATACACAAATATTAAGTGGGCCATTCAGCGGGTTTTGTCCAATGTGACCATCATCTCACTCAGACTATAGGTGTGGAGTCTCAGTCTGCTCTAGACTGCCCTCCCTTCTTAGACCATCATCCACCATTTTAAGATATCTCACCATCTCTTTTTTTCTCATTTGCTACACCTTCAGGTGAATGGAGACTTATCTTGCTTTTCCATGCGAGGATTTTCTGTGAAGATAATGTTTCTAAGATATGTTCATGTTGTTTTGAGCACAAGGAGTTAGCTATTTTTAATTGTCGGGTATAATGATATCTTTTAGGAATATACTAATTTCTTTAACCATTTTCCTGTTGGTAGAAAATTAGGCCATTTCCAGTTTGGGGGTCTTCCAAATAAATCCTACAAGTACTTTTGTATGGATCTATCTGTGAATGTTTTTACCGGTCTTGGGCAAATACTTAGGAACTGCCATGTCCTAGGATAAATGTTTATTTAGTTTTAAAAGAAATTGTGGGGGAGTTTTCTCCAAAGTACTTGAGCCATTCTAACTCCCACCAACAATAGACCAGAGTTTCTGTTGCCTTGCTGTTTCTCACCAACTTTGGAGTTATCAGAACGTGGTTTTTTTTTTTGTTTTTGTTTTTGTTTTTTTTAATTTTAGTCATCCCAGCAGATTTTTCACCATATTACTTTTATTTATAAGGCAAGGATCTTCAGCAGTTGAGAGTTTCCATTTTCAAAAGATGCCTTGAGTGGTGTCTGCTTTCAAGTCTTCCTGGGACTGGAACACTCAAGTCTTCTTCAGTGAACTTGTGAGTCAAATGAAAGCAGGTTTATAATTTAGTGTCTATTTTAGATGGTTCTGGGCTTCACTTGAGTTCCAAAATTTGAGTTCTTGATATTTTGTTGCAACTAAATATTAGGGACTTTTTTTTTTTATAGCATCCAGGCTTTCAGATTAATCACAATCATCAGTTTGGTTCTTGACTTAAACTCAGTAAAAGAAAAAAAAATCACAATATATCCATTAACTCCTAAACTTCCTTTGGATGAATTAAGTAAGCATCACCAAGGGGTGCCTTTCCTGACCTAAACTTTGATAGGAAGTGAGTCATTTGGAGTAAGCACAGTAAGATTTGAAAAGTTGTCACCAAGGTAAATTGCTTCCAGCTCATGCAGAGGCCACGGTTTTTAGTTTAATGTCAACGCTTCTTTAGGTCTTGTAATTTATCCTTAATAATTTTTAAGGATATTAACAGGTTTTTTTGAGTTTTTAATTGTTTTGTTGGGATATTTTTATTTTTATTTATTTATATTCAACTTCTATTTGTTATGAAAAATAACCTGAGTGTATTCCATGCTTCTCATGAAATGAGATGTCCTGGTGCTTGCCTGTCAGGGAGGCAGAAGCAGAAGGGTAAGGAGTTCAAAACCAGCTTTAGCTACAGAGAGTCTGAGGCAAGCCTGGGCTACATAAGATCCTGTTTAGTTGTTGAAGCAGTATTTAATTTGCTATTTGTAACACTAGTCACATTCTAACAACTGGACAATGTGACTTTTTGTGCACTTTCAGGAGGAGCAATACGCTTAAGGGCTCTGAAATGGAAGGAATAAATCGCTCATGTGCAGAGGCTAATGCACTCTGCTCTGGGCAGTGCAAAACACAAACACAAGCGAAGCCTTAGCTTTTCAAACTCTGCTCTTTAGGACGCTCCCTTCTTCTCTATGCTTCAGTTTGTGAGTTATGAAAGGATAATATGTGAGAATTTGTAGACTTTTTATCCAGGAAATTCATAGTGCAGCTTTAGCATCGGTTAATTTTAACAGGCATATTGTTTTTCTGCCACGCTTGCTCAGCCTCTTCCCATAATATTTGTGAGGGGCACAAAGACGCCAGTTCCTAGAAAGCCTCCATGAGTTTGAGACACTGGCAGGTGACCCCCTTGGAAACAATTTGAATTAAACATCTCAGTCTCTGTTCTGACCTGCCTTTCCCAAGAGCATAATGCATTGCTTTTCTTTTTTCTTTTTTTGGTTTTTCGAGGCAGGGTTTCTCTGTGTAGCTTTGTGCCTTTTCCTGGAGCTCACTTGGTAGCCCAGGCTGGCCTCGAACTCACAAGGATCCACCTGCCTCTGCCTCCTGAGTGCTCCGGGGCGGCACCGCCGCCGCCGCCGCCGCCGCCGCCGCTGCCGCCGCCCCCCCCCCCCCCCCCCCCCACTACTACTACTACCCGGCGCATTGCTTTTCTTTCTAGTTGCAAAATAATTAAATATGCTGGCTCAAAGGATATGTAATATAGTAGTGTTTCGGGAACTAAGCCCCCTAGGCATATATTTTTCTCCTTTAAATATAAGAAGACCCTACGGCTTGGAATGACACTGTGTTAACCAGTTGTCTCACTCATAAAATGTGCAGAACATGTGACAGATTTCCTCTAAGGTTTGTTTCTTTTCCTCATTTCCTTTCATCTGCCTATGAGGCACCAGGACCGATGTCATAAATAGATGAAAATAGGGAACTGTGATTGAGACGGTTAAACAGCACAAAAAAGATCCCTTTGCCTTTGAATGTTTTCCTTCTGGGTTACGTTTGGAATATGACGTTGCCTCAGATTTTTCTCTGCAAAGCAGTGTGTTAACAGATAACACACCAGAATCACAGGATTTTTTTTTTCTTTTATTTGAGAAACTGTTAATTGCAGTATTCCTTCAGAGTCTAGCAGCACCATTAAGAAATGGGACACAGTCAGAGAAATTTCTAAAGACTAAGGGTGATATAAAAGTGTGTGTGTGTGTGTGTGTGTGTGTGTGTGTGTGTGTGTGTGTGTGTGTGTGTGTGTATTTGGAGGTAATGGAGTCATGTGGGGTGGGGGAAACTTCTGGCAATTTGAAGGTGGAAGATGCCTGAGGTTTTCATGGGACATTTCTCCTGCTCCAGACACAGTCTAAGGCTGGCTCCACGTGAGGCAAATGACATGGAAGTAAGATAGTGTTTTAACTTCCAGATAAAGCCAAATTCTGCACAGCAGTTCTGGGATACACTTTGTTCTATTTGACCCCGAAAGACCCAGGATAACTGTGCAGGCGTCACGGTATGGAGGCTGAGAATTTTGCATTTTTCTGAGTTATATAAGCCATATGGTTAGATAAACTCTTGTTCATCAACGAAATAAGGATTGAAAATGAAAACTAATTTTCACTGTCAAGTTCTTGGTACATAGGTTTTGTTTGCTTGTTTGTTTTTTTTTTAAACTGTAATTCCAGAACTTAAAAACAAAGTGAACATTTTAAAAAAAAAATCTGATCAAATACCCCCAAAATTTGCTACTGGCCCACTTTATAATGAAAATAAATCTAAATGCTGCAGTGTTTAATCAGATTTCATTCCATTTTAAATGAGTGGAGACAGAAATCAAGAGAACTCATTAGGATATTTAACAGAACTCACCTTCAGACTTTCTTTAACCTCAAATCAATCTGTAAACTTATCCCTTTCATTTACATCACTCAATATATGCAATTCTTGTTGTGGGTGAAGTAGTATCATTTTATCGACAAATGAATCCTCTCCTTCAAAAACCCAAAACTCCATGTTCTATCATATTTACATATTAATTTAAAAAGAAAACCTCCAGGACTTTAGGTTATAATTTCAAACATAAATTCAGCATTTGTGCAGAAGTAGATTGCCCAGCATAGCTATTATAACTTTATTACTTTTCTCTTTTATCATAAAATATTTATTTTATCATTAAAAACATTTGGGTTTTCATAAATTAGGCATGGCAAACAATAAAAGAATATATCTTAGATTAAGACAAAAAAAAACCTGTATAAAAATAATTTGAAAACTGGCTCTCTAATCATATTAGGCTGGGGCCCTGATATTAGAGATGTCTTCTAAACGTTAATTGAATGGACCGTGTTAGTCTGTCTAGAAGCAGGGGTTTTCGATCTCTTTGTAGCTAGGAGATTATTACGCTTTAAGTGTATTTTGGAAATTTCTTCCTACGGCTAAATTGAAAATGTCTGATATTCTCAATTACTTCAAGCGTTTATGATTCTAAGCTCCCAGCAGAAGCCGCTGCCAAGGCGAGGAGGGTGAGAGCAGTTACTCAGAAGGACACTTATGTAAGAACCATCAGGGTGGTTGCCGGCTTGAAAGCAGGAAACTCTGCATTTCAGACTCTAGGTTAGAGGAATCTTTATTGAGCCTGGCCTCCTCTCAGATGAGCTGAGACAAATGGCTGATGACTGAATCCTGAGACTGTCCACAGCTTTGCTCTTTCATTCTTGCTGCAGCCCGGAAGATGGCGAGATCCATCCCGAAATCTGCCGGCTTTACATCCAGCTGCAATGTTGCCTAGAGATGTACACAACGGAGATGCTGAAATCCATTTGTCTGCTGGGGTCTCTTCAGTTTCATCGGAAAGGTACACACACGCAATAGGATGCCAGAAGCGCAGAGAAGTAGAGAACAAAACGGGCCTTTCACCTAGTGTCCATGCACAGGCCCAGGCACACAAGCAGAAGGAATTTAAATGCTCGAAAACTGCAGGATACATGAATTAATAAAAAGCCCACATCACTGCCGTCTAAATGCATCAGGACTGAAACCATGTGCAGAGGAACTGTCCTTAAATGTATTATTTCACTGCTTGTGAATGTGACTTTCATTAGAATCCGCAAAGGCTGCAAAGACATACAAAGGTCTTAGTAGGTTAGTAAATGTTCTTCAAGAGCCTTGCTTCTCTAAATGAAATGTTGCAAAGAGGTAAATTGCTTATTGTGTCCCACTGACTTAAAAAACAGAAAAGAAAACTCAACAAATTGTATGGAGGCATAAGCAATAGTAAACTCATTCCCTGCCTTAAAGTATACAAGGAATGTAGTGACTTCAGCAACGGAAGTAGCTGGTAGCTGTGGCTTCAGCAAGGTCTGATGATATTATGATCCCCGTTCTAAGTGAGGCTCTGTCATTGAGATGTCAACTTTCCTCTCAAACTGCCCTTCACCCACATTAGGAAACTGACTACCACGGCCCTGGCCATTGGCTGTATATATCATTTGACTCATAAAGAAGGGGAAACTTCTCCCAATTATAAAACAAAAGATCCAGGCTTCATTCTAACTGAAACAACTTCTTTCTTGAGTCATGGAGGGCTCTGATTGTCTTACGCAGTTAAGGTCTGTCCATGAAGCTAGGAGTGGACTCCGCTCCATCCAACCAGTGCTATACCTAACATGATCGGCAGAGGTAGGGATGGAAGACTCCTCAGATCCCATTAACCACGTAGTTGACTTACAGTTTCTTTTTAGTTCATCAAAGAACTCCTTGGAAACCTCCTGAGCATGAACTTTCTGTGCTTTAGGCCAGAAAAAAAAAATGGGAGCTGGAGATACATAGAATGTAATGGGGGCCTGTGGTTTAAATTTAAAGATAAGCAAGTTCAGTAAGCTGCTGGGGGGAGGAGAGGCTTTGGACGACAAGCAGTTAAAGACTTGAAATCAAATGAGTATTGTCACTTGGTGACAACAAAATGATGTGATAATATAGCAGTAAACATCAAATTTTGCATATGCATATATGTGTATGCGTACACATATCTTCCAGAGCTAAAAGCAGGAGTTTTGCTACCTTGTCCCAAAGACAGGATAATAGTCTCTCAATACATGAGTATTATTTCTTTTCCTTCATCTTCCTAAAGGCTGATCCTTCAAGGATTACCATCTTCATGGCTGTGGTTAATAAGAGAAAGTAGGTTTAGAACGATCATCCTCATGACATTCCTGATCCCTTATCTAAAAAGTGAGTGTTCGGATACATGGCAATCAAACAGGAGACACCCTCACATACACACATGCAGGGCAACGCATTCTTTGCATTATTTGGGTAGGTTGGTGTCTTAGCCTCTGTCCTATTGATATGAAGAGACACCATGACAAAGGCAGCTCTTTTAAAGGAAGTATTTAACCTGGAGCTTGTTTACAGTTTTAGAGGTCTAGTCCATTATCATGGTGGAGAGCATGACCGCAGGCATGGCAGGCGTGGTGCCGGAGAAGTAGTTGAGACTGCGGCCGACTCTGTCTTACCAGGCCTTCTCATGGAGATGTGGATGGAGAAGTGAGGATAGACCTGAGGCCATGAGGTAGAGACTGGAGTAAAGATGCCTACAAATTCCAGATGCAGTGGGAGAAGTCACAGGAAAACTATCAAGAGGCAATTCTTCTTTCCCAGGACTGATACATATACGTAGCATTTTACATATAATTAAATATATGTGTCCCATATCAGCAGAAAGGGACCGTTTCTACATCTAACTCTGAGAGTTCAGATGACAGATGACTTTTCCAAGACATTATGTTGTTTATCCAAACAGTGGTACCTCTATTGTACCTTCAGTCTAAGAATGATCTAGACAGAGAACATCCACCAAGAATCTCTTTTTTTAATATTTTGAAAAATAATCTACTGATTTGTATTTTATGTGCTTTGGTGTTTTGCCTCTATGCATGTCTGTGTGAGGTGCTGTATACCCTGGAATTGGAATTTCAGGCAGTCCTGAGCTCCCACGTGGGTGCTGGAAATTGAACTCAGGTCCTCCAGGAAGAGCAGCCAGTGCTCTTAACTGCTGAGCCATCTCTCCAACCTCCCCATAAGCATCTTTATCCCCACCTCATTGCCCTCCTCCACTTAACTCCTCCTCCTTTCCAGTACTGGGTGTTGAACCCAGGGCTTTTGCATACTATGCAAATGCTCTGCCACTGAGTTTACATTCCCGGGCCCCACTAATATGGTACCTTAACTTATAGCCTCTCCTCTCCACCCTACCTTCATCTCTTTCAGAAGTCAGGTAGTCCCCAGAGGCTCCCGAGGTTTGTAATACTCATGCTGACTTCCTGCTTCGAACCTCTACCAGATTTGTTTCTTTTAATGTTATAAGAAAAGCTGATGTTTTACTAATGTTTAGGAGAGCACCTCTCTTTTCCCTCTGGGTAGATGCCCATGGTTGACCACTGCTCTCCTCTTCAGCTTTTCATTTCCACCAAGGAAAGGAAGCAGCATTGTAATTGAGCTTCAAAACAGCTTTATATCAACGCCTCCCTGTCAATGTTGGGCTGGGATTAAATACTGAAACTGAACTGCTTCATAGACATCTGAACACGTAGTTTGTTCTTATGTCTGTGCACCTCCTCAGCTCTACTAGAAGCTCATATGCTATTTTACATCTCACTTAGTTTTCCTATTGTATTGTGTAGTCAGAGCACACATTTACTTTTTAGAGAGAAAGGGCATACAAGGTCACTTCAGGAATTGAGAATACGGCTTTTTTTTTTTTTCTGGGAAAGTATGTCCCAAATAATTTTAGCACTCCCACAGTGAGCTTGTATTTAATAATGAAGATTGTCCTCTTCCAATTAATCAAATTCTGTATCCTTGGTCACAACAGCATTTTAAATGATTTTCTTGCATATTCTTTGCTCTGTGTATAGAAATTTTTGCTATCTCATATGTCTGATTGGCACAAGGCATTTGGAAATGTTATATGCTTTGCAAGATCATGTTTTTGCCAAAGAAATGAAGAAAAATATTCCTAAAATGATTTTCCTTTTTCATAGCCAACAAAATTAAAGTAAATTACAGCTATGTGAGGTAAAAAAAACCTACATTTAATAAACATTATTGGGTTATATCAGGTAGAGTGTAGCTCTGAAAAGCTGTGTTTCTATAGGATGATGACAGATGGGAATAATTTTAGTCATTTTGTAGTTTGATATTCTAACACTTTTAAGTTGTAAATTGGAGTACTGCTTCCTATAATCTCATTTCTGTGTTTATAGTGAAAAATATTTGTTCTCATCTCTTCACACCTAGTTAGGTAAGAAATCTGTTCCCATTACTGCTTGCATGCATTATGTTGACCGCTAATGCCTGCTTCCTGCCATGGGATGAAGTGAGCTCACAGATTTCATTCATTCGGCTGGGCTGGCAGAAAATGGAGGTGGGCTGCTAAGGGAACTGGAAAATCCTGCTTTTTCGACCACTCTTTTCTTCTCACGTTCTCTTCCCCACTCAGTCAGTTACGAGACCTTGCCCATCCTAAAAAAAAAAAAAAAAAAAAAAGCTCCTTTTTAAGTGAATTTGCCTTTTCCACCCTTTTCCTTGTCTCATGTTGCTCTCATGTTGCCCTCCCTGGCTCTACTTACCTCTCAGCCACAGCTTACAGAAAAAGTGCCCCCCCCCAGTCATTTGAGGGCAAGAGACACACCCCAACCCCATCTTTCTGGGATAAGATGGATTCTTCCACTGAAATGTACTGCCATGGTAAATTCAGATTTAAAAATGTGTAGAGATGTGATCACCAAAAGGAAAAAGAGGGAAATGTTAAAAATTGACAAATATTCCTACAAAAGTGGATTGGGAGCCTGGGAATTGATAACTCAAGATGTACTGATGGGAATTCATGGTCCAGGTGCAGTGAAATACTGGATGAACCCAAGACAAAAATGGGTTACAGGCAGGAGAGAGCCCCGTCTATTCAGAATCATGCTGAGTAATGTAAAGGAAATGATCCACACAAATGAAAGAAACAAGAAAAAAAAGACAAAAATAGAATTTAGCCACAAGTAAGTACTTTATTTTCCAGTGTGAGAAGGAGCAATTGATACTAAAATAGAACAGCGAGTTAGAAGAAATGAAGCAAAATAAACCCTAAAATAGAAACTATGATTGAAACTCGAAGAGAAAACATGAATTCATTCTTTAAGCAAATGCTCATTGTTCATCCATCATATGTGAGGTAGCCCTCTGGGTGCTGGAAGGCTTCAGTGACAGGACTGCAATGGCCCTGTGCTCAAGGAGTATGTGGTCTAGAGGGAGGAAAGGGGAGACAAGATGAGGTCAGAGGAAGAAAGGGGAAGGGAGGGAGGGAGGGAGGGGGAGGGAGGGTAAGGGAGGGAGGGAGGGAGGGAGGGAGGGAGAAAAAAGGAAGGGAGGAATGAGGCAAAGCATAGACAATCAAATTTTCCAAAGCTCCCAAATAGCAGATAATTGAAATTGAATAGACAATGCAACAGACTTAGATGGAATGGCTACTTCAGAGGGGGGTAATCAAAGTCCTCTGCGGACATATCCTTGAATCTGACCTGAATAGCAGAAAAGAAACAATTTCACC
The DNA here is from genome assembly GCF_004664715.2 of Peromyscus leucopus. Classification (NCBI taxonomy): domain Eukaryota; kingdom Metazoa; phylum Chordata; class Mammalia; order Rodentia; family Cricetidae; genus Peromyscus; species Peromyscus leucopus. The sequence goes on from NC_051072.1 coordinate 43,640,929, forward strand.
ACAAACACAAAAGACCTTCCACCAAGAAGCTTGTCCTTCCTAAAGAACATACACATAGCCAGATTCTATAATCCTAAGGGTGACCTAAAAACATCTATTAACTCTATCTCTGTGTCTGTCTACACCATAGGGCTGGACTTTATGTAATAAGATGCTGTACAGCTTGACCCTGACGCCCGTTATGGAAGAGTTGCAATTTAGTTAGTTTCATGGGAAATGCATCTTGCACACTGCTCTGCCCTGTTACATGCTCCAGGTAGAGCAAAGCCTCACTCACACAACATGTGTCTTCAATTATTTTCCCTCCCATGTTCTAAGGGAACCTGGTCCTTCTGCTTTCTCAGACAGCTACATGGGGCCCAGCATGAGAGCTGCGACTCCAGGGTCACTACTGGCCCTGTAGTGCTACAGGAAGACAGAAAAGGATAGTGAACATTGAAGTGGGCGAGTTAGTGCCTCATCACTTCTGGGCTGGAAATTATTTCCACATTCTATGGCAATAGAGGAGCCCCGTGTATAGTATACTCATTATCCTCTACCACATGCTTTGTGGTACAATGAATATCTTCTTATCATGTAGAAAAGCCTTGAAACTATTTTTATCATAAATAAACAACTTATGGAATTAGTAGGAATGATTTCCATCTAAAGCACATACTTTCTAAAGCGTGAGAGGGTGCAGGTAGGTTACTTAACATAGACCCTGCGCTTCTTTGATTTTTTGCACAGTGCAGAGTCAGAAAAGCTGAGCCACATGAGTGTGAGAGTCGCCCTAAGTAGGCAGCTGTGTATGTGATGTACGCCTTGTCCATCCTGCTCTTCTCAGTCAGTCAGTACAAAAGCTGACCTGAGAGTCTCTTCTATGAGGACTGTCCCAACAGATGATGTGTCAGGAGCACATAGGACGTAGGAAACTTGCCCCCTGCCATCAAAGAAATGACAGGGGCAGTGATGCAGAATGAGCTTAGGGAAGAATGACTTGTTTTGATTCCTGCACAGAAGTACCTACATGGATAACATGGACTTGACGGACCATGGAGGCCCAACTAAGGCCCTACAAGGAGACCCTGTCAGTGACTGAATCTCCCATTGTCACTGGGTGACTGAAGAAAGGGGAAAAACAAGAATGGAAGACAAAGGGGAAGGAAGGGGAGAATATATGAAAAATACAAGTAGGGACAAAGGACTGTAATGCTAAGAGAAGAGAAGAGCTCTCTAGAGGCGGGTGCGACCAAAGGATCCCCACCCAGCCTTTTAGCCAATGCCTGGGACTTGTGAGGTTGGAGGCCTCTGTGGCTCTCCTGAGATGCTTCATACCTGGTGTGGCTTCTTCCTCCTGAGAGACTTACCACTTGTATAAGGAGTGTGAGAATATCCAGCCTTCCTTTCCATGGTTGGTTTCCCTTGACTTTCCCTCAAACATGCCTCTTATATTATCCATAAACAGGCTAAAAATACATATGAATCCCCAAGGAGCCGAAAGCAAAGGCTTTGCACAACCCGCAGGGACGTGGCCAAAACTTCAGTGGCCTAGTTGCCAACAGTGATCTTAGCACGATTTCAAGGTACTCTGCAGGCTCTCATCCTCATCTCTATCCCCCTCCCCCAAGCAAATATTTGTTCACTGAGGCCTGAAATTGATTTTCAGGGGACAGAACTTTTCATTTCATAATAGGAAATGATTTTGGATGCACAGTCACTCTCTTAGGCAAAGCAAAATACGGCTTTAAAGTCACCATTTGGAAGCCTGCTGATCCCTTTCCCAAGAGCAAGGCAGGGTGCCCAAGCTGGTATTAGACAAGAGTCCATTCCAAGGACAGACAAGGCAGAGGAGGGAAGCTGGGAGCAAAGACCTCAAACTGATTACTGATACGGTGTGTAGGGCACCATCTTTTCTGCCAAGTCTTCCATGTAGCTCAAAAGAACATCTACAAAGTGACCCCGATAACTTCTCCAGTCTCACAGACCACCAGCAATATCCCATACTTGCCCCTGCACCTAACGCTGGCACACACAAAGTATCTTGAACAACTTTGTAGAATCCCAAGAGATCTGTCGTTTTTCTGGGTATCCTCCTGCCCGGGATAATATGGACCATTCTACCCAGCTCCACACCTGTCCCTTCCCCCTGGGCCATCTCTGAACTTTATTGGGGGGTCATAATTTAGATATGATTTCCTGAAGAAAGCTGCTCCTGAAACACTAAGTCTGAGCTGGTCCCTGTCTCTCAAGCATTCCCATGGTGCTGATGATCACACCTTACATAAGATTGTCATTTGTTACATGGTTTCCTGTCTGTTGTCCTCCGTAGACTTTGAAGGTCTTGAGTGTATCCCCATCATCTAATGCAGTGCCTGGAGCAAAGATTCCAGTAATGATTATTGGATACGTAGATTATTGGATTGTTTGCATTCTCCAGCCTATGTCAGCAGAAAGGGAATGTAACTAAAGAGGAAAACTTAACAGAAATGTTGACCTAAACTTATGGATATTCCCCTCTCTAGTTAAGAAAATATTTTTTTCATCAAAATAACAGAAAAGCATATTAGGAAAAGAATAAATCTGTATTAGTTTGTTGGGGTGGAGTAATTGCTTTATGAAATAATGTCATATCTCAATTGATGAGAACAGTAAGTGTATTCATTTATGGCATAGTCCAATGATGTCAGAGTTAGGGTGGAACATTCATCCAGCTTTCAGAAGGCGTAGGAGAGTCTATAGGAGGACGTTTAGAAAGGGTCTGAAAGAGTCCCTTGTTCCTAACTCTGTCACATGGCCCTTTCCAACTGTAAGGAAAAGAAGAAAGTAGAGGCTGGAAAACTCAGAACATCTGTAACTCTGAAAAACAAACAAGGAGTACCTAAGCAAACCAGAAAGTTTAGAGAATTTCTCCAAACAGACAAGCACTTGGGTGGGATTGAACTTGGTGAAATTTAGGAATAAGTGAACTGAGGAAACTGGGCAGAGAAGAAACTCAGGAAGAAACAAACAAACAAAATTCACATGGTAGAGAAATTCTAAAAAAAAAAGGAAATCAAATCCAGAAATACTTCAAACCCAGTCAAGAAACACAAACCACTGGAAGGGTGTCTAAAACTGTTGGAGTTAGCATTTGAAACTGCACTTAGAAAGTTGGGCTACCGCTGACTCCCAGCAGAAGCTACCAGTGTTGGTCTTGGGGACCAAACAGTATTCTGTGTAAAATAATGCTGGGCCTGCACAAGGACAAGCAATGACCAAAAATAGAAAGTGAATTCAGAATTATAGTCAGCACCAAGTTAAACTTCTTAGCATTTCTCGCTACAGCAGGAATTCCACCCTAGAAACGTGTGGCAGGAAATGCGTCACAGGAAACAAGCCTGACAGGGAGTCCAGGACAAATGGCCTTGGGATGGGAACGTCTCGCACCCATGAGAAGAGTTTCAAACACATGTTGTCCAGCCACACACCCTGCCCCTTCTTCACAATGACCAGGACACTGTTGGTAGAAGAATAGACAGAGATGCTCAAAGACATCTGAACAGACATCCAGGAATGACCAGATTTTCAAAGAAAAAAAAAAATCAACACTGCTAAAGGAAGACACCAAATGTATTGGAAGAAGAGCTATTAAGATGATGAAAAGTTTAAAATGTGTGTGATCATTATATGCAAAGGAAAGAATCATTATATTCATGAGTCCGCCATATTCATAAAACAGTAATTATCTATACCAAGTTGGAACAGTGTGAGGCAGGCTCTCTTACTGAACCTGGACCTTGAAGCACTGTCCCTAGAGATGTAGAAGGTAACTGTCCTACCTACCTATGACCTTGAAGTACCTGCCCCTGGGGCATGGTTTGGGGCTACCCTTAAGACTTGAGATGAACATGCATTTCTCTCTTCTCTCCCTTGTGGTCTTGGATGCTGAGACAGGCCAGGCAAAAGAACAGTGCGGGACTGTAACTTCGCAGCCATGCCTGCCAATTGCCCGGGTGCTGGGGATTTGAACTCAGGTCTTTGCGTTACGCAGCACAGTCTCTTTCCCACTGAGCCACCTTCCATCCATAATATCCTAGTTCATCAGGGAATATATACTAAAGTATTTAGGACCCTGTGAAGTAAGGCCTGCAACTCATATTTAAATGGTTCATCACAAAAATATATGTAAAAATTCATATGTCATTTTAGATATCAACTTATATGACTTATATGCATTTTTTCAAAATAAAGGGTGAATCCTAATCAAGTGCCAGGAAGAGTTAACATGAAGGAGTTCACACAGAGAGACATATTTAGAAGGCATTTTCAGATTCAAAAGTTGAAAGATTATACCCTAAAACTTTTCAGAGATCCATAAATAGACGACATACAAAAGCATCTCTGGATATAAATAGAAGATGAGAGAACAATGCCATCCAGCATCTCGGAGAAACTTAGTTTGAGCATGAATTTCTGTGCGTAGCCAATAGAATGTAGGTGCGAGCACAGTGGAAGAGGCGGGAGAATATGTATTTTGAGGTGCATAAAGGCTATTTTTCCACAGGTCCCCTCTGAAATTTTCAGGCAAAAGTACACTCCATACATGCCTTCCTGGTACCTAGCCTTCAAAGTTTAAAAAGCAGAGGTCTTTTCCTGGGAGTCCCCCTCGGCCCTCTCCCAAATCACCCAGCTCAAGTTCAAGTCCACAGATGAATTCTGCCCAGAGGTGGGTGGTGAATGGACACTTGGACCAGGAGACAAATGCAAATGGGTTTTTAGAGCCCATTGCCCTCTGACTGTGAAATGATGACTTACTAAATCATGTTCTTAACTGATTCCCACCCAACAGCGTACCCTAAGACTGTAAAGACCATTCTTCAGGCAAGCTTACATCCCCAAGGATCAATGTGCACAAAGCACACTGCCAAGGACCAGCACTTTCCACCAGACAACTTGTATTCATGCTCTGGCTGAGTTCTCCAAGTTTCTGCTGTGCTTTGAGGAAGGGGTCACAGGTCCCGCTTCAGGGTGTGCGCCTTTCTCCTTGTGTTTTTAACTTAGGAGACAGAGGAAGACAGGCAGAGTTGTTACCAGTTCCTACAGAAAAGATAGATTTTCTCCATGAGCAGCCATGCTCTTCACAGGTTTGAGGGTGTCGTTGTTGTTTTAAAGGATTGGTAAGACTGAGCAAAAAGGCAAGAAGTGAAGCTTCTATATCATACATGCTCAATGATAGCCAACAATTTCAATTTCTCTAGAATTACATCTGTGTACTAAAAGTAAAATTAAGTTAAAAAGTATAAAACACTAGAGATACCTTATCTCCAAGCAGCCTAATGTTGGACAGCAGCTTTGCCGTTATTGGTATAGCTTTTAATATTATTGTCTAACGGTGGCTCGTACCTGTAGGCTTAGCACTCAGCAAACTGAGGTCCAAGGATTGCCATGAGTTTGAGGCCAGCCTGGGCTACATAGTGTCAGTACATGCAAGGCTATCCAAGAAGACCTTGTCGAAAGGAGATCACAGGGCTGCATCATAGGGCTGGGTTTGCTTCCCATAGGCTGCTGTGTTAAAGGACACTGGAGAGGCAAGCAATTGAAAGGCTAGTCTGCCCTCTGCTGAAGCCTGACAAAGCCGGGGTCTGGGATCAGAGAGAACAGTGGGGAGCCTCCCACCCTCCCTGCTGAGTGTCACCTGCTCCTGACCCTGCTGCTCACTCTTGACTCTAAAACCAAAACCCGGCTTGTGTTCACAGGCTAAATCCATGCTCCCAAGGCAGGATTACCAAGTCACTCAAGCCAGGTTACAAAGCAACTTTTCATCAAAGGTCGGGCCCTAAATTTTGTTTTGACCTTTAGGTGGTGTTGACCTCAGCTATCAGTCCAGAATGTTGTAAGAGCATACTATAGACACACACAAACGTCATACACACACACACACACACACACACACACACACACACACACACACTTGCTTTATAACTCAGAGAGACATTAGGATTAATGAAGCACTTGACTCAAAGCATAGCCAGGCTTTGTAATGACATCTGAGTAAAGCAATTGCACTGCTCATGTCTTACCCACGTCTCCTTATCAAATCCCTTTTCCTTAGGGAAGGAAGCTAGTGGAGGAGCGAAGAGTTTGGACAACAAAAGTGAGGAGAATGCTGAAACACCTGCCCTGGAGGACTCCTCTTCCCCTCTAGAGAGCCAGCAGCAGTCCTGGCAGGTTTCCACAGACATCGAGAATACTGAAAGGTAAGTGGGACACTCCCCTGGACAGAAGCCGCCCCTCCTGCCGTCAGTGTTCTCAGGGGCCACTGGGAGTGAAGGGTTTTCTAGTCCAGGTCCGGGAGAAACAGGGCTCACTACCGCGTGAAGGAGCAGCTCGTCTGGCAGGAACCTGGAGTCTGCCTAACCTGCAGAGGGAAACCCGGGGAGAGGGCGAGGTGGGAGTTGGGTTTGTGTAACCATGACAAAATCACTGAGGAAACAACTCAAAGGTAGAAAGTCTTGTCTCGACTCTTGATTTCAGAGACTGTGGTCTAGGAGTAGCTGGCTCCATTGCACTTAAGCTTGAGACAATACGGGAGAGCTTAGAACAGAAGACACTACTCAGCTCATGGCAAACCGGAAGCAGAGAGAAAGAAGAAGGGGCTGGAGGCAAGATGTGCCCTTCAAAGACGTACCCGTGGTGATATAGGACCTACTTCCTCCAACTGTGCCCCACCTCCTAATGTGCCCTACCTCTCAATAATAATGTCAAATACTTTATCCATCAATGCACTGACCTGCCAATTAGGTCAGAGTCCTCGTGGTCCAACTACCTCTTAACAGGGCCTCTAGCTAGGGACCAATACATATAAACCTTTGGGACCATTTTATGATCAAATTGCAGTAAGTAGTCCATAACCTACAGGGGGACATGCAGGATCTACAGCAGTTTCAAGCTCCTAGACATCTGCCTACCTCCACCCAACACATCACATCTCCATTGTATATGAAAACAAGCGAGGGATGCACAGCTATAATCCCAATACTTGGGAGGCTCTGTCTCCAAAAGAAAAGGAAACAGTATATTTCTTAGAAGAGAAAAGAGAAGACCTATTTCCATCACAGTTCACCCAATGGCCAGTTCCTAAACCACCCTTTTGTTTGAGAGAAAAGAATCTAAATTACCCAAGGATACTTCCAATAGATTCTTAGGTTTTGGGTATTTGGAATGTCCTACTTCGCACTTTGACCAATTCACAGACTTTCACAGCCTCTTTTTCCTCTCCTGAAATACAGCTAATGAATGGCATGTTAGGAGTCAGAGTCAGTTAATGCATTGACCTACACAGCTTGCTGCTAAGGAGGGACTTTCTCTAGGAAGGAAAAATGCTATGGTGATTCTGTTTCATTGAGGAAATAATAATGATAAAAGAGCAAGGACTCATCCCATCAACATGTTGAATATACTATTCCATGAAGTAAAAGATGAGGTCCTGTGTAGCCTTCACAGTAATGCCTATGCCCTTTGCTATGAACGTCCCTAGAGCTGGCACAAAGCAGCTCAATGAACGGGATGATTCTACTCCATGTTCCTCTCTGTGTATGAGTCACTGACAAGATAATGAACATTTTATTTTTTTTTATTTTTAGAAATGGAACACACAATGGCATTTATAGCCATTGTGGTTCCACTTCCAGGTTGTAATATAATTCTAATGCTAATTACCAAATTTCTGTGTTTATAGGAAATTGGAGCAAGTGGTAATTGTGTGCTATTAATATCACCTGTATACACTTCAATATCCAATAATTCAAACAATAAAGCTTGTTTGTCTCCATTTTATAGAAATACGAACAAATGATGACAGAGCCATGTATCTTAATTTATACAAATAAATTATTTTATAGAAATAAATGGAAAATTCTCTGGTCTGTTCCCAGAGAAAAGGAGTGCATCTGTCAAAATGCCATGGTCAGGGGAGAGCCATCTGCAAAGCCGTTTTTGTTTCCTTTTCATATGCCTCAGATAGCAGTTAGATCCATACCTCATGCTCTAAGCAATTGCTGGGTATGGTGACACACACATCTAGTCCTAGCACTCTGGAGGCAGAAGCTGGTAGATTTCTGTGGGTTCAAGGCCAACCTGGTCTACAGAGTGAGTTCCAGGACAACCAGGGCTACACAGAGAAACTCTGTCTCAAAGAACAAAAACAAAAAACAAACCAAAAAAAAAAAAAAAAATAAAGAAAAGAAAGGAAAAGGAAGGAGGGAGAGAGGGAGAGAGGGAGAAAGAGAAAAGAAAGACAGAGACAGAGAGAGCAATGTTACATGGTAGTGAATGGGCTAGAACGGAAGTCCAGATTTTGGTCAAGGGAGAGGGAAGCCTGAGATGAGCTTCTTCGGTGTTCCTTTTCTCTCTGCCCAGCGCTCTATGGGTCTCAAACTGGTCTGGCATTTAACTCACCAGGAGAGTTCTTTAAAAGTCACTGGCAACTGCCTCCTCTGGAAGCCAGCCCAGTCAGGTTCTCTTCTTGGGTGCAGGGGAGGCCCAGAGATCATCCAGTGCAAAGTGACAACGGGACTTGGTCCCAGGGGGTGCTTGCTTCATCCTTCCTCTCCCATTCAACCTGGCTGGCGATCTTACCTGGAAACACGACGGAGGGTGGCCCCGCTCCGGGCGCCAGGGTCTTCCTGTTGCCTGCTCGGCATTCTGTGCCCATGACACTCCATCAGCCTCACACCCTTGGGCGCCACTGCGAATGCTCCAGGGGTCTTTCTATCCATTCATCGGGCTGCTCTCCCTTCCTTTTCCAGTCACTGCTGCCTGAGACCTGAGCTCCCTTTAGTTTGTGTTTATTCTTTCTTTCTTATTTATTTATTTTACATCCCGACCACAGTTTCCCCTCCCTCCTCTCCTTCTATTCCCTCCCTCCACCTCCCCTCCTCACCGCCCCCGCCCAATCCACTCCTCCTCTGTTTCTGTTCAGATATGGGCAGGCCTCCCATGGGTGTCAAAAAAGCATGGCATATTAAATTGAGGTAAGACTAAGCACCTCCCTTTGTGGTGCTTAGGGAATCCAGTGTGAGGATTCCCAAGAGCCAGCCAGTGTGTTAGGGACAGCCCTGCTCCCATTGTTAGGTGTCCTATAAGTAGACCAAGCTACACAACTGTAACATATATGTAGAGGGTTTTGGTCGGTCCCATGCAGGCTCTCTGGTTGTTGGTTCAGACTCTTCAAGTTTCTATGAGCCAGGTTGTTTCTTTGGGTTTGTTAGTTGTTTCTTTGGGTTTTCTTGTGATGTGCTTGATACCTCTGGCTCCTACAATCCACCCGCCCTCTCTTGAGCAGGACTCCTCGAGCTCAGCCTAATGTTTGCCTGTGAGTCTCTGTATCTGTTTCTATCAGTTACTGGATGAAGGCTCTCTGATGACAATTGGGGTGGTCACCAATCTGATCACAGGAGATGGTCAGTTCAGGCCACGTATCCACTATTGCTACAAATCTTAGCTGGAGTCATCTTGTAGATTCATGGGTTTCTCTTGCATCAGGTTTCCATCTGACCCTGAAATGGCCCCCTGTTTCCAGTTATCTCTTTAAGTACTCTCCCCCTCCATCTACCCCTCAATCTGATCTCTCAAGTTCCCATCCCCACCCATCCCCAGTCCACCCAAGAGATCTCAGCTATTTCCCCTTCCCAGGGAGATAAATGTGTCCCACCTTGGGCCCTCCTTATTACCCAGCCACTCCCAGTCTGTGAATTGTAGCCTGGTGATCCATCACTTTACAGCTAATATCTACTTATGAGGGAGAACAAAGCATTTTTTTCTTTCTTGGTCTGGGTTACTCACTCAGGATGATCTTTTCTCGTGCCATCCATTTGCCTGCAAATTTCCTGATGTCATTGTTTTTAACAGCTGAGTAATACTCCAATTGTGTAAAGGTATCACGTTTTCTTTATCCATTCTTCGGTTGAGGGGCATCTAGGTTGTTTCTAGGTTCTGGCTATTACGAATAAAGCTGCTATGAACAAAACTGAGCTAATATCCTTTTGGTATGATCGGAGCTTCCTTTTGTATCTTAACCTTGAGAGAGAGAGGATCAGCTTGGATCTGTATCCTCTCCCAACAGTGGTCCTCCAACGCTACTCAACAGAACAGTGGTGCTTTGTGAGACAGACTGAAAATTTCAAGCTGGAAATTGCATGATGGATCTTTCCTCAACTTAAAATGAAAAATAGTAGCTATAAAGTCTCTAATTTGGGGGTGCTCCTCTATCTCTCTCCTCTTTCGTTGTACTAGATAATAAACTTAAAGTCCCACCCAGGCTAAGTCAATGCTCTACCCATGCATTCTATCATCAGTCCCCCACTCTTTTTTTATTCTTTTTCATTTTTTTTGTTTTGAGACAGGGTCTCATTAAGTCGCTCAGGCTGGACTTGAATCACTCTGTAGCACAGGTAGGCCTCAGACTTTTGATCCTCCTGCCTCTACTCATGAGAAGCTGTAAGTATGGGCTTATTCAACCAGCTTTATAAAGCTCAGCTTTAGAATTTTCTTCCCCCACAAACATGTTTTTAAAGAAATGCATTTGCCTATTTATTTATTTATGTACACTCAGGTATGCAGGCGTGTTCATGTGTGTGCTACACGGTACACATGAAGCTAGGAAGACAAGTATGTGTGTGATGTGTGTGTGTGTGTGTGTGTGTGTGTGTGTGTGTGTGTGTGCGCGCGCGCCACACTGCACATGTGCAGGCCAGAAGACAAGTTACGAGAGTCAGTTTTCTTCTTCTAGCATGTGGGTCCTGGGAATTGACTTCAAGTCATCAATGGTCCCCAATGGCTTCTCTCCCTTTATCTCTATTATGAAGAGCTCTTCTCTGGAGGTCTCAGAATGTATCCCTTGCCAGGCGTGGTGGCATAAGCCCATCCCAGCCCTCAGAGGCTCAAGAAGGAGAGCCAGAAATTCAAGGCCATCCTCTGAGAACTTTTCTCAAAGAAACAGGGCTGTGAATGTAATTCACTGATGAGAGACTTTCTAAGATTCACAAGGCCCTGGGTTTGATGCCTAGTACCACACAACAACAATGATAGTAATGATAGTAATAATAATTTATTGTCCTGCTAATATTCAGTTCTTGGCAAAGGGGAGTCTTAAAATAGCAGACAGCAAGTAATCTGCCCAGAAGCCCAGCCATCTGGCCGTAAGCCTCAATGGTGCATCCTGAAGCCTGACCCCCCCCAGGGGCCCACTGTTCCAGTTACGTGTCCTTGGCCTCTCCCCGTGGATCCATAGTACTGTCCTCAATATAAAAACTCTCCACTGAATTCAGCCAGGTAGGACCAAAGGCAGAGATGCTGAGGACTGGAACAGAATCCCCCCTGAGGAAACATTTGGCAAGAAACTCCATTTCTTCTGCAGCCCACCCTCTCAGATATTCTTTCTTATAAAAGCAAAGTAATTTCAATTTGTGTCAGATAGGAACTAGAACTGGTATGATTCGATGTACCTACCCTGTATGCATCCAGAAGAACACACCGATTGAGGCTTCATTTGGGAAATGCACAGCTGAGTTTTCTTTCTCTTTATCGATTTTACAGAGACATGCGAGAAATGAAAAACCTCCTAAGCAAACTCAGGGAAACCATGCCTTTACCGCTGAAAAATCAAGGTGAGTCCTGGGACGTCTCTTGGAGGCAGAGGATGTTTTTAACATGCTGACCTTGGAACCTGATTCTTAGCAAGGTAACACAAGTGTTTTCCACAGAGAGAGGAAGGCCTGGAACATTTCTCTCCCTTAGAGAGAATGTGATGAGATGTCATCTCAGTGATAGAGGTAGAAAGATACACTGATCTGAAAAAGGATGCCCATATCTCTGCCAGACCTGTCATGCACCATAGAAAACACCACACCAGATGTGCCTCCACAATAGGACCAAGAACATGGCTCTTGCCTGCATAAAGTTTGTAGACTAGTGGAGGACTATCCCTCCATTTGCACGTTCAATTACATAAAAATAAGAAGAGTTAATATATATTAGGAACACACAGTGTGCCACTATCCTGAATAATTCATATGTATCAGCTATGTTGGCTTTGTTGGTTTATATAATTCTTTGGGTTTTTTTTTTTCTCTCTCATATTAGGGGTTAAAGCAAGGTCCTTACATGTTAGGCAAGTAGTCTACCACGAGCTGTATCCCCAGCCCCCTACTTAAATATAATAATGATGTAGGGAGATTCTGTTATAGTTTTCCTAATCTACAGGGAACTGAGACACAGAGATTAGTCAGTTTTTTCAATGTCATACAGATTATAGTAGAATGACTGAGCTGTGGATTTGAACTCATGAAGCCCATCTCTAGAGCTGATTGAGAGAATACAACCTGACACAGACATGGAAAGGGATACTCACCAGAATGAGGGACGGTCCTGATCTTGTTAACCCTTGGATCCCCCGTATCTGGATCTGGAACACAGAATACCACCTGGCACAAACATTAAGTCTTCGTTAAATCTTCACCCAGCTTTGCAGGATTCTAGGGCTGAAGCGGTGCACAAAAGTAAATAATAAGTGCTTTACATGAAGCATACTCAGCTAGAGCAGCCATGAGCGAAACATTAGCTTCAGAAAGTGGTACCAAGAGGATGGGAAAGGCTCTTTAGAGGCAGGAAAGAAACTCCCCCTGTTTCCAGCGAACAAAGCCTAGGCAGGAGAGAGGACGGTACACTGTTTGCCTGGGAGCCAGGGAAGCTGAGTGAAGAGGAGGGGAGAGGGAGGACTTGGCAGCGGAGCTGAAGGGCCTCTTGGCTCAGAGAGCATCTCGGCAGAAGGTGGAGAGGTGGAGGCAGGCAAGAGCACCAGACAAAGGCTGAGAAGCAGCATAGGTTGTACTGTGCTGGAGGCCTGGGTCGGAACAGGGAGCAGGGGAGGAGGCAGGTCATTCCAAGTAAGAAGCCCCAAGAGCATACTCAGGAGGTCAACCGCCCCCACCGCACCCTCAGAGCCAGTCAGTCAGTGTGCTTCAGAGTCCTGGAAGAAAGTAGACATGTAGTAACAGGATTTCTCTGACCACACATATGAAGCTGCTGAGAAGTATGGGTTTAGGATGAAGGGCTTCAGTTAAAGTTAGACTTGAGTTCAGATTCTGGCTCTGCCATTGTTCAACCATGTGACCTAGAGCAAGCTGTTGGACTTCTAGAAATTTCAGATTTCTTGTCCCTGGTTGGGGGAAGGCTTCAGATGGTGGCTTGAGGATTAAAGAGGCAGTACGCCATATGCCTGTCATCAATCTTACAAACAGCAGGCGCTCAAGGGACTCTTGGCTGTTGCCGTGTTGGTGGAAACTGCTCTTACCATCAACTAGCTGGTCCATTCCGACGTGCTCAGAACTCCAGGCCAGCAGCAAGTAGAACTCGGCTTGCAAAGACCACCACGGGTCATGTCCATGTCAAATCTTCAGCTCCAGGCCAGAGCACAGGCCTCTGGGACATCACATTTGGAGCACATGTTAGGATCAATAGGTTTGGCAAGCCCCCCTATGGACTGCCCTGTCCTGATGCTGAACCATACATTCAGCTTTCCAGGAGGGCGACTTCCCACGGTGCCCAGTCTGAATTTTATGAATGCCACGAAGTCTCTATTTTTGTGTGAGCCTACTTTAAGCCTTCCTTCCACAATTAGCGCTAGTCCGCAGGGCCATTTCAGAATTTCTGTGTGTTGACAGAAAAAAAAAAACAAAAAAAAAAAACAGAAATTTCATTTTCATTAGGCAATTTTCAAAAATCCTAGGAGGTATAATAATAAATATTTTTTATATTCTATAAGCAGGAAAATTATTGGACCTTTCAATGCCTTTGTAAAATAAAAGAGCAACAGCAGTAAGTGTTGGTACTACTAGTGAAAACATAAAAGGGAATAATCGCCCAAGTAAATAAAACCAGGTCTTAAATCATGAATCCATCTGGAAAATGAAAATACAAAGATTTATTCGGGAAGTGATTCAGTCGTATTCTAACAATCAAAAGAATAGCTGAGGTAAAGGGCTTTTGGAAATGCAGGCATCTCATTCTGTGGAGAAATTCACTTAGCAAGTCGGCCTCCACTCCCAGCATGCTGTCAGTGGGCAGAGGAGTGTGAGAATCGGAGGAAGGGGCCAGACAGGCCCCGAGGGAAGGATCACCAGTCTCTTGAGACACTTTTTGACAGACACATATGGCAGTGCCATTCAATTCATTTCAGAAATCATCCAGATTCTTTCCTCTGACTGTGGAAACGGAGATGGCCAGCCACAGAGGCTCCTCGTACCGGCAATTTTATGTTCTGCAGGTCTGAGTGAAGGTGTGCAGGAAATGGAGTGATGTGTGGAAAAAAATTATTCCAGCTCTTTCATGTAGAACCTTGTTCTCAAAAGCTGGTTCTAACTGGTTGAGAACCATTATAGCAAGCCATCTGTTTCTTTTCTGGCTGATTTCCTTTCTGTTTTTATTCCATTTGCATGTGTGTTAGAAACAGAAAAGGGGAGAAGATGTCACTCATGGTCCTGGCTTCCTGTGCTTGGACGGCTGGCCGTGTGAATCCCTGCCAGCTCAGACTCCAGTTCTCCACTCAGAAGTCTTGAGTTCATTTCAAGACTTGATTATGTCTCCCCCACTCCCTACTCAACAAATGTTCACTTGAAGTTTGTTTTCAAAGGGAAGGAAAACGGAGTGGCCAAGGACAGGGATTCAAACCATCCCTGAGGCACCTTCATTGTATACATTGCCTTCTCTGTCGGTGTCCTTCCATCCTGAGCTTGGAGACGTGGGTACCCAGGAGGAGAGTGCCCCCCACCTTGTTCTGTGGCACCTCCGTGGCTGGCTGCAGGCAATGTCCAGGTCTCCCGGCTCAGCTGTTCCTTGGGCTGCTTCAGTGACTCTCCTGTCCTCCATTCTGGGTCATTGGCAGTACTGCAGGGAGCTTCATTAATTATGATCAGCTTGCTGTGTCAAATGGATTACAAATGGAACCACCTGTGGGGAGCCCGCAAGGTGACTGACAAAGGCTGGAAGGAGGCTGGGGAGTGAAGGGCAGGCCTCTTCTAAACGCGCACGCTGTTATAAAACAAAACAAATCAGCAGAAATAGATTAAGCCTGAAAGACAGTTCCACTTTTGCTCCAATTCTGACTTAACAAGGTCTGTGGGATGTGGTGGTGTCTTCACTTGAGCGTGGAATCCAGTTGCTGGTGGCACGCATTAGAATCCATAGGAATGGAATCTGCTCTAGAATAGGATTCAGTTAAGAGGCAAGCACTGTATTCCAGATGAGACATGCTTCAGATATTATGTAATGTCAGGGGGCTAAGGAGGAAACTATGGCAGGTCAGATATGATGTATAAGGGGGCAAGCAGAATCAATGATGAATCTGGGTTCAGTCTTGGATAGCAGAGTGAATGACGGCATAGGTCATTAAGTGGGGAGAAGGAAGCAAGAGCCCTCAAGGTAGACCATAACCACAGTGTTGGACATGGAGGTAAGGGTAATGTTCAATGGCTAACAGTGTTGAGGGAAGACAAGATCCAGGAAAACCGGAAACAGATCTGAGTATCTTCAGAACAGTGGTCATTGGAGCCCAACCGACAGCTGCAACTGTCCACGGGAAATTTGCCAAGAGAATGCTCTGTGATGCAAAAATGTAAGGCTTAAAGGGAAAGAAGAGCCGTTCACAAAGGGATCTGAAGAAGAGAATCAAAAGAGCATTGCAAAATGAATCAAAAAAAATTGAAAGGAAGGAATGGCTAATTATGCAGGGTGATTAAGCTGGATAAAAACTGCCAAATCTGAAGGATTTGGCAGAAAGGTAGTCACTGATGGTGACAGCAAAGCACTCAATTTGGAGTTGGGGACAGGGAAGCCTGGTTGAGGGGAGTTATTCAATGAACAGGAGATAAAGAGATAGCAAGGATAAATATATGTAGATTTTTAATCAACAGTTGTTTTTAGCATGGCAAAAAGATGGGATCAGAAGCAGTTAATCTACCCAGATAATTGTTTATAGAAGGGATGGGAACAGGAAGAAAAGCAGAAGCATGGAGCAGTCAGAAAATGCATATAAATAAGCAGCTGAAGCTAATCTCAAAGGGGAGATTACCACTCAACCAAAGAGGGAAGGATGTGGGGGAAGGGAAGCATATGTAAGTAAACGCAGAGAAGCAAGAGACTGTGGGCCTATGTAGATAATTTCAGTAGGTAATTTAACGTTGGGCACCACTTTGTTAAGCGAATCCACCAGAGTCTGTTAAAGGGTATCAAGGATTTATTAAGATTGAAAATGGGGAGAAATACACTCACGGATACAGAACAAAGTAAACAGCCATTGTTGTCCTCCATTCTGCCTGGGGGTGAATGGAACCAACCTTCCAGTCTCTGACCACCCCCAGAGAGTGAACATGTGCCCCCTCCTCAGGCCCTTCTATCAGGCCAGATACTCCAAGGTCATTGGCGGCGAATTCCCACAACACTACCCCTCCTTCATAAACCTTTCAGTCCACCCTGACTAGTCTGTTTATTTGAACCTGAACTAGGCTGCCACTGGTGCCCTGTATCTGTGATCATACTATCCCCTTCATTCAGAACACCTACCCCCTTGAACAAACACACAAGTTCTCATTCCTGTGGCCAAGAATGATCACCATGGCCTACATGAATCTTCCATGAATGGTACTCTTCTCTAAACGGAAGTAACACCTTTGCCCCTGCAAATAGCACTGTATTTGGGTCTTTCTTGTGCTTTTGTAAATGTAGTCTCATAGTGAGAGACAAGAAATTTCCTTAAGGCTAGGGGCCACGTTTCTTTTCAAACCCATCTGGTATTATCTTCGCTACTCCACACAGGATATTTTAGTTACTTACCTCATCACTGTACTAAAAAACACCTGACAAAACAACTTACTTTGGCTTACAGTTCCAGGGAATACAGTCCATAAGGGCAGAGAAGACTTTAGGGGGCAAGAAGCACAAGTAAAAGTCAGGAAGCTAAAGAAAGTGGGCATATTTAGGTAACTTTTAAGCATCAGCAGCTGCTGGTCAAATTGATTCCATAGAAAAGAGAACAATGAGTATGATGCTCATCTCTCTCTTTTATTCAGTTCGGGACCTCATGGAGGACTAATTAATGCCCACCTATAGGGTAGATCTTCCCACCAAAACTAATGACATCCACATAAACCCTCACTGACTCATCTGGAGATTTGTTTTCCTGATGATTCTACACTGCATCAAGTTGACAATCAAATTAAGCATATCCTAGAGCCTTGCACTTAGTAGGTCTTCTGTTAAGTTAGTAGCTCTCAATGTCTGCTCTTAGGACTTGCAACATCGGTTGTTGTAGGCTAATCTTTTTGTACACTGTGAAGATGTATCTTTGCCAGGGCACCTTCTGATTGGTTGAATAAAGGGCTGAACGGTCGACAGGTAGGCAGGAAACGTTTAGGCGGGACTTCCAGGGAAATAGAGGAACTTGGGAAGAATCTAGGTGAGTGAGAGAAGCCAGTGAGGGGTCATGGAGGGGTCAGACAAACAGAATGAAAGAAAGGTAGAAAGCCACATGGCAGAATGTAGAGTAATAGAAACTGGTTATTTTAAGTTATAAGAGCTAGTGTGGCAAGCCTAAGCTAAGGCCAAGCTTTCATAATCAAAAATAAATCTCCATGTCATTATTTGGGGGCTGGTGGTCCCAACAAGAAAGTACTACTACAATCAGTAGCTTTAGGAACTTGTAAGAAAAATCTGCTTTTCTGGCTCCACACCACACCCACTGTTTGACAAACATACGGTGTGAGGTCAATAATCTGTACATTTAAAGGGTTCAGATGAAGCTAATACAGTTGTTGTTTGAGGGCCGCTGAGTCCTCCAAAATGTGTTCCCTATACGTATTTGTATATATGTAAATATATGTGCGTGTGCGTGTGCGTGTGCATGTGCGTGTGTGCGTGTGTGCGTGTGTGTGTGTGTGTGTGTGTGTGTGTGTGTGTGTGTGTGTGTGACTAGAAGAATTTGGACCATGACAACCACAGTTCCTGTTTAATCATTTCTCTTATTTGTGTCTGAGAACACAGCTTTAAACTCAGATTATAATTTGAAAATTTCTGTTTCATGTCTGCCTTTCTTCTCAAAATGTCATGTACATAGCAAATATTAGCAAAAAGAAATCGAATAATGGAGAAACAGCATCACTGTTTCTTAAGAGATTCCAGGGTCCTTGGACTTACTGACAATTAAATTTCCTGGTCTATCGTTCCATTCACTTTCTCCTAGACTTTTTTCCTCCATTTCCTTTCTCACTTTTCATTTTCAAGCTGTCTTTAGTTACAGTTTTGTGACATTGTGTATTTTTGGAAAAAATAACTAATAGGAGCCTTCACATATCACATCTAAACACACATTTACAGTAAAAATCAACAATTTCCTAACAAGTTCAACTGAATTTGCCCAGAGATTTTTACAATGAGTCAGGAAATAGTCCATTTTGCTCACATTCTTTCAGCAATCCTTCAAAACTCAGAGACAGGATTAGTCCAAGTAGTGAGACATCCTTACCTGGAGTTCAGTTAGCTCCAAAGGTTTGGGGAACCATTGCTGCTTGATGAATTGTAGAGCTCACTACACGTATGGCCTTCCTAGGCTGTAGAAAGCTGTTCTGGATTTGTGCCAAGGATTTTCAAGCTCTTGTTTCTCCTCAGCCCTAGGTGATGATCAGACAAGCTCTAAGCTAGGCAAAGGTGTGAAAAAAAATGCACATCAAAGACACCCCAAGCCAGTAGTCATCCTTAGTAGGTAACTTGGCCTTTGATAATGTCAGCATTTTCCCATCCATCTTAAGACTGTATCCAGGCCGGGCAGTGGTGGCGCACGCCTTTAATCCCAGTACTCAGGAGGCAGAGGCAGGCAGATCTCTGTGAGTTCGAGGCCAGCCTGGGCTACCAAGTGAGTTCCAGGAAAGGCGCAAAGCTACACAAGAGAAACCCTGTCTCGAAAAACCAAAAAAAAAAAAAAAAAAAAAACCAAGACTGTATCCACTTGTGAGTGAAACATATGCATGTGCACACATATCTATGCAGCATAGATACCCTGTATATACGTGTGTGTGTGTGTGTGTGTGTGTTTGAGACATATGAGTGTGCACAACACACACACACACACACACACACACACACCTACAGAGAAGATTGAATAGGAAGAATTTCAATAGTATAAAAGGTTCATCTATAGAAAGAAGATTTTATTTACTGTAAACAAGACAGTCAGTGAAAATCTCATATTTGTGTATGACACCTCTGTGCTCTTAACATTAAAAAAATAGCCAGGCGGTGGTGGCGCACGCCTTTAATCCCAGCACTCGGGAGGCAGAGGCAGGTGGATCTCTGTGAGTTCGAGGCCAGCCTGGACTACCAAGTGAGTCCCAGGAAAGGCACAAAGCTACACAGAGAAACCCTGTCTCGAAAAACCAACCAAAAATAAAAAAAATAAAAAAATAACAAGACAGAGCCTATGACAACAGTGCATGCATGCATACTTCCCTTTATAAATATACAGTAGACATTTCTTTATGTGATGTGAACAATACATATGAAAAATGAAGGGAGATGTAGGAATTTAGATGATAGATCTTACAAGTCAGTAAGAGAGAGAGATCATTCTTAGCTATAAATATCTTCCTAGTTTTGATGACTCTGCTCTCAGAAAGCCTTGAACTGCCAGTGAACTTGAATTTCAGGAAGTGTAGCCATTATCTAAAGAGAGCCTGAGTTACTCTTCAAAGCCCATCCAGTTAGGTTAAGTTCATTGACCATTTGGTAGTTAAAATAAGAGTCCCAGAAATGATGAAAGACTGAGTTATGTATAATTCCTTTCTTTTCTAAAAATATGATCGGCCTCTGAGAGCTCTCCCTGCATGGTGATGCCCATGCTCATGCACAGGGCCTGGCATTTTCTCCAGTGTCCTAACTCTTTTGAAACAAGTTAAATATAGAAGAGAGATTGTAGTCTTAGCTCTCAAAATATTAATGCCCAGATTATTGCAAATTATGTTGTCACAATTAAAAGGATAAAAATGAACCCATTTTTCTCCACATTTAAAGAATCCAACTTTTATTGGAGTTTTAATTACTGGAGACAAAAAGGGGACCATGTTAGAGTCATTTGCTGTGCCCAGCTGGACGTCCATTTTCTCCTTTGCTTTAAACATGCATTTCAGGGTACAGCTAAATTTATCACAAACTGAACCAGTGCCAAGATCCCTGTCAGTTTGGGTGAACAGTATTCATTTGCTAATAAGCATAACACACTGACACTTAAGAGACTTCAGGAAAGATGAGGGCACTCAGGTACCTGGATGAAAATAGTTTCAGGAGAGGATCAGGAAGCCAGGGTTTATTTTTGTCCTCAACCGTTTCCTAAGCATCCCGGCTCTGTAATGAAGAAAAGCAAACCTCGACCCCAAACCAACCCCAACCAGTCAGTCTGTGGTGCCCCCTCCCCGTATCCATGATACCATCTAACACTGGACAGTGCCCCTGGCCAAGGTTCCATCTCCTTTAAGGTTGGCAGTGGGAAAGGGGACCCCCTCCACCCTACTCTGAAAAGCCACCTGACGGCCATCAGTGTCACCCATTCATTTGTCACATCAAGACCACGCGCTAGCTCTGCCCCTGAGGGTGGTTTCCAGCTAATACTTTGCAGTCCTCTGGTTTCTGAGACCCTTGCTTGCCAATTCTGCTCTCCCAGAACCTCCCTAACTCCTTTCCTTTTAGACTGCAGTAGGTTTTAAGAACCCAGCTCAGGAAAGCCAGTTAGCCTTCTGGTTCACTTCTTCCTCTGCTTGTTATTATGCTAAAATTTTGACCCCAAAAGTGTTGATTCAATAGTTATCAATCTAACCTAATGCATATATGTGTGTGTGTTATGTGTGTATACATATGTCTTATGTATATGTATGTATCTATATACATATATGCCTTTCCATACATATGCACATATAGATGTGGAAAGACATAACAGAAAATAGCTGAAGTTTCTTCCCAAGACACGAAGGAAGTAGAATGGAATCAAGAAAATGGTCCTATGCAAAAGGAAAATAGTTAAATTATCTATTTAACTGAGTTAGTTCATTATAATCTTCACTTAAGTATTGTTCACTATTAAACCCAAATTTACACACTGGACATCAAAGTTTAGTGAGGTTGAGTGATGGATGAGGGTCACAGAAGGCAAGCTTACAAAACCAGCCAAGCATACTCAGATGTTGGATTGCTTCTATTAAGGTATGTGCAACTTCTCCCAACTGAAAGGTTGTCTCTGAGCAGTTTCAATTGAACTGTGAACAGGGATTCTCAGTCTTAGAATATTTGTCCCAGGGGACAGTTGGCCAGATCTAGGAATGTATTTGGTTGCCCCAACTGATGGAGCCATCCGAAGTGAGGGAAGACCAAGGACACTATTTCAGTCCTTCTGGGTATAGCCTCTAACAGCACTACTGGGGATAGCCTCTAACAACAAAGCATTGATAAAGTCTTCAGTGCTTGAGATAGCCTCTAACTGGTCCAAAATATTAACATCACTGTGTAGATGTAACCAACCATCTTATTAAATAAGAAACACAGAACCAATGTAAAGAAGAAAGCCAAGAGGTCAGAGCTAAGAGCTAAAACCTTACCCTTCCTCCTGCGGTGGTCCTACCTCTCTGAACCAGAGCTACTTCTGTGTTAAAGTCTTTATATAGAATTTCTGTTCTGCTTCTCATTGGTTGTAACCCAACACATGACGCCTCGTCACGGCTGTCTGTATAGACTCCAGGTCTTCTATGTTGGTATTGAGATTAAGGCATGTGTATCCATGCTGGCTGTATCCTGACACACAGAGACTTACCTAGCTCTGCCTACCAAGTGCTGGATTACAGCTTACACCACACTGCCTGCTTTTATTCTTGCTAATAGCTCTGACCCGGGCAATTTATTTATTAACATACAAATAACATTTTAATACAAATAAAATATCACCATATCACTGAGGTTTGGAGTGTGGTAGGCAGGGTGATGGATTTTTAAAGCCAATTGATAAGTATCAGCTTATTTTGTCTGTTCCTTACTCCTATTTACGTTCTGTCCATCACAGATGACAGCAGCCTTCTGAATCTAACTCCCTACCCCATGGTGAGAAGACGGAAGAGAAGGTTCTTCGGGTTGTGTTGTCTTGTCTCAAGCTAGGTGGTTCCCCCTGGAAACTCACAGCCAAGATCACCTGAAAAACACCCCAGAGCCGGAAGCCTCCACACAGCGGAACACCGAGAATGGTTTTGGCCACCTTTTCTATGCTTCCTTATTACTTTTATCCGCCTCTCCCTGCCCTTTTAAATGATTTTACACTTGAAAGCAGCTGCCATCAAGGAAAAAAAAAAAACAGATTCAAAAAGGCGCAGCCTGTTTTTAAAGGGATTTTTAAAAAGTTGACATTGTGCATGTCTGCTCTGAACCATGCCATGACAGATGCAAGAATTATGATTTTTAAATTATTTAAAGGTTTTTTTAAATGTATTATACAGAGAAAAATTATTTCACATATAATAGTATATCTGTAGCTCTTGCTGATTTCATGTTAATTTATCAGATATGAAAGATGTCTCTAAACATAGAAATCTATTTAAAGCAGCAAAACTGTTTAAAAATGTGATCTGAGTATCATTAGAAATACTACTATAACCAAACACACACCACCTCATGTGTTGCTTTCTCTGCACTCATTTACATATAGTCTTCCATTCTGTCAGAATCTAAGTGTCAACATAAAAAAAACTTAAGTTATAATGCAACAAAACCATATGTGAAAAATACATTTTGTAAATACACAGGAATCCTAGTATCTTCGTACAATGCATATGGGCAACTAATTTTCTTTTAATCCAATGGTGTCTTTTTAAGCTTCTTGGAAAATGAAGTTATCCAGTTAGGAAATGGTGTAGTAACATATACAATTACCCTCAGATGTAAAATTGAATATTATCACATTTTGTTTGAATTGAAATCTGAAGCATGGAGTCCGCACATCAGCATAATGTTAAATCTTTTAGGGCATGCTGGAATTAGCTCAGATCATAAAACTCTTTAATATTTTACATTATTAATGAAAAAAAATGTTTTAGTTAAGCTTAGCTTGTCTCATTTTAGATGACTATGCAGCTATGGCTTTTCCAATGTTACTCTGTGTCTTGTCTTCACGTCTAGCATCTTGAGAGCAGGACACATTAAGCAATACTGTACTTTAGGAAAGAGGGAGCCACGCGCTATGTTTCTCTGCTCACGGCTCTGTTATGCGCTTCTTCCACTGAACCTGTTATACGGTACAATCCTGTTTTTCCTTCTATCCTCCCTTTGGCCCTTTTCCCAGGCAGAATTCCCCATGAGTTGGATGATGACTCTTCACTCTTCTTGCTTTATTTTCCATTCTCTGGACAATCTTCATGTCAGACAGGACGTACCAGTGCCCAATCTTGAGAGGATCAAACTAGCTTCAAATGGCTCTAATCCCACCGTGAGGAGGCAGGCACTTATGTGTACACTAATATCTGGTCTAAGAATAAAATATTTTAAAGCCTTTTACCTTACAGAAGATGGAAAGCATGGATAATTCTTGTATTGGGTTGAATTCTATGAAATGGCTGATATTTGACTGTTTTGACCTATATAAAAAAAAATGGCAATTTCAAGTATTTCAACCTAATATCTAGAAAGGAAATCGTACAGCACTTGATTTTCTCCTATCCAAGAATTCATGGATGGAAAAGGCCTCCAAAGTCTATCATTGGTCTGTATTTCAATCCCACCAGTTACTGTTGACCATATTCTTGGAACCTCGCACTATGTTCCACTGAGCTGGTAACTAATGCATTGTTACGGGTACGAATCGATTCAGTAAAAGAAGTTCTTTTGACAAATTGTGTGAGAAAACTATAGTTTTTCTGAATCGAAATGTTCATGAAGCAATGGAAGGAATGTGTTGCTTAAAGACTCTTTACAAAGCAAGGAACTCTTCCCCACTCACCTGGCCCGCCATCTTGAATAAAGCTGAGTATTCGCCCCCGAATACAGCTCATCTCAAATGAGACAACCCCTGAGGTTATCTCATTTATGAGCTATCATTTCTAGATGGCATGTTCTCAGCTCCCGTCTCTGTTCTGTCGAACGCTCTGAAGGGACCGATCCCTACACTTCAGCCTCATTCCTAGTAATCCATGCAAACTCACTAACGGATAAAATCCCCTCGTGTGCAGCACACCCTTCCTGAGGCCTGACCTAAATCGCTCCTGCTTTGCTCATTTGTGCTCGCTCTCTCCTTAGTCTCCGCGTGATAATAACACCTTCTGTGCAATTGTCCTTTGTACAACTAAAGACTGTTAAAAAAAAAAAATTCAGGTCTCACCTCCATGTCTGAGAAGGTCATGGTAGCTATCCATGGAGATGGGAATTGTCTAATTACCTAGCCAGACTTCCGTATCTAAGGTAATCTAGTCCAAGCACCTTATCTTTTATTCAGTGCCTGTTTTCCAGCCTTTGCTCGGTTTTATAGTTCCCATAGACACACTCCAAGATTTACAGACGACCATTCAGTAGCAGGTCCTAAAGCAACATTTAGTAATCAAAGTTCTGATAACTATGTTGGTTCGCGGTTGCCACGGTGATTCACCACCTCCCCTTAGATGTGCCACGTGCATCCAGTAGGAGCTGCCCCTCTCTCCTGTCATCAGCCAGTGGGCTTTCTCAGGTGTGGTTCCATGAGATAAATAAGTTCTGCTGCCTCCGCTCCCTGCAGGAAATTGTCTTTGCACTTCCAGAAGCAACCAGCCGATCTGGGGTAGGAGAAAACACTGACTATTGTCTCACAAACACACACGCGTGCATCAAACATAAAAGGATGACACTTCTTTTTGTGTGGCACACACTCATTTTAGCACCGTACTTTTTATATCCTCTTTCAGTTTTCCCTGCAAATTATAAAGAATACATGCGGGTTTTTTTTTTTTTTTTTTTTTTGGGGGGGGGGAACCTGTAAAAAAAAAACATCACCATGTGTCAAAGTAAACATCATCTGGACTCCACCACAAACGTATTGTTTAAAACCAAGTTCCTGGGCTCTCAATCAGTTGGGGTTGGGCCCAAAGACTCCTTTGGAGAAGACATGAAGTAGCCTTAAAGCCACAGTATCACTTTAATGTCTGACCCCCGATGTTTAGCGTCTAGATGCAGACTCACTGCAAACTGCCCTGTTGTGCCATTCACTATTCGGTACAAAGAAAGCTGTAGAAGCAGCAGGGCCCTAATGCCAGGCAAAATTCTCAAGCCCCGCCCGACCATTTGAGTCCCTCCTTACTCCAGTGAAAAGTTAGGATGCTCAGATTTAGGCAATACTGCCACCTAGTGGAAGCTGAGGTTCAAACTGACACAAAGCAAATACTCAAAGCATCTCATTTATTTAGAAAACCTGTGAATGGACCAGATTAACAATGAGTCCATTAAGGCTTCCAGACTGTGAAAGTCTCATGATTGAAATAATTAAGAATTGTCATGCAGCCTAAGACTCTTCCCCACACATCTGTGCCTAAACAATATCTGCGTTTTCCTTTTGTTCTAGAATATCACGACAGAAAACACTTACCTTTGCTGTAACTATAGGTAGAATGAGGAAGAACAGTGCTATTTTATCAGCCTCACAATAAATGGCTATAACTAACTACAGCACCCACGGTACATTAAATAACAGAAAATAACTGAGTACACTACACTTCAAATATGAGAAAAGTTTGGATAATTAAGTAAGTTATTTGGAATAACTAGTTAACCTCTCCTGGGAGCAAAATTGGGTCCATAACTTAATCAAGATAAATTCTAGATGAAATAAATATTCACATTTTAAAATGTATGAATAAATAATAAACATGAAAAAGACTTATCATATCCGTGAAGATGTCATTTTAATGTGGGAGATAAAAGCCTTTCTAAGCATAATACCAAAGGAAGAAGTCATAAAGAAAAGATGGATGGGTTGGACTGGTACTATTTTTTAAAAGAATGTAAAAGTCCTATACAGTAAACATTAAGCCAAATTAAGAGAAAGTAATATTTGCAATCCATGCAAGAAAGAGATTAGGGCTCCACCATATGAATAACCACAGCACTTTGGGGAGGTCTTCCTGGTCTACAAGACTTGCACTTTTTCCAGTACTGCTTGTTTGATTGTTGGTTCATCCCACTAAACTGAAAGTATGAATGGCAACCATCACATACATTTTGTTTAACATTGTTCTCTGGTCTCCTAACATAGTGCTGTGCACAAACCAAATAATGAAAACAGAGTCATTGAATGAGTGGATAGTGAATTAATGGCATAAAAAGCATTTCGTGATTCAGAGAAAGAATCAAACTTTCCAGAAGATTCCAATCGAGAGAGGGAATCAAGGAGTAGTAACATACCATAAACTAAAATAATCCACTGATAACACTGAACATATTTGGATTTACTAGGGACAAAAACTGCACATATGAACAACTCAGAAAGGCATGTGTATAAATCATTCAAGTTCCTTTATACACATAGTAAGAGAACATAAACATTCTCTTGTAGTCAACAAGAGCATAAACTGATCCAACCTTTCCAGAAAATGTTTTGGTACTATATATTTTTCAAGCACTCTCAGTAATTTCACAATAAGGAAAATTCTCCTTTTAAATGTTCAGCAATGGGCCAGCAAGAAGACTCAACGAGGAAAGGCTCTTGTCACCAAGCAAGCTAGACCCCAACCCCCTGGACTTACAAGGTGGAAGGAGGTAACTGACTCCCCGGCAGGTTAACCTCTAATCTGCACACACACTAAATAAATGCAATTATGTTATTTAACGTTTAGCAAAAAAAAAAAAAAAAGTGAGCTGAGATACATTTATTCATTATTTTAAAAGTCATACAAGAAAGGATGTTTTGTAAATATTCCTACATTTATATGGTTAAATACGGTATATCATTTCAATGGATACTGTGCACCAATTCAGAATGTTCACTGTGTGTATTTATTGAAATGTACAGTCTATGGTATTAAAGGAAGAAAAGGAGGCAGTAGGAGAATTTCTGGAGAAGTACCTTCTTACAAACATGCCTACATTATAGAGGCTGAAAGGATGTTCGCCTACAGGATTTCTTTCTGGGAGGTGAGATTAGGAGCAGTTGTATTTTCTTTCTGCATATCTGTGATTTCTGACTTTTTCACAATGAGCATGTAGTATCTGTATAATTTTTTCAGGGAATAAACACTGACGTTGACAATATATATTAAATGAAAAACATGTTATAAAACAGTATGTATAGTATGATACAATATTTGTAAAAAAAAAGAAAATCACATATAAATATATCTATGTATGTATATATATACATATGCATAAGAAAGCTAGAAGGCCATACACTACAATGTTAATAGCAGTTATCCATGGGTAGTGGGATTATGGGTGATTATTTTTCTTTTTGCTTTTCTGTGTTTTCTAATTTTTCTACAATGAACATGTATTACTTGTGTAATAAAAACTAATAATAAAAGTTCAAAAAATATGTAAAGCAGACACTTTGAGTCGTCACTTGTCCTCACCCCCCCCCCCGCCTGTCTTTCCAACCTTGTTTGACTTACTCCTTGGCACAAGCGAGCAGTGGGATGTGGAGACGGGGTGCCCGGGCAACATAAGAAGATAGAGGGGGAGGGGGTCGGGAATGAAAGGGAAGAGGGAGAGAGGGAGGGGGCAAGGGAGGGAAAGGAAACCCGTGGAACCAACAGAGGAGAAATGAAAGGGCGTTGGGAACTGTTTCACTAGCAACAGTCTCTAAACCCAGCTCATCTGACCGCCACAGGAAGACCAAAGGAAACAGCTTTCGATCGTTTTCTTTTCTAATAAAAGGATACAAGTCTGCGCTTGGACGCACACATATACTCCTGCAAGTGTCCGCACATCCAAAGAAAGATCTACAAATTCCAATGGGAATGGACCCCAAGAAGCTTTCCAAAGGGCAAAGTGCTGGGCTCGCTGGTGGGCTGTGCAACCGTGCCTACATCTCAGGATGTTGCCACCAAGAACGGTCCTGTTGCCACTATCCCAACATCCATCCCCCCTCTCCCTTGGTAACAGAATTCCACATTTCTGGAGGCGTTCCCAGATGTTCATGGGTATGAGCATGGCCCGAAAGCTGAACGCCAAGTGGTAGGATGTGACAAAAGCATGTCACCTTCCACAGAAGGGATGCCCTTCACACTGTTGACATGGTTCTCATCTTTCATTCCTTCTGGAAAGAGTGGGGGGGTTAAGTAATCACCTAGATCCAGAAATGCAACCACACCCAGATCACAGAAGTTCCTTTGTTTATTGTTGCTTTTCTTATTCTTTTCTTTTCTTTTCCTTTCTATTCTATTCTTTTCTTTTCTTTCCTGCAGTACTAGGCTTTGCCGGGGTGGGTGAGTGAGTGCTCTACCAATGAGCTCCATCTCCAGCACTTGTTTTCTTTGTGAGTAAGAGTCTTCACTGGCTTGCCCAGGCTGCCCTTGAAATGGCAGATTTCCTGTAAGTAAGATTAGATTAGAAGTAAGTAAGAATAGAAGTCTGGGTCGCCATGCCCAGCCTCAGAAGTTTCTTCGCAGGCTTAGACCACTTACCTCCAAACTGTCACCTGTGAAAATCAATCAAGCCATATCTGTCTTTAGACATTAATAAAGTGAACCTGTATATAGAAGAACCTGTTAGCTGGGCAGTGGTGGCACACACTTCTAATCCCAGCACTCAAGAGGTAGAGGTGGGCAGATCTCTGTGAGTTTGAGGCCAGCCTGGTCTACACAGCAAGTTCCAGGACAACAAGAGCTGTTATACAGAGAAATCCTGTCTCAAAAAACCAAAATAAATACATAAATAAATGAATATTAAATAAATAAAAGTAAAATAATAAATAATGAATAAATAAATAAAAGAACAACCTGTTTGTTAAACATTTGGTTTCCTCAGAATAAGGAATGGATAATACCAATATCATATGATTTTCAGCCACATGACAATCTAATTATCTGCTTAGGACCAAAGTTCTATTATTTAAAAAAAAAACTAAATAAAAATTTGAATGATGTTGTTGGAGGCCAGAGGGAGCAGGAGGGAACTTTTACCTACTGTTTTTAAAACAAAGGCTTAGGAGAGTAGAAACCTTGCTTCCTGTCATAGTCAGCCTCAGCTACCAACTTGGAGCAACTCAGAGTCACCAGAGAAGAAAGAACCTCAACTAGGCCAATCTCCACCAGATTGGCCTGTGAGCATGTCTGGGAGGCGATTTATTAATTGGTGATTGACGCTGGAGGGACCATCCTGCTGTGGCAGGTAGACCTGAGTTGTATATGAAAGGTAGCTAAGAAAGCTGAAGGAAGAAAGCCAATAGATAGCATTCCTCTCTGATATCTGCATCAAGCTTCTGCCTTGCTTTCCTGGGTGGCATCCCGAGAGATGGACTCTAACCTGTAAGCTAAAATATCTCTATCTCTCTCTCTCTCTCTCTCTCTCTCTCTCTCTCTCTCTCTCTCTCTTCTCTCTCTCCTCTCTCTCTCTCTCTCTCTTCTCTCTCCTCTCCCTCTCCTCTCCCTCTCCCTCTCCCTCTCCCTCTCTCTCCCTCTCCCTCTCCCTCTCCCTCCTCTCCCTCTCTCTCTCTCTCTCCCTCTCCCTCTCCTCTCTCTCTCTCTCTCTCCCCCCTGTGCACCACCAGCATGGTTTTGGTCAATGTTTTATCACATCAACACAAAGACAAGAAGAATATTTAGTATATATGAGGCCCTGGACTTGAGCCTGATATTAAAAGGAAAGAGAGAGCAGGGCATGTGAGAATGTGAGAGATGGGCTGGAGAGATGGCTCCGCCCTTAAAGGCTAGGCTCACAACCAAAAACATAAGAGAATGTGAGAGAGCAAATCGATGGGTCTATTAGTTTCCAATGAAAGAAGCTAAACATGACCCCTCCCTCTTACCATATTTGAAAATCAACCCCAAGTTAGTTCCTCACAGAAAGTTAAAGAGAAATCAGTGATGCTCCCAGCAGATAACACAAGATCATCTTCACATTCACAGAGCAGCAGCTCCAGTATCCCAGATCTTCAAGAAGAGAGGATGAGAGTACCAGTGTACTTTACCACAGCTGGTCACTTTAGATTCCTCATGTCAATAAAATGGAAAGCAACTAAAAGAGTTTCCTTACTTATGGGGGTGACTGACCCCCAGACCTCATGATAGGGGTAGGGGTGGCTGCTGAACCATAATGAGAACATAAGGGAGTATTTTGGCACATAGGAAACACTTTAGAAAACTGTTAGCATCTACTGTCCTAGAACATTCATTCATGCATAAAATGACACAATAATTTCATGCCTGTGTCTAAGTCCATCAAAAGTAAATTTATTAGTGTTGGCAAAGATGTAGATGGAGGAAGTTTTTCTGTGTCACAGCAGCTGCTCCCAAATAACCACACTGAGACTTACTATTAATTACAAATGCTTGATCAATAGCTTAGGCTTGTCTCCAGCCAGTCTTACAACTTAAATTAAACCATTTCTATTAATCTATGTGCTGCCCTGAGGCTCATTTACCTTATTCATGAACTTCCTATGTCATTTCTTCTGAATCTGGCTCATGACACCTCAGACCCTGCCCTTCTTCCCAGCATTCCCTCTGCCCCAGAAATCCTTCCTAGCTATCAGCCAGCTTTTTATTAAACACACATGTTCACAGTGTACAGAAAGATTAGTCCACAGCACAGCAACAGGTAGAGGGATGCAATATTGCCATTATTTCTAATAGCCAACACCTGAAAATAATTCCAAGACCCACCAACAGACCACATAAAGTAAACTGTGATGTACTCATACAACTGGATGTTACAGGACAGTAAAAGAAGTTGAACTCACTACGGTTGCATACAAACATATGAAAGAACATAAAACCCCAGGACTCCAGAGATGGCTCTGCAGTTAAAAGCACTGACAGTTCTTTCAGAGGATCCAGGTTCGATTCCCAGTGCCACATGATAGCTCATAGTTGTCTGAAACTCCAGTATCAGCAGTTCCAATGCCTGCTTCTGGCTTCTGTGGATGCTGTAGACACATGGTACATATATTTATATATGAAAACAAAACACTCCTATATATAAAATGTTTTAAAATCTTAAAAATAATATTAGCCACTTTAATGCTAGTCTGACAAAGACTAAATGATAAGGAATGCTTAGTGCTATCAGCATCCACCATGCACAGCAGCTGAGAGATGGATGCTAAGGTCTCAGGAAAGATTGATGGGCTCCACAGCATCTCTGCAGTTCATCCTTGCACTGATGAGATACACTCACTCTTCAAGGTGTATTTATCCCAACTTGGTATAGCTGCTTCTAGAGTCTGTGGTCATAGTTCTTGGAGAAATATATAAAAAGAGAACAATCCTTAGCCCCAATACACATAGTTAGTCCCAAGATTATATACTTGATACTTGTTGTCTACCTTTTCTGTCATCCAGTCTAGAGTCCCTTCATCCCATCACATCTGGGTTCTGGGACCCTCATCACCATACCATTATTGAACTGTATTTGCTGTACTTTTCTACTTACCATTAAATCTATGCCTGGACACACCAACAAAGGAATCCATGGGTGTGGCAAACATACTACTCTACATTCTCATTATGGTTCTGTAGCAGGCACCCCTACTCCCATCATGAAGACTGGGGTCACTTACCAATTTATTGGCAGGAGGAATTTAAAGTGACTATCTGTGGCTTTAAGTACACTAAAATTCTCATTTTCTCCCCTCCAAGGTCCGGGACATCAGACCAACAAACTTGAAAGACGTAGGAAGAAGCATGGATTCCTCAGTGAGTCAAAGGCCTCTTCTACTTCCAGCCCTTGCCGTTTAGGTCCATCTATCCCCTATTATAGCCACAGACCATAGAGTCGCCTTTGACACAAGGAATGCAAAGCCTCACGAAGGTCACTAATGGTGCAAGGGTCTCCTTTAAAAAGCATGCCATTACTGTTAGGGGAAAGGGAGCAAGGTTCATGGATTAAGATTGACATTCAAACTGAGGGCTTGTTAGAGATCAACAGAGTGAAAAAAAAAAGGCTTCAACACACTCAGAGAAAGCAGAGTTACTCCTTTTTAAGGTCCCTTGAGAAAAAGTAGGAAGGAGGAAGGCTGACCTCTCCCATTAGACTTAGGGACATTATGTTTGGGGGAGCAGGGTGTTTGGTTTGGGGTTTGTTTCTTTCTCTTTTTTTTCCCCTTTACATTTCTGTAAAGAACTAAAAGAATGATGGACCTGGCCACTATGCAGCCCTTCTCCATTTGGGGGTGGTTATTTGGAAATGCCCCGTCTCCTGAAGGGAGTGAGAACAATAAAAACAGAAAGCCCTCAGGGGTGCTGTCTCCAGGTCCGTGTGTCTGTTCAGTGAACAGAGGGCTTATGATCTAAATTTCTCCACTAGATGGAGCCTCTGCAGATGCGACCCGTGGCAGGAAACAGGAGCTACAGCCCTTTTCGCTGGTGCACAGCCTATCTTGAGGGAGGGGAAGGTCTCCACAGTCCTGTGTAGATCCCATGTCAGGAGATGAGACCCTGTGAGTCCATAGAGAGTGGAGTTGGCCGACGTCCTACAGACAGTAAAGGCAGAGCTCTTCATAACACAGGTTAATTCCAGTCAGGGTGGGTGTCCTCATTCCCAAGTTGTTTCTTTGTGTCAAAGGCACAGCAGTTGATGTCTGTGTGACAACAGCGTAGACATTCTTCAGCCTGGTGACAAATTGCCACATACTTAGTGGCTTAAAACAAATCATGATGTTAACTGTTCTAGAGGTCACAAATCCATTTCAATGTTCTTAAGTCAAGGGATCCACAGGCCCAAAGCCTCTGGAACTAAATATATTTCCTTTATAGATCCTAAAAAGCTTCCTACATTCCTTGGCTCATCGGGCTTCGTATTTCCTCATTACTGACAGGAGGATCCAGGGATGCTAACTTACTTTTTCTTCTGAGGGAATATCCCAGCATTCCACAAACAGCTAGATGCCTAATGACGTGATTGACATGGCAGATGTTTACAGTGGTTACTCTTACCCCTCCCCTGGAGTTCATGCATCTCATCCAGAAACTCAGAGCACACTGGCTCATCATGTCCACTTAACACAACATCCAGTTAATAGACCAATGTGACCTTCCCTAGAAAGTCACTCTGATTGACGGACTCCGATGGTGCCTTTGTGAACCATAGTGAGGTTCCCAGAGAGGGACAAGGACTGTCCCAAAAGGTTTTCTGAAGACACGGACTTATACAACACACCTGAGGTATGCAATCTGTTTTTTAAAAATGTTATACAGTGATGACATAGAGTGCCGTCAACATGAGGTCAACTAGAGGTCAAGAAACCTGGTTCCAAAAAATGTCCCCTGAGCCAAGGCACACATGGGGCTTGACTGGGACATTCTGTCCTCACTGTTGGACAAGGGCCTGTAGCACTAAGGCACAAAGCTTGAGCTTGCACACACACTTACCAGTTATTAAAAGTCCGTCTGCGAGTTGACGCGTTTCTGGCTCACCTGCTTTCAGGAACCCTTCTGCAGAGGACCCTTAAAGCTCATTTACTTGGTGGGGAGGTAAAAGCAGCAATTCTTACTAAGGACTCATGGGACTTCCAGAATCCTGATCCTCTTCAAAATTCTATTTGTCCTATAATAATGGCATTATCATTACAGTGAAGAAGGATGTTTGTAACAGGGTTAGAGTTTCATTATGTACATACCTGAGATTGTTTTAAGCCATCACACCAGCACAGCATTTACCACTGGGGCTTCTGGGATCAGCTTATAGCAGTGTTATTTGCTGACTCTGCTATGATCTACCAGAGTCCTGTATCTCCCTTGTGTAGCAGATTGGATCTTCTTGCTGAGAACAGGAGATTTCTGGAATGCTTACTAGGTCTTTTTTTTCCCCCAAGTACATTACCTCTTCTTCTCCAGGCTAAGGACCAATGTGCTGGTGCTGCCAACTGCTAAGTACATCCATTCCAACAATAAGTTTGAGAACCGGAGGGAGAAGACTTGTAAAACCAACTGCCACACTGTGAGTCGGGTCCACATCAGAACCCCATTTGTTCTTCCCTGACAGGTGTTGGGACATAAGTGTCAGCTCAGATCATGTCTCCAAAGGCCCTGAAAAATGCAGAAAACTGCCTTTTCCTATTGTATGGTTTCCAGAATAAATGGCTACATGATTCTTTGGGAAAGGACTTTGTGAGTCTTGTGGGGACCACGCAGCCTCTCTTTCCATGGAGGAGTTCTAGGCCTGATACAGGATCATGGGTAAAAACTGGGAAGAGACTGTGATGTCAGCTTTCTATTTATCGTTATTGAGTTTTAACCTCTTCAGACTGGCCTGCCTACTTACACTGCCCATGTGAATGCCATGATCATCATCAGCCACCTCAAATGACTCTCCAGGTTTGTCTCTCCTGGTATATTTGAGCACTGATGTCCATTATGGGAGCTATGCCCACCTTGCTTCAGAAAGTTAGGTACTCACTCAGTGTTTGCTAACAACCCAAAGCGATGCCTCCATCTTCACCATTCCAAGGAGCCCAACCATCCCTGAGCTACAGAGATAGACACCTCTTTGTCCCTTCCTGCTGCTGCTGTTCCCTCCCTCACACATTCTTTATCAGCTGGGAAAATAAAGTGTTCCTATAGCTAGAGTTTTTCTCTCTGGGTCCTGCCAAGCCCTGGCAGTCCCATAGCCCACTTATAAAATAAACATACAGACGCTTATATTATTTAAACTGCTCGGCCATTAGCTCAGGCCTACCATTGTCTAGCTCTTACTCTTATACTCAGCCCATTTCTGTTAATCTATATGTCACCACATGTTCCGTGGCTTTACCTGCTGCCTTTACACGATGCTCCCTGGACGGCAGGCTGCTGTCTCCTCCTCCCCGCCTTCCTATTTTCTCAATTCTCCTATTATTCTCAATTCTGCTAGTCCTGCCTATACTTCCTGCCTGGCTACTGGCTAATCAGTGTTTTATCAATCAATCATTCACAGCTTGTCCCCTGGGCACTCCCAAGAAAAAGAGGCTTTCCAATGTCATAGCAAAATCTTTTTCAGCAAGTTCAGCTACCTGAACCTTTCAGTCCCTTCCTTTGCGCTTTGCCAGGGTACTTCTGGTATACCAGGTAGCACTTCCCAGCCATCACTTTTTCCAAGCTTCTAAGTCAGTGGTTCTCAACCTATGGGTTGCAATCCTTTGGGGGGTCATATATCAGATATCCTGCATATGGCGTATTTACATTACAACTCATAACAGTAGCAAAATTACAGTTATGAAGTAGCAACAAAATAATTTTATGGTTGGGGGGGTCACCACAGCATGGAGAACTGGATTAAACGATCACAGTATTTGGAAGTTTGAGAAGCACTGCTCTAAGTGCTATAATAATAGCATATTGAAACCATCCTCCAAGACCTTAACTAAAGTACACAGAACACTGTTTCCAAATTTCCCCATATATCTGTCACTCCTTATATATGTCACTTCAATGCATTCCTAGATGTGCTCTTCTGGTCTCTAGTGGGTGCCTGTAAGCCATCTCTTAGGAGAACAACCCAGCACTTCCATTTAAAATCATAACAGGTGTTCACTGTTAGTCCAGCCCCAGTTATTGGTCTGGCTGCAGAAAGAAGGGAGCCCAGAAATGCCTTGAGTAAGATGACCTCAGTCTCATTAGACAAGCATGTTGCCTTCGAAGGGGTATGTGTGGACTTAATCTTCCACAAAGTGAGGGGATGTGTCTGCAGGTTTAGGAGAATCTGGAGCCTCAAAATATTCACCTGAAATAACCAGTAGTTCCTTTTCCATCTCTCCATCTTCATTTGGGCTCCAACTGTGTTTGGGAAATCAGCCTGTTCTGAACTCTGTCACTCTCACAGTGAAGTATATTGTCTTGCTTTCTGGCGTGTGTGCCCTTCAGCTACAGAAAATGAGGTTTTCTAAATTCTTACCAAGAGATCCACTGACTCTCACACTTCACTTTCAGTGGTAGATGGATGGATGGGTGGATGGATGGATGGATGAATTGGATGGATGGATGGATGGATGGGTGGATGGATGGATGGATGGATGGATGGATGGATGGATGGATGAATTGGATGGATGGATGGATGGATGGATGGATGGATGGATTGTCTTGAGTCTGTCATTTCCCCTAATTACCACGCAGTTCCATAGCCCTCCTAACTGCTAGTTGTCCCATGCCAAAGCCAAAGCACTTTCTCTTTTTTTGGTATCCTTTTCAATTTTACCAGAAAGGAATATCATGGCCATTCAGTGCTACAACACAGCAGCATTTGGTGTTCACCTACTATCAAGACCAGAGATCTTAGTGCTGTTTGTCTAGTGAATAGTCCCATCCTTGGAATCAGCATCCTAGGATCCTTCTGGTACCTAATGCCTTTGTCTGATTTTTATAAAAGCAGATAGTAAGATGAGGATTATATCAATGTTTTGTTTGTCTGATTTTTATAAAAGCAGATAGTAAGATAAGGATTATATCAATGTTTTGTTAGCTTTATTTTGTCATAAGTTGACAAAATGCAGATTTGTTATGGAAAAGTGAGAATTCCCAAGAGTGGTAGGCATTTCAAAAGAAGAATGCCCTCCATGTGTTTTTTAAAGCAATGAAATACAAGTGTGACACTTAAAAAAAGAGATGTGAGTTCAAGACATTCTGTGTGGGCCGCCCACATGTGGTCTCACCATGACAAGTAGTGTGGCTGGAGGAGACTGGGGGCAGGGAGCGAACAGGAGGGATCATCTGAGGTTCAAAGTTTGCGGGGAAGGGTAGAGCTAATGAAGAACACTGAAAAGGACTAGTAAGGATGAATGGAAAGCCCTGGCCCGATGGAAAGGTGGTCAGCAAAGAGTGATGTGTCAAATGCTCACAAAAAAGCAGGACCAGTCAGCTGTCGTGACAGACTTGCTGGGTTTTTCAATGACTTCAACAACACTGATCGACAGAGGCACATGTACGTTAATGAGAGACTCTGAGATGAAGAAGCCCATAGAGACAATTACTTGCAGATTTACTGGAAGGGAAGCAGCTAAAGGGAAGGAGTTGGGGGTAGAGGCAAAACAGCAGAACAGGCTTGAGGGCTGTTAAGACTGGTTTGGTAAAGAGAGAGGAGACATCACTGAAGAAGTAACAAAGAAGTCCCACAAAGTTGGGGATGGCGCGCAGTGGTACGACACTGTCCTAGCAAGACAAGAAAGCCTTGGTTTGATCCAGGGCATGCAGTGTGAAGTGGCAGAGGGTAGATAGAGTAATCTATACAGATTTATTTTCTAATGAAAAGGATTGGGAATAAACATGTCCCCACATAAGAATCATTGAATTAGAATCACTGAGGGTGAGACTTGGTCATCAAGTTATTTTGTTTTGTTTTGACTCTTTACATTTTATTCATTTATTTATTTATTTATTTAGTTATTTAGTTAGTTATTTAGTTTGGTTTTTCGAAACAGGGTTTCTCTGTGTAGTTTGGTGCCTGTCCTGGATCTCGCTCTGTAGATCAGGCTGTCCTCTAACTCACAGAGGTCTGTCTGGCTCTGCCTCCCTAGTACTGGGATTAGAGGCGTGCACCACAGTTGCCCAGCTGTTTTTGCTCATTTTTTAAATGGGGTTTTTATTCTATTGCTCAGGCTTCTCTGAAACTCACTAGGTAGCTAAACTAGGCTCATATTCACAGCAATTCTCCTGCTTCATCCTCTCAAAGGCAGGGATTGCAAGTGTGAGCCACGATGCCTGGCTAGTATTTTTTTAAATTGTCCACAGAGCCAGGTCTGGGAGTTACTAACAGTTCAAGACAGGAGGAGCAAAGGCCAGTATGTGAGTAAACATTGCAGGTAGTCTGGTCAAGCCACCAGTGACATGAAGCAATTCACCCAGTTTTCTTAATGAAATAAGAAATAAAGTGCAATAAAATGAAAGATGCTATGGATTAGAAGAGAGAGATATGAAATAATCTTCAGAAGCAAAAACCAAATTTCCTCATGAAATGTAACAGAATTGCAAGGATTTGTAGAGGACTCTTGAGACTAGTGGGAACAGATGAAATGTGACACTATGTAGCTAAGCTGTGTTTTGATCCTGCCACATCTGTCCAGGCACAGACAAGGAGTAGGTGGAGGTGTACTTTTGTGACATTTGAACAGTGCCACTCCTTGACTCCTGAGGAAAGTTACAAAGTGGAGGCGGCTGCCTTTGGAAAGTTCCTACCTCCTGCCTGTTCCTTTCAACTAAGATGCTTCAGGCTTCTCTAATCCCCACGGGATACTCTTTAAAAAGAAATGGTAGTAAACCCAAATGGAATTCAAATTGGAAGGGTGGAAAAGAGTGCCTCGCTGAGTCATAATTTACACAGAGTGAAAATGTGCAAAACTTAGCACGGTACTGTGTGCATTTGTGTACACTAAGGTGTGAACACACTGGATAACATATAAGCCTACCATGTCACAAAAGTTACCCTCCTATCCTTTCAAATCAATATTATCATTTAAAAATCAATATTATCATTTCTGTACCCAAGGACAATGATTGTACCACCTCACACACCCAACTGAAGTGTAAGTCTGTTTGGGGGCTCACAATGAAAATTTCTGTGGGTTTGACAAAGAATGTTGCTAAAGACTTTAAGAAGCATCTTGTCTACATTAGACCTAGGGTAAGCCATAGCTCAACAATTCAGTGCAGCATCTGAAAGGTTCCTGGGCTGTGTGCTGCAGTAACAGGACAACCCACTTAGCAGCTGCTTCATCCAAAGGGCTTTTGTTCTGGGATAAAATGGAGTTTGCCTTAGGAGGATCTGTTACCATAGCACCAGATTTTCTAAGGCTATCTGTCAAGCTACTAGAGGCCTTCTCCAGGTGGGAGGGACATTTTTTTCATTAGCCAGGCCAAGGGATGAATTTAAGTGTCTTCCTAGGGTCTAAGTGACAAGAATAAAGAGGAACACACATTCACTTCCGCAGCCAACTCTTAGAGATAAGCTTAATTTTGATAACAAGCTCCCCAACCAACAGGTCCCAAAGAGTTACACTTGAACCCTACTGACAACTCACCCCTTCCGCCATTCAAACCCTGAGCAGGAAGTGACTCCCCTGATGTTCAGCCAAGGCCTAAGAGAGCAGAGTCCGAGGGCAAGAAAGGGCTGGCCCTGAGAACCTTTGTCCTGAGACACACACTTGTGTGTCTTGAAGAGAAGTGACCATTAAGAGAGACAGTGTATGAACTGGGAAAAAGAAGAGTCAGGGATAATGTCAGTCATATCCTCTGAGTTTGCTAGAGAAAAAAATTGTTCAATAATATTTGCTAAAACATGGCATAAGGTCCACCTTATTCAGGACCTTGAGGAAAGTGTAGGAGCACCTAAAACAGCACTTTGCATAAGGACAAGAGATTGGTCTCAGTTCCTTATACAAGAACAAGTTGTTACCTCTAGCCAAGGAGATGCTGGAGAAGGGAGTCAGTAGATGGAAACTTACTAACAACCAGCATCGGGGCTGAGGAAGGGTCTGTTTAATCCAACCTATTGAGATTCTCGATAGAGACAGGCCAATGTGGTCAGACATCAAAGGAGAACGTTGGGCTTGATCATCCATCAAAAGTGATGGAAGAGTGGATTTTTGTAAGGGTGTGTGTGTGTGTACAGATACACCTGGAAGAAGGTTCAGAACCCTGACTAAAGTTTGACGAGGCAAAGGATCTCAGTGTCATGGAAATACCACAAAAATTGGAGGTAGGAAGTGCAACTGTTGACTTTCACCTCTCAGCCTCTTCTTTCTCTTCCCCTGCACACTCGCTCCCAAATCAGTCCTGATTATATTGCTCAAATCCATCCGCAAAACATCTGCTCGGATTCCTCTGTAGGGACAACTTACACAGCCTGGGGAAGAAAGACAAGATTTTTTTAAAGGTTTTCCTCCAATTCCAGTCTTCTGAGTGGCCCTGCCTGACGGAAGGATGTGTTGTTAGATGGAAGGACACCCGCAAGCACTCCTACTCCTAAAAGAATTCGAAGGAAGCAACTAGATTGTACCTCTAATTTCTACTTAGTACAGAAACAGACCCAAGGATTGGAAAGGCACTGGTTTGGACACAAGGGTCCTGTGTCCATCCACATGGCTGCTGACTCACACAAGGACGAACGGATCCCTGCACAGCCCAGATGTCTCTGGTCTTCCCTTTATGCCAAGGATTGACTCTATCTCCTTTCCACACAGCTTCCAGAATTGAAATGCTATTCTTCCCACTACTAACTCCCCAGGCTGAATTCCCCTCTGGGGACGCAGACAGGAAGCCATCTGCAAGGACTAACTTCCAGTGTCCCTTCCAACTTTAACAGAAACCATTCCAGCAGCCAGCCCTTCCGTAAGCACGGCTCTTTGGGAAGTATTTGTCACTTTAGACTCAATTCCTTCCATTTGAGCAATCTGGTAACTTCGTCGTCATCATCGTGAGGCCCCCAGATTCTATGTAGCAGGAGCCATAGTCATATTACTCATCCATTTAACAAATAACCTGTTATTCCGGGGCTTGAAAATCTATTTACCTACACACAAGTGTAGTTTACAATTTGGCCAAAAGATGGCAGTACAGTGCTTTGTGCTCCATTGTATGGAGCGTTACTGTTACAACTGCAACTATTTCTAATTCTGCTAAACTACAGAATATATTGAGGAGAAGCTTTACCATGATAGGATAAAAAAAATATAACCTTTTTTAAATTCCATCATTGCTACAAGAATGTAAGTAAATATCTCACATATTCAAAATATTTTAAAGCATGTAAAGTATCTTAACTCATATAACCTAATCCTGTCACAATCCTATGTGACGGTTATTTTCACTTTGTGTAACAATAAGTTCATAAATTAATTACACACTAATTCAAATTCAAACTTAATGATACACTACTCATCTAGCAAATAAGTAGAGCCAGTTTTCCCAAAACACAAAATTCTTCCCAACACACATCTGTTTAGCAGAAAGCAATGATCTACATGTCCGGTTTTTGTTTTGTTTTGTATTTCACAGAGCATTATGAACCAGGAGGCATTTGGGATTAAAATCACGGAATTTGGAACTAAAGTTGTCTGAAAGGTGTGATGACCTGCCAAGCCTGGCTGACTAGCAACTTTGCAAGCCTTAATTTTGAATATTTCTGAGGAATTTAATTTTTGTTTAGTTCCTGGGGAGCTCCTCGGTCCCGAGCACAACAGGGCAGCTGGTGTGGTGACGAGGGTGAGTGATGTGTGCATTGGTCACAAGTGGCGCCCAGTGGTCTGTGAACGCGGCGCCACCAGCTGCCTTCTGCTTAGCACTATTGAGTATTTCTGAAATAGTGACTCGGATTATTAGTGTTGTGTTGAAGGGACAGTGGCGAGTCCCTCTCACTGTTTCCTAGACAAGACCTAATCATGAGAATCACTCTTGATTCCAGGCTCTATAACTCTGTCCATTTGAACATTATTTCCCAACCCAGCCTCAGCTGGGTTCAGACTCTTTGGTTTTACAATTCTCTCCAGAGGCAGCTCTCTGAAAGGGGTAGCAACGCACGGGAGCCGGAATACAATGTGTTTGGAAGAGGGCCTTTTTCTTCCCGAGTCTAACAGAGAATAAAACGAAGCAAGCCTTTTGAGATTTCAGGGACTTCAGTTCTTCATCACTGGTGGAAGTATGGTGGTCAGCCCTTCCTCTCCTTCCCCTGGAAAGAGCCTGATGTTTGAAGAGGAATATACCCCCTGGACTTAAAGAAGCAAAGTGGGGTCTCTGAGGAATTGAAGTAAAGACAAGAACCATTTGTGTTTGCAAATGGGCTTGCCCAGATGGCATGGACACAGATGTAGGGAAACGGCTCTGGACACGATTGCCTGTGTGCCCCTGTAATTCTACCTCATTCTGTCACACTCTAGAAACAAAATTACTAATTCAATGTGCTGGCAACTCTGACAAAACTCACCGGGTCATCGAAAACAATAGCAGAAAAAGAGAGATAAGACATGGAGCAGAAGACCAATTAGGAAGCAGCAGAATGGCTGGATGTGGAGAAGACAAGAGAGAGTAATGGGGATGAATACCCTCAAATGCTTGTTTACGTGTGTGAAAATCTCATAATGAGACCCATTATGCATAATTGATATCTACTGGTAAAAAAGGACAAAAAAGAAAGTAAGGAGACTAGATGGGAAATGGTTGAAATAAAGAACCCAGCTCCCCCATTCAAAAAAAAAAAAAAAAAAAAAAAAAAAAAAACTTGATATTTGTGACCTATACAACATCTAAAATTAAAATACCCACGCCCCACGCATTAGAGTGATTGTTGGCATCTATGAGGAGCCAGGGGCTGTAAAGTGTACCCAGGGAGTGTTTGTTTGTCTAATAATCTCCATTCGGACGTATCTTAATTTCTTCATTTTCAAACGCGGTCTCTCAGAGCTCCTCAGGCTCATCCCCCCCCTCCCCAACATGACGTCACCACACAAACCCCGTGGGGAGTTGATTGGATCCGTGCTAGCGACCTGTGACCCTCTCACCCACAGGTTCCTTCCCCCGACCTGCCTCCGATGACGAAGTCAGTGGCTAATGAATTTGCGTGGGATCCTCTTCTTCAGCCTGACGGGAGGGGGGGGGCGGGACGGACGGACTGTCGTGCCCCTGGTGCTGATCCCTTCACAGGTCGGCTCTCCCCATGTAACCTCCTAAAATCTAGCTATAAGTCCTGCTTGCTCCCTGAAGCAAGACAGTCCAGGAAGTTGCAGTTCCAACCGAGGTGAGGACAGAAGAGACTAGAAAGGGAAACAAGCCAAATGAAACTCTGTTTACTTTGTCTGTCTCCTCCCCAGTCAATTAAGTTCGCAGGCAGGGAGCCTTTCCTCTGTCACTCCAGCCCCACTGAAGGATGGAGGGAAGTGAGAAGCCCCCTCCAGATGAAGGACCAGTGAGGAGGGAAGGTCTCACAAGGCCGAGTGGGCGAGAGGGTAGTGATCTCAGCCTCCAGGCAATGGTGAAGAGAGAAAATAAAATGCCAGAAGGCAAGACTTGTGTCTACCGACCGCCTTTGGGACTAAAATCACTAGAGAGAAAGACAAGTAGACAGGGTGGAAGGATGGTGACAGCCTTCCCAGAGGTAGCTGCTGAACCTTGCATTGTACAGTTTGGGGCGGGAGGGGGAGGGGCACAACCATCTCTAAACAGCTCGAAGCACCTACTTCCAAGTTAAAATCATAACAGAGAGAGAAATCCTTGCCTGAGGTTCCCCCCTGGTCCACGTGACTCAGACCGACTGGATGTGGGAGAGATGTACCTATGGGAGAGATTACATTAATTGTTAAAAAATTAAATAGCTACATTACACTTACACTTTTGTTGATAGGAAAAATATATTTGTTGTTCTGCTATAGGAGTTAATAAAATGATGTTTGGTATGTTGATAATTCAGCAAATAGATCTTTTGATAAATTACTTAATCAGCTAATTGCTCATCCATTAATCAGTTTTTGGGTAAGCTGGTGCTCAGCAAATCGGTTTTTCAGCAAACTGGTCTTTTGATAAATTGTTTTTCCATGAATGGACCTGTTTCCACCTGCCGATAAGAGAGTGCAGACTCACTACTCCCCCCATATTTATTTGGACTCCAGGTAGTCTTCAAAGCTCAGATTTTGCACTGGTTGGGAATACTTCAAAATGCATCTACACTGTTTTTAGACCAGCACCTGCAGCTTCTATTTTGGCAAAAGCATGAAATCTAATAAGCCACGCATGGGGAAACACAAGTCCGAAATGAGTGGCTCTCCACATACAGCTCCTCCAGTCTTTCCAGAACGCCTCGAGGCATGGCCAGGATGCAAAGGGGAAGGAAAATGAGTGAGATAGAGTTATGGGGAGGAGCAGGGGCAATGGAATAATACAAATAAGCCCAAGGCAACCTGAGTTGGTGCGTAGAAAATTCTCGGGGAGAGTGCAAGCCTTGCTCATTTAAAGCTTGCCTGCCTTGAGCTCACTTGGAGATAACCATGTCTACTTTTAAATCACTTTGTATTTTTCCATGGCACAAAAGGCTTTCTTGTGGCTACACGTTGTTGGCACATGGTACACTTTTTAAGAGTGCTTGTATAGGTTCAAACTAATGTGTCATCAGAAACACTGGTCATAGAATGTCCTTATATCCCAACCCACTCCAATGCCATACTCCATAGTGTCTCTGCTTGGTTCATTCAGTTCTTTCTTTTGGATCCTGCCTTTCACAACCCTATGTTCAAATGACTGTTTTCCAGGCTTCTCTGACCTCAACAACCACATGAAACCAGGTATCTACTACTTTAGTAGCCCACACTGATGTCTCCATATT
This sequence comes from Peromyscus leucopus, assembly GCF_004664715.2. Classification (NCBI taxonomy): domain Eukaryota; kingdom Metazoa; phylum Chordata; class Mammalia; order Rodentia; family Cricetidae; genus Peromyscus; species Peromyscus leucopus. Next base: position 43,685,410 of record NC_051072.1, read on the forward strand.
CTGGAAACTACACACACTGTTGGCCTGTATTCATCCTTTTTCAGTTCCAAACTCCTCATATCTTACTTATTCCATATGTGTGTCACTCCAAAGACCACGAGTTTCTCATCTTGAAATGTCCTCCTTAGATGTTTCTATATTTCAACATCTTGTCTGGGATGAGTAAACCCACATCCACTCTGACAAAGGTTTATGGAACTGGATGGAATTTTCATCTGTAATTTAAACACTTTGCTCTCATGTAGGAAATAATTTGCTTGCTCATATGCTTAAAATAGACACCACACCAAACCATTTAGCAGAAAGAATGCTTTCAAAAGGATTTTTTGTAATGATGGGGAAGTATGGTATTCAGAAATGGAACTGGATCGGTTTTTTGAAAAACAACTTTGGAACATAATATTCTTGCCAATTTGTTGGACACAGCACACAGACTCAGAGCAATACGTGTTTCTATAAAAAAAAAAAGTAAAAATTAGTATTACATTATGGAATATATTTGGGTTCCAAATGAACTATTAAAGACAAACACTTTCACCCATCCTTGTAGGGGGAAGCTTGACAACATTCAAGGTAAGAAAACAAGAGTCTCTCTTTGTGGTGTGGGAGGCTGTGGGCTAAGGGCAGTTTGACTTAGATCATGGTTTATTTTGTTGAAAAACTCAATGTGATACTGGGTAAATAAAAAAGTACATACAACAATAAATAAACAAAATCATTTTTGTGAAATGCCCCTGTATAGACTTGTCTATTTTGATTCTTTTTCTGTCTGTTGAGATGAGGACTCACTGCACATCCCAAGCTGCTTGAACTTATGATCTGACTCAGCCTCGATAATGCTGTGATTGCAGGCATGTGCCCACACCTGGTGGGGACCATCTTTAAGTAGTAAGTACCCAAGGTTCCTTAAAGAAACTTATGGCATCAGCACTTACAGCTGGTGTATACCTCAAGAATAGACCTATTACATTCTTGTGGCCATTAAGATACCTCCTTTCACTTTATTGAGAATACTTAACCTTTAATTTATAGAATTTTCTTTGGAAACTTCAACCAGGCTAAGTTTAACCGTAAAAAAAAAATAGAGTCAAAGAAAGAGACAAACTATTTTGCAAGCATCGTCTTATCTATATGACCATTATGAGCAGTGTTGATGCATGTTATATCAAAATGTTGCAGTGCATAGAGACCTGGATATAAACAGTAGAAGAAAGAGATAAAAGGCTGAAAACTGGAATCTGGAGATGAAGGAGATGGACTAGGATTGGAAGCACAGGCTATTTTTTTTTTCACTGTGAGTTACTGTAATACCAATTGACTTTTTAAATCTCCATCCCCTGCTGCAAAATAGTAAATTTTAACAAAACTGTGAAAAGGCGACACTGCCTGGAGGCTCTTGGCTGATGATCTTGACTGTAGGTTATAGCTTGAGTTTTCCTGCCTTGCCCACAGTCAGGACAAATCTTTGTCACCTGCCAGTCCCACAGCCGCTCAGACCCAACCAAGTAAACACAGAGACTTATATTGCTTATAAAGTGTATGGCTGGGGCAGGCTTCTTGCTAAC